>NC_088886.1:64517152-64853677 GCF_037157495.1 Lathamus discolor | reverse complement strand
ATCTGCTAGGATACTTTAGAGAATAATTCATTATTGGTAGGTGGTTAATATAGTTGATCAGTAAACACAGTCTCATTAAATCAATTTTTCATGTATAAAAATGCATAAAATGTAAGTAAGAGCCGTTCTCTTGGTAAAATCCTAAAATACATAACCTGATCTGGGTTTAGATTTAAAACTTTGTGGAGTGCCAAATAAAAACCAGTTCCTTTTTGGAAATGTGGGCATTGCATTTCTAGAACTACCCAAACAGGAGAGGAATTAAAGATTGATGCTAATTAGATCAGTGGAAAGGAAAATCTCAAACGTCAGCCTGCTGGGATAGCTAATAGCTTGTATTAAAAGAAATGGAAACTATTCTAGCTGTACACTTTAGCTGAGCACAATAACATAAAATAGCACTGGTATTATATGAGATTTATTATTGACTGTGACTCTCAAAAAGTTTACTCTTCTTTTACACTTAGAAACAATAATTTGTTTTACTGCATGACCACTGTTTGTTCTGTATCATTCAGCAAACAGACATTCAAGTTTCTCTCATACTGTTTAGTGCAGAGTTGTATGAACAAGACGCTGTGTTCTCAAGAACTATCTTGATTTAATTATTCTTTGTTGTTTTCTGAGCTTACCCTCTGGAAAGGTTTAAATGAAAGCTAGCCTTCACAGAGCTTTCATGCTTTCATAGTTTTTTTCAATTGCAATGGATAATTTTCCAAGTTCAAAGTAGTATTTTTTTGTGCCTTTAGATGGGAGGGAAAACAGATTTCAACAGTTTAATGCTATTTTGTTGTTTTCATTCTAGGTAGATAAAAACAGATGGTTGCCTTGAGGCGTAGTTAAGCAATATATATGCTATATGAAAAGTACATATTTTACAATTCAGTGACGTTCATAATAATGAATGTTTTTTATAAACCAGATTCACCTTCTTCATTTACCAGTATTTGCTTAGTATCTGGAGCTTTCTTCATATAAAAGTAATATTTTGTTTAAAATAAAAGTAAATGCATTCAATTAAAACACAAGATTCTCCAGGGGCGAGAATTTGTTTTCAGTAAATACAGCCTGAATCAATAGAATTTTAAAATACCATAAATGCTTTGTCTATGCCCTGTAATTAGAAGACAGAACTGATGAAGGGATTTGTCATTTTTCTTTGAAACCTTTACTATTAGCTTGAAATTGGATTAGAACAGTAGTGTCAGAAAATCATCTGCTGTCTTACTGAGAAACTAGCCGAAGATAAGGACCCACACCACAGAAATCACCATTATAATTAGTATGGTGTTAAAAAGTGTTGATTTTTAATGGACCTTGGATTGACTGTGGCTCTCTTTCATGCCCAGCCTTCACTCACTCTAGCATTGTAGAGCCTGAATTCTTAGCCATGCCAGTCTGGCAGGATTCTTGAAACTATATAGCGGAAGTTTTAACTGTCTTTCCCACTGTCACCTAACCAAGGATTAGTTAAGGTGCTTTTATCAACTGAAGCAGCCTGGAGCTTCACTAGTCTAGTCTTGCAGCTTCCTAACCCAGTAGCAAAAACGTCTTTGCTTAAAATACATCTCTCAATAAAAGCTTTAGGTAGTTGTGCCAGCTATAACCTCACTAAGCCCTGTGTGGCCATATTTTTATGTTGATAGGTGTGCAAATAACTACAGATTTTTCTCTCTGACCTAAGCCATATCTTTTTTATGCCTAAAGATGCCTGTGCTCTGTTTTTGAAAGTGCTGTTACCACAGGTACAAATTATCCTTCTATCTTGAATACTGAAATGGCCAAATTGTTGAGACTTGCAATGTATGTTTCACGCATAATGTCCTTCCTCCACTAGACCAAGTTCCATCATAACCTCAAGCAGTATCCTGCAACAGAATCATGGTTTGAAGTAAAATTACAGAAAAAGAAAAGGAAAAAATTAGAGAAAAGATGAAAATAGACTTGATAAGTCTATTAAGTCTTGATAATAGCAGAAACAAATCACAAGGCAGAAAAGGGTTGTTTTCTCATCATTCAGATAAACCGACTTTGCTATAAACTTTGGAGGACCAAAGTAGAGAAAAAAGTACTGGGGTAGCAGTAAAAACTGGGTCTTACAAATACTGATTCCACTACATAAGCCAAATAATTTCTCATTTATTTTAGGGGAATATTGGATTGATCCTAACCAGGGATGTTCAGGAGACTCCTTCAAAGTGTACTGCAATTTCACAGCAGGTGGAGAAACTTGCATCTACCCAGATAAGAAATCTGAAGGAGTAAGTGCCAATCTGTGTTTTCAGCTGGCTGCTGACAGATCCTACTACGCTGTTGCAATGTTGAACTAAAGAAGATAATTACATTGTCACATTTTCGTATATCTATCTTTCTGGTTACACTAAAACGTGCACAAATCTGAATGAAGTGGTAAAATGGTACATAGACGTAACAAACAGTATTTTCACTGTTTTGCTTAGATAGGGAATCTCTGCATCTGCTTGCTGACATTGCACTGCATTTCAGGATGCAACATCCAGTTAAAGTGCATAAACTTAACCTAGACTCTTGACCTAAAACCTAGACTCTTGCTGCATTTCTCTTGTGGTTTCATTTGTATCTATTCCTTTTGTACCTGTGGAAGTAGATATGAAACACTATGTATTAACAGTGTCCTCACTTGTTATAAATGACCTCTGATGGGGCAGATAGTGTAGAGGTTTCTTTCTAAAAGCTTACCTAAACAAGAGAGATATATCAGCATTAACAACAGTGAAAACTCTAATTTATACACTCTTCACAGGGACAATTTAAACCAGCAGTTTACCTGAAACTTAACAAATGAAAACAGTCTCCCTTAAATAGAAGTAGCTCTCTTTATAAGCTATCACTTTGGATTCCATTTAAAGTTACTAATTTGAAGGCATTCTGTACAAGAAAACCATCCTATTTTAGACCTTTAAAGGGGCTGAGATCTCGCTATCTGATGTGAAATTTGTCCCAGGTAATGTAAAACCTTCCTATCTGATAACATGTTTTAAATATTCTGTCTCTGCTGTTTTTCCACACAGGTTAGGATTTCATCATGGCCAAAGGAGAATCCAGGATCTTGGTTTAGTGAATTTAAGCGAGGCAAACTTGTAAGTTATCACTGCAACATAACAGTTACTCACAAATCAAGTACACATTATCAGTGATCAAAAGATCCCAAATAATTTTACAAATACATAGATAATAAAAAGTCTCTTCAGCCCCAGGCCTTTTCCCCTAAATATTAGCACAGGTATGCAACCTCTTGCCATTGGACAGCAGCTTGCTCTGTGTTGTGCCACAATGATCCCAGTGCTCACATCACCACTGACCCTTAGTAAAGCAGCTGGAGCACAGATCCCCTGCCCACTTCTAGATAGCTGGAAATATACTGAGTATGCAAAGATGAGACTACAGGATGACATCACTTTATAATTAACTGAACACAGATTCCCAAAGAGATTCTGCTGTCTTTCACTATGTAATTCTCTCCTGAGTTCTGAACTATAGTTCTTCATCCTAAATCTGTTGCCACTACATGAAAACCTATTTACTGAGCTGTAGCTTTATTGAACTTTACACTCCATAAAATGTTACTATGTTGGCTGATTTTTTTTTTTTTTAATTTTTTTTAAGGACAGTTTTGTGGTTCTTTTGTCAACAATAATTTTGGTTTGCATTTTAACAAAGGAAATGGAAAATATTGATGTAACTTGTATTTTCCAGCTTTCCTATTTGGATGTTGAAGGCAATTCCATTAATATGGTCCAAATGACATTCCTTAGACTACTGAGTGCTTCTGCCAGACAGAATTTCACTTACAACTGTCATCAGTCTGTAGCTTGGCATGATGCATCATCTGACAGCTATGACAAAGCACTAAGGTTCTTAGGATCAAATGATGAAGAAATGTCTTATGACAACAGTCCTCACATCAAAGCCCTTCACGACGGGTGTGCGGTAAGTGGAGGCTCAGAAGAGTCTTTACAAAACCAACCTATCAATTAAAGTAGAAATCAAACAAGCACATTTTTTTCACAGTTTTCTTCTGGGAAAAAAAAAAACAAACTCTGAACTATTCTATTTTTAATAGAATGCCTTTCAGTAGATTTTTAACTACAGTACATAATTCCCTTTTTTAATTTTCATATAGGTACCAAGAAAAAAAACCCTAAGCAAAAATAAGGCAAACAACAGAAATGGAACAAACCTGGCATGCATACAGGCTGTCAGCACCATTGTGCTGAAACCAGACTATTTGCTAGTATGAGCACAGTGTAAGAGAAGAGCAGAAGCAGAAAAAGCATAATCAGGGGAGGCAGCCCATTGGGAGAGTATGTTTATACTCAAAATCAAGGCATATAAAGACAGCATATTTAGTGAATACAGTAAAAACATGTATGAACTAAGCCATATATATGTACCCAAACAGTAAATTAATTGTGTTGATATGTTTCTTTGTATTTCCTTTTCTGAATTTCGGTAGTCAAAGCCATGTGAAGTTTGTGGATTGTATCTTTCAGAATCTTTTCTTAGCTCAGCTAAAATCCCAAACACATAACCAGCTCCCTGACCACCTCTCCAGCAGGGTCGTTTAGGCATAGCAACTGTTACCTCTTCTCAGAAACAAAATGGCTTGTACTGAACACTTTTAAACAAAGACGTCAAAGGAGCAAGTGATAGTTAAAGCCTCATTAATTATTTTGGGGTTTGGTATGGGAGCATTTTGAAGGCAGTTCCTGAGAAATCAGTGATAGAAATCAGAGACCTGAAAGTGCCAGGATACACACCTGGCTCTGAGACAGAGGTTCAGCTCAGGTAGGTGCAGTCTCTTCCCCTCAGTAATGATAGCTGAATACATACTGCTTCGGGACAGCCTTTCTGTAGGTTCTGTATTTTGCTTTTGTTATCCACAGTGGGTGAATGTAGAGCTCCAGAGGCTTTAAGTCTGTCACTAAACTGAGGACTCTCAGATCCACATAATTTTGATGCTCATCTAAACTCTGGGACCCTGGCATAGGTGAAAGGGTTCTCAGCAAGATACAAGAGACAATCTGAACAAAGTGCAGTCCTGATAACTCACATGATGACTTGGCTGGATGATATTTAGAGGATCTAGAGAGCCTTTGTTAGGAAGTGTGCCTTCAAACCTGGTTCTAAAGGCATCAGCTGGCAGTTCTGTCAGACTACTGCTTGCTTTCATGTCCAAGCAGCTGCTGTAGTATTTTGTAAGACGGTCACAGTCTTTCTTCTTAGAAGTGGATCTTTCTTCTGCCTTTCAGAACTAATTTTTTCACAAGGAAGACATGTACCCTGCTAGGAGAATATTGTGATTTAATAGTACAGATAGCATATATATTCTCCAAGAAACATTAAATGTCTTGGGTAACTTTTCATTTGTAGGCCTGTTGTAGTAAGTAAAAAAGCTGTGGGCTGATCACTTTCTAAAATCAAAACCATTTCCTTTAATTTTTAAAATAAAATCCTAAGAATTTGTGCATGAAGGGGGCAATAATTTATAAATTCTACACTCAGAGATAGCCTATGAAGATCTACAGCACATGCTTACTGCTCTGATATATAACCACGTTTGGGTTTGTTTCTCTTTTTTTCCTTCTTTTTTAACAGTCAAGAAAAGGCTATGCAAAGACGGTGATTGAAATCAACACACCCAGAATAGACCAAGTGCCTATAGTTGATGTGATGATCAATGACTTTGGTGATCAGAACCAGAAGTTTGGATTTGAGGTCGGTCCAGTCTGCTTCCTTGGTTAAGCTTGAGACAAAAATCAGATCAACAAAAATGTTGCACTTTGGTGCTACCAACCCACTTTATGCCACATGCAAGTTTTGAGTAAGGATGGCGTAGAAAATATGTCTTGTTGTGTATGTCTTACCTAGAAAGTAATTGTTGCCCTTGTAGGGCCAGAATCACATGACTTAAACTTCTTTTACAAAGATGCTGTGGCACAGACAAAATAGGGCTCACTTTAGGAACAACCCCTTTGGAGTCCTTCGGTGCTGTAAAAAAATGAACAACATGGTGCTCCTTCCATTACAACAAAGAGGTGTTAAGAAAGTGTTGAATAAATTGTAATTATTCTATGTACAGTACTATACTGTTATTTCTCTGTCCATTTCCAAAACTTGCATGTGTCTTTGAATTGCATCTGGCTCTTATTTTATAATTACAAAACTCCATTGTCAGAACTGTGTATGTATTTGAAAAAATAAAGCTGTACTTGCAAGTGAAACCAGTTCCATTTCTGATTAATAATAAACTCCCTTTGTATATATTGCTGTTGAAGAGCCTGTTATTTGAAGTCACCAACAAAATGTAAGGTGGCAAAACTGGAAGATCTTAAGCAGCACACTGAAACTCTCTTCTGCTGGTATCACTCTGTGGTGACAAATTTCAGTGAAAGCACCTTCAAAGGTGCTGTGTTCCATGGTGCTATACCTCAGACTTCTTACGTTCTTTTCTCATTCCACCATTTCATAAAATACCTGTATATACCTAAAATAAACAAATTTCTATTTTTGGGTGGGGAAAATATGTAAGAAAAATGAAAAAAAAAACCAACCAACTTTTCTGTAAAAGATCTGTTAAAAATCTGTGTGAAAGAAATCAGTCTCTTTTTTTAATCTCATCTGAATTTGTTTCCATTGTGCTTATTTACATCAATATTGAAACTGCATTCTAAGAGTTATTTATGGATTCTTGCAGTGTTTACTTAGGTTTTTATGTAAGCAATGATGGATGTTTGCTTCCTGAACTGGATACAGAAAGTTCCACAGAATGGTCCTATACAATATTTTCCTGTCCCATTAATATGAAGTATTTTTTCCTTGTTACTTCACCTGAAGGCCAGGGATGCAATATGTCTAGGTCATGTGATTCTACACAGTTGCTAAGCAACATACAAGGGTACTGCTTCCTACAGAGCTGTCTTTGACCAAACCTCATACAATGTGCTATTCAAATGTCACCAAACAAATGTTGGTTTGGCCTTCCCTCTGAACATTTTATTCAGGTAGTTGGAAGTAGAAATTACATTTTAGCTTTACAACACGAATCCTTTTGTAATTATTTTTCATAATATATGTAAGACTTGAAAAGAAATGTTTGTTTCTATTTCTTAAAAAATTGTTAAATTAAATAGTACTAGTTTCTGCTGGCTCGTTTCCAACTGGTCTTTTCTTATGCACGTTTATACATGTAAAAGTGAGATTTCAAAAGTCAACTTCTTGCTGGTCATATTTTCTTTATTTTTGAACCAAAGTTTGTAACTCTCACCTCAAAGAGGAAAATACAAATTTTATTAATAAAATCAAGTCTTGTCTACCTGGATTGGTCATTATCTTTTTTCAGTGTCCAGAGCTCATCCACTTGTCATTATTGTAACTTCACTCTTCTTCCAGACCATCCAGACTAAAAACAAAGTAATCTTACTACATGTCATGGCAAGCACTGAGCAACAGTACTGGGAAGAGAAGTGTTAATAGAAAAGATGCTGATCTGGCTATTGGCAGTGTGCAGCAAGGCTGACAAGTTCTCATTTAGTTCGTATGGATTTGTAGCTGCAGCAGTACACATAATATTATCAAACACAAGATAGGAACCCAGTAGTCTTTCCAAAGCCACTCTTTTACAACCTACAATGACCAACTGCTTCACAATCTCATGCTTATCCTTGTAGGATCCCAAAAGGTAAGTAAACCACTTATCGACAAGAGCTAGGCCAAGGCCTAGAAACTACTGAAACACAACATTTCCAGCGTTCTAGGTAGTGGAACCATAAATAGCAATGGGTCTAAGCTAGAGACATGACCTGCGTCACCTGAGTCCTCTTCCAAAATGATTTATGTGTTTGTTTGAATCTACTAACTGATTTGGTAAGTCAGGATTAGGCTGCTGCAGATTGGTGCAGCAGTAGAGTGTAATGATGTATGCAAGGAGCCAAATGAACACAGATTTTTTTCCAGTATTAGTCAACATATCTTGCCAATGTTCATGTTGACAGCATTTCAAAGGAGGAAATGAACTTGAGTCTTTCTGTATCTCTCAGGCAACGCCTTAGGCAGGTAGCTTACTATTTACCCTTGCCATGAACACATCTCTCCACCTCTAGATTCTAACGCCTCTTTGTCCATTCTCTGTTTCAGTACACTCTTGTTCTCTCCAAGTTTCTGATTAAAGGAGGAAAATTGCCATTATGTATTCTTGCCTTCAAGCAAAAATTACGATATTTATTTTTCTCCCAACAGAAGTCTCATCAGTGCTCTAAAAACCCAACAAAGAAAGCACTCTTCAGAACAGAGACTGTCACATAGAAACTCACACATTTAGTCTTACTGTGACATTTAGTAGTCCAGTCCTATGAGCTGTAAAAACATAAAGCTTCAGATTCATCAATGTTGTTACTAAAAATTTTAAACTATGTAAGCTAAATTCCTTACTCAACCAAATCCATAAGAAAACAAGACTCAACATTTTTTACACCAGAAATCCAAACCCTGTGTAATCACAAACAGATTTAAAACTGCTGGATGACAATTCTGTTGCTATATGACAGCTGGATTTTACCTCTAGCAACTGACAGACTTTTGAGAACATGGGTTTTCTGTGATGGTGCAATTTCATCCTCCCTCAGAGCAAACTGGGCAGTTTTTCTTCTCTGTTCTCTCTCCAAACAGAGAACAGCCACACTGGAGGTGGTATAATGAAGACGGGTTCTTCACTGCAAATGCAGGTGTTGCTGTCATGTTGCATGGAAATTGAGTGAGTAGGCACACAGCAGACACAACAAATATTACAGATAGAGGCAGTGTTCTGTTCAGAATAATACAGACATATGATAGATATTTAAATGACAAGCTACAACTAAGGAGGTATAAACTGTCCTGTGTATAGGCATAGTTTCTCCTTTCTCTCCCCGCTTTCCTCTTTTTTAACCCAGGATAAGGCAATTTCACCACGACTGGCACATCTCTTGGAAAACTGCATGTAATGTAAGGAAGGTATTTTTTTCAGTCTAAGTGGGCAGTCATTATAGCTAGCAAACATCAGCAGTCACCCTGTGGCACAGAAAGCTACCAGCTGTTCAAAAAACAGGCACAGTTATTTGCTTATGATTCTTCCCCTTAAGAACAGCATTGTTAATTTAAAATGAAGCTTCACATGTTAATGACTGGTAGGAGATGCCTTAATAGCCATTGATTCTCTATTACAAACACATTCCATCTTCTGTGAATGAACATCTTTTATTGTACATGCACCAAGAATAACTTGAAAATGACATGGGCAGGATATTAGATGTCTATCATATTTACTTGGAAAGTTAGTTGTGATCCTTTTCTAGGCACATGTATGATCAAAGAGGCTTATTGCTAATTTGGTAAAAAGCAATGCCAAGATTATTGCAGAGGAGTAAAGAGTTCTATTTATTTTATTTTCAATAAGGACATTGAAGATACTACAGTGAGGAAGGCTGCAAGTATACAAATACTCAGACATGCTGCTCTAGGCAAAATCAGACTTGTTTCAGGGCTCAAACACACACTAAAGCAGCTCATGTTCAGGTTCTCATTGACCAACACCCCCAAGTCCTTCTCGCCAGGCTGCTCTGAATCTCTTCTCTGCCCAGCCTGTAGCTGTGCCTGGGATTGCCCCAACCCAGGTGCAGGACCTTGCACTTGGCTCGGCTAAACTTCTTGAACCTATTTCCCCACTGCTTTCTTATTTCCTTTTCCCCCCTATATTTTTCTCCTTTCTGTTGTACACTGAGAACCATTTTGCCTTGGTTTTGTTGTGCCTTTCTTTTCTACTCTATTCAACTGTCAGTACTGTCCTCAGCTCCCGTCCTCTAGCACATGGGTAAAGAATCTCAGTGTGGAGACCACTGGACTTTCTCCTACCAGAATATTTTTCAGTTAGTTAAAAGAAAAATACCTCATCATTTCCAATGGGAACATCACAGTTAAAAAAAGGGGAAAAGTGGTCAAGTGAAACACATTTGGCTCTGTTCAGAAATGGCCTCTGTTCTGGCTCTGACAGTAAACAGCTCTGATCTTAGTATCTGTGTATTGAGCAAGTCTGCAGGCCTAGAGCAAAGTGGCCATTTCTAAAATCTTTCTGAGGAATAATAAAGGGCTAAGTGACCAAATCAAAAAGTGACTGAATGTTATGAAGATTATATATTTATGCATTCTCCTGAGCCTTCACATTGTGCTGTGTTATCATCTTGTGAGCCGATTTGGACCATGGGACCACAACGCAGAGCTACTTTCTCACCTCAGCTGTCATTGAGATGATATTCTAATAAAAAAAGGCATATAGGCTCAAGAGACTGTGTGAAGCGAATACAAAACCTTTTATTTTTGTTAATATTTGACAGAAAGAAGATTTTATGTCAGTAAAAATAACTTCATTCTAAATCTCTCCACTTCTCATTCACTTAACATACTTTACGTGTTGTAAAGAACAGTGCCTGCTCTAAAAGTCATTCAAATCAGTGATTATATCGTAGCTGACTTCACTGGGCTTTCTTTGTCAGATTCTGGGTAAACTAACAAGTAACAAACTCGTATCCATGTCTGAAACACTACTTATATTGGAATGCTGTTATTGTTATTTGTTAGTCATATCCACAATTTCACCATTTAGTTAATATTTTCCACTTAAAAACACAGGCTTATTGCTCTGCTCTATGATTACTTTTGACTTGTGCATCAGAGAGCATGAGCAGGCTCAGAGATCACTATACAGCCACAATAACATGCTTCCAGGCTCACAAAACATAAAACCGTTCCAGGCCATACAGACATCCAGATTAGGAATAAGCAATGACCAGGGTGCTCAAGTTCTGTGTCTTTTACCCGACCATAGGCAAGCATATGGGTCAGGGAGCACTACAGTCCTCCCGACAACTGTCTCTGCAACAAAAGTCAGATGAAAGCAACAGGAAGATCAGCTCATGTTGATGACCATGTGAAACCTCCCACCGCACATTAGTGTTAGCCCATTTCATTTTCTAAACCCATTAACCTCAAAACAAAGCCGTAATATCTTGAGGAATCACATTTGAACTAGTGCCACACCTTTCCATGATTATTTTCCTGGAGAAACCAGTAAAAATAATAAAAGAAAAGGACAGTACACATTAACTGATGATACCTGAAAAATGTCCTGATTAAATGATTCTTCACTATTTCAAGCCATTTTGCAGTTTTGCATATGTGCATTCATTTCTCCTCTTTTGTATAATCTTCCTGATGACTGTGTGCACAAATGTTCCATGTAGAAACAGCAGCTAGCCAGTGCGATTACTCATTAAATTTAATGAGTAGGTTGGAATTATCTAGTATAAAACTAAGATGAAAGCAAAATCACAAATTTGAAAGCATCTAAGGGCTGAAACATATGCAAGCAGATTTAGTTGATACCATCTTAATATGCACACTGATAAATACTTCATATAGATAGACAGCAAATTTGGAGGCACATTACCCAAGTGGAACTCAGCTGTGACAGTGTATGAAATCATACATTTAACTCTAATGGGACACATAATGCAGAGGAAGCAAACCCACCAAAGTACTTCAGGGCTCTCGCTCTTTCAACACTGGAATATTTTCACGGCATAGGAAGCATTAGCCAGATAACATCCAGCCTTTTTCTGTTTAAACACAGGAAAGGAGTACAGAATTTGATGTATGCTTTTTCAAATCTCTGTGAATAAACGTGGCCAGCTCCCCCACAGAGAGCACCAGGTTGCATCAAGGCAAAGAGCAGAAAAGGGCAAAGCACATGGCATGTGAACGCTATGTACCGGTCACAGAGCCACGCATTCAAACAGATAGATTCAAATCTATTAACTCTGCAGTGTAAAGCAAAAAAACACCCACAAAATCAAATCACGAAATAAGAACCCAGCCTTCTCCTCCTTCAGACACACGAACCCACTGTGAGTCCTCTGACTATGTGTCCATGGTGTACAGGGATCAGTTCCACCTCTGGCTTGTGTTTTCTCCCCTGTCATGCCATGCAAACACTTCCCACGAGTCGGCACCAATCTCTGATGAGCTTGGTGCATGTAATGTACAGCAAGAAACCTTTTCAAAGAGTAAAGGGAAAGAAAGGGGTTATTTATTTTCTTTACCCAGGTGTTTCGGTTGGTAGAAGGGGCTGCACAGTTCTGAAAAACCTCAGTAGCTGTGGGACCTCTGAGAGCAGGTGTGCAAACAATATTTAAACTCTATAAACTAACCAGGGATATCTGTCATTGCTTTTGAAACACTCTTTGAAGAGTTTTTACACTGAAAACTCTTCCATTGAGACTAAAAGTCATATTAAGTAATTCTGGGGTGGGTGTGATAGCTCCTCTTCCGTGTAATCTCTTCCTCTGACAGTTTTGATTGAAAACCAAGCTGTGATCAGGGTTTTGTGGCTGAACCTGTGAGCTTCCTTTCAGCAAACTTATTCCTGGTTTAATTGCTGCTGGAGCTCACCACACATGATAATATTTCCAGAATCATTCCCCTATTGTCTTCATCTGTCAGGTTAAATTCATCTTTTTGATGTGACACCCATTAAACAGTGTGAAAAAGAAGAACAGGCTTTGTTACTCAAAAATACAGTGCTGTTACTGTCCACAGGTCTGCTTTTGCACTTGCTGAAATATATAGGACATTTCATCACAACTTTTAAGATAAACAATTGAAGACAAGCAATCCATATGTCCCCAGTCCATCACCTTTAAGGACCATGTCAAGGAGTATTCTACATTCAGTTTTAGGATGTTCCTAGGTAACATGCAACAAAGTAAAGAGACCTGCTCCAGTCCTACACATAGACGTGCAGCGAATTAACAGCAGTGCTGTAAGACTACGCTTTCTTCCTCTCAGTTCTCCTTAGCAAAAAAAAACCCAAACCCAAATTCACCCTTAATGAGATAGGATCTACTTATGCAGGAAATGCAAGGATACATTCCAATCACCTAGAAATGAAAGGAGAAAGAGGTTAAAATTGTTTTGAGCTGTATCCCTCCTGGAACTAAATGCAAATTCTCCATCTGTTAGATGCTTCCAGAATATCAGGAATAAAATACACAAAAAGGGGGAAAAAACCCAACACCACCTTAGTTTTGTGTGCATGCTTTCATGAAAACACTACTACATTGAAAAACATTGTGCAGTAAATTAAAGCTTGATGTATCATACAGGTCTTAAAGTAAATCCAAAGGAATTGTTTCAGTAGGCTTAGGTTTCCTGTATACGGGTGCAATACATTTCATTTTTTCAGCTTCTAAAAGCTTTTAGATGATGTTTGGAAAAAGTATGCCTGCAGTCAATAGTAACTCATCATAAACATATGGCAGTATAAAATATACAAAAGATACTTTTATTGAAGTGACTCACAAATGTAAGTTCATACAAAGATAAGAAATATATTCACTCTTCACTGTGGTGGTATCAATGACTTACAAAGACTTTTGGTCTAATTTCACATCATTTGATGTTTTGTGCTAGTATCAAACCAACACTGAGAATTGCTGCTGAAGGCTGTTACCACGGTAAGTGAAAGGAAAATCAGAGCTATTCTGCTTTCCTGACTGCTATTAT
The DNA here is from genome assembly GCF_037157495.1 of Lathamus discolor. Taxonomy (NCBI): domain Eukaryota; kingdom Metazoa; phylum Chordata; class Aves; order Psittaciformes; family Psittacidae; genus Lathamus; species Lathamus discolor. The sequence goes on along the minus strand of NC_088886.1, from coordinate 64,840,045 downwards.
GGTAATGCGATCAGTACCTTGACAGCTGCTAAGAAGAATAATTTTTCTGATTGACTTCTCTTCAAACCTATGGCTGTGGGCAATCAAAGGAAATATGAACATCTGGCTGAGCTTTTGATTGCCATGCTCAGTGATATAGTGCACCCAAATATGCAACAATTAGTCAGCACAGCTTGTGTCAAAAGACCCATCAAGTTAATTCAAATTAAGTCAGGATAAATTGAAGCCAATTGGCATTCATGCATATTTGTATGCATAGTTTAAATAAGCTTCTTTTGCACTACATTAGCCTTTATTTACAAGGAAAACACATACAAAGTTTTGTGGTTTAAGTATTAAATTCAAGTATTAAGTATTTTGACTTCTTAAAACCAAATTTCTGGAAAAGCTCAGTATCCTTTGGAAGGGAATTTCAAGACTCTCAAAGAAAAAGTTCACATTTCTTGCTAATAGGTTTCACAAATTTGGAGAAATTATTCAGAAGTATTTTGTCAGTAACAATTACAATAATACTTGACTGGTATTTGGGTAAACTTAATAAGTAAGGTAGTGGTCAAGATAACTACCCAACTGTAGTAAGAAAGTTCTAAAACTGAAAGCTTAGTTTTCATCATGTTTTCCCTTGATTCTGAGTGCAGAACTCTGAGAATACGTATTTTCTTTCCAAAATACTAGTATTCTTGTCTGGATCTTATTTATTGCAACAGGAAGTTAAATTGCATGAGAACCTGAGATTAAAACTTAATCAAAGGTGAAAGCCAAAGCTAAAGTTGTGTGCTTGAGTTTTTACAAAGAAACTTTAAAAAAGAAAGTACATTTGGTTGTTTAAATTCTGGCTCCTTGCAGTAAATAAATGTCAGTCTTTGCTTGGCAGGTAGAGATACTATTGTTTCCAAGTTAAACTTTTCAGATTTTATTTGTAAATTGGGGGTGAAAATCTGTTCTTGCTAGCAAAATAGTGACAGGCTGTGTGTCTGGGGTGCTATCAGTGCTCAACTAACTACGGGTGAAATATACTGTAATCTCTCCTCTATCTCAGTTAGCTCAATCTGACCTGATTCTAAAATCCTATTAAAAAAAATCCCAGGAGTTGTTCTTCAACACATTCAGATGTATTCACCTAAAGCTAATTCAAAACAGTGTTTCTCACACCATGTGATGGGAAAGGGTCACACACATAGCCCCAGCTTCAGCATTACTTGTGGAGTAGGTACCTCACACTGCCTATGGCCCTGAGTTTCCAGAGGAGAAGGTTAGGTGAGTCAGCTCATAAGCATGGGACTAGACATGGTGCATTACCAACTGCCACAGTTGCAGTGAGCATGGCCAAGTACTTCCTACATTCTTTTTTTTCTTCCAGGGATCCACTTTTTCTGGAGCCAAGAAATAGGCTTTTTGCTATTGGCTGACTTCCATGAATCCAACACCCTCAAGAACATTCAGGTCAATTATGGTGCTGCCTTCCTAGATCAAGGATTAGCTTGTGATCCATAACTTCAAACAGCCTTCTAGAGCTGTTTTCTTTCAGTTCTTTCCTTTAAAATACTGCCCTCTCTTACATAGAATCATAGAACAGTTAGGGTTGGAAAGGACCTCAAGATCATCCAGTTCCAACCCCCCTGCCAGGGACACCTCACACTAAACCATCCCACACAAAGCTTCATCCAACCTGGCCTTGAACACTGCCAGGGATGGAGCATTCACAACCTCCCTGGACAACCGATTCCGGTGCCTCACCACCCTAACAGGAAAGAATTTCCTCCTTATATCCAATCTAAACTTCCCCTGTTTAAGTTTTAACCCATTACCCCTTGTCCTGTCGCTACAGTCCCTGACGAAGAGTCCCTCCCCAGCATCCCTATATGCCCCCTTCAGATACTGGAAGACTGCTATGAGGTCTCCACGAAGCCTTCTCTTCTCCAGGCTGAACAACCCCAACTTTCTCAGCCTGTCTTCATACGGGAGGTGCTCCAGGCCCCTGATCATCCTCGTGGCCTCCTCTGGACTTGTTCCAGCAGTTCCATGTCCTTTTTATGTTGAGGACACCAGAACTGCACACAATACTCCAGGTGAGGTCTCACAAGAGCAGAGTAGAAGGGCAGGATCACCTCTTTTGACCTGCTGGTCACGCTCCTTTTGATGCAGCCCAGGATACGGTTGGCTTTCTGGGCTGCGAGTGCACACTGAAGCCGGCTCATGTTCATTTTCTCAACGACCAGCACCCCCAAGTCCTTCTCTGCAGGGCCGCTCTGAATCTCTTCTCTGCCCAACCTGTAGCTGTGCCTGGGATTGCTCCAACCCAGGTGTAGGAACTTGCACTTGTCGTGGTTGAACTTCATAAGGTTGGCATCAGCCCACCTCACAAGCGTGTCAAGGTCCCTCTGGATGGCATCCCTTCCCTCCAGCGTATCAACCAAACCACACAGCTTGGCGTCATCGGCAAACTTGCTGAGGGCGCACTCAATCCCACTGTCCATGTCAGCGATGAAGATGTTAAGACCGGTCCCAACACCGATCCCTGAGGGACACCACTCGTTACCACCCATCTTCTGATTCAGAGCTTAAGAGCTCTTCTATTAGCGTTACCTTTAGAAATGTATTTGACGAAAAATCCCGTAGATAGTCTAATGATATGGTCCAGTTGCTGTCAGGTGCACAGACACCTTACAAATGATACTCAAAAATCAATACCAACCCTTCAATGCCTTCAAGGGATGTAGAGTCACTTAATACTAGTGACTGTCTCCAACAAATGAATGTTTAGTGATCATTCTGCAGTGGCCTGGAAGTCCAAATCCCTCTTAATAACTCTCAAAATGGGCTCATGCTGGAAAATGTAAAAGTATCCCTAGCAAGGAGGCCAGTAGCTGCACTTTCTGGCTAGTCAACTACCTACTTATTTGCTCCATTGCTTGTGCGTTATTGTGCATATAGATTTTGGAAAAGAAAGACTGCTAATACAAAAAAGAGAAGTTCGAAAATAGTAGGTCAGCATTTCAGACATGTTCAGCACACAAAGGAACACTACGCACCACAGCAGAATCGGCTAGTAGCTCCTCACTTTTCCTGTTTTATTTAGGGATTTTAAAAGTAAACTAAGGAGATTATAATGTGGTTATAGGTAAAAAAAATCACCCCAAATCATGGGCAACAAAGCAGCATTTGTAGTTACGAATTCTGAAATCTAGTCTCTGTGTAATGCAGTCTGCTTGCTTGAAATTACTAGCAGGAACAGTGAAATGTTTTGCAAAGTTTGAGGTAATGTGGCAATTAGTTTATCAATAAGACTCTGAGAGTAACATGAACTATTTTTTTAAATCCGTTCGCAGCAGCATGAGATGAATAAAACTGTTAAAATATCAAAATGTATTTGAAATTTCTTTTTTCAAAGCTCACTCTTATTTTTAGTGACCCAATCCAGCACCGATTGTGCGACTGAAATTTCCCACCCTCAAATCTACAGCAGTGAGAAAAAAAAATCTGAATGTAAGGGCAGTCTTCTGTTTATTGACACGTATGCAAACCGTTCATTAAATTGTATGTCCTTATCTACCTACTATTGATTTTCTTTCACATCAGTTCACTGATGTTCACTGCCAAACGGACAGAAATTGCCAGCCATGCTTTTAAGTGTCTTATCACTTCTAATATTTGAACTTTATACACAATACAAGAAGACAATCAATAGCAAGTACAGTCCACAGAAAGTGGTCCACTGTATCTCCTGTAGACTTGTTGCCTTGAATTATTTGCCCATCCTCTAAGATACAGAAAGGAAGGGTTTCAATATCTCTTATGTTTGCTAAAAGATCAGCCTTTTCTTTAAGTCTGCTCCTTGCTTGAATCCATGCTTTCCCAATGCATACAAATCACTGTCAGAAATTGAAGTCATGACAAAGTCCTGTCTTTCCACAGAATTCTTGGAAAACTGGTGTCCCAGCTTTCATAACAAAGTTCTTCAGATACAGAAACAAACTTGCCACACTTATGCTTCACCTTATCAATACTTTTGAATAAAAATACTGGAAAGAATTGTCCATACACACACAGAGATCTACTCTCAGTGATGCCACTTGCTAGAATACCCAAAGAAGTAACGATATAGTGAGAAAAACAGCTTTGGAAATATAAAGATGATTTTGTATGTTAGCAGTAGAAGTACTAAACAAAGATCAGAAAACTCACAACTTTTGGGTTTTTTTCTTAATGCTGCCTTGGATTTAAAGTATTTTTATTTCAACCATCTCTCAAGTATTAAATTTTCTTTCCTACTAGTATACAAAATGAACAGTCTTAGCAAATTTACAAAACACCAAAAACCTTTGTGAAGACACACTGTACCTCCATGTGAACTCCACTGCTCCTTTAACCATGATAAAATCATTAGCATTGTTTTTTCCTTTGTGCATAATATAGTATTTGTATGAATGCTTGTTTCAACTGGAAGTATACTGTGCCGTTTAGCAGCTGACAATTTAATGTATGCAATGCATAAAGACTAGCCTAGACAATGTATAGCAGTTTCACTGAAAACAACTCTCTGAACTGTCTGCTCTATTTGTGATGTCTGCTCTCTCAGGTCATTCTGGTAGCTTTGGGTTTTTTGTTTCAAAGTACTTAAGGAACAAACATTATGCCCAAATATATTCTCTGCAATAAGCATATGTTAGTGAAATAAATTAAACAAAGTACCTACCCAGGAGTAAAATTTTTACAGGCATGAATGAGTGGTACCAGAGCTATGAGATTCGGGGAACTCTTTACATTGTAGTTATTAGTGATATGATAATAATATGGCACCTTAAGCAAGCTGTTGGCTGAATCAGTCAAGTCCATCTCAACTCTATGTTAGTGAAGTCATTTTATTCTCATAAGCTGAACTAAGTCCATTAAGACAGCCTTTTTGCTTTGCAGAGTTTATAGTCATTACATTTCCCTCCATTCATTTGTCTTCATTCAAAGCAGCACTCAGCCACCTTGGTGCTTATTACTGTTAACAAGAACATGGTCTACGTTAATACAGTGTCAAATGAAATCAGACGCGGTCATGTGGATGATAGCAATAGAAACTGCATCAGAATGCATGATGATATCAGGTAGATGAGAAATATAAATGAAGGATGAAATGCAGTTTAAGTGAACACTCAGATGGAAAACAAATGTGCCATTGCAGGCAAACATTCCTGAAGCAGCTGCATAGGAATCCTCCTTCACTTGTAATTCTTGTTATGGGACTGAAAATCAGAAAAAATCAGAATTGTTAAGCAATGGGGAACTAGCAGATATTTTCACCAGAAGTGGTTCTATTATAACAAAATCTGCTCCTTCAGTGACAAGACGGGCATTTTAAAACATACTGGGTTAACTGCATGAGCATCCTAAAAGCTTGCAGATTAAAACTGTTCATTTGGCTGAGAGACTAATAAGCCTAAAAGCTTGCTAGTTTGTTTTAACACCTTCTGTTTTTTCTCATTAACGCTGGCATTGATGTTCAGTTATTAGTGTAGAAGATTATCATATTTACAAAACCTTGCTACTTTTTCTCTTCCAAGAACACATCTGAATCACTTCTGAATATCTAGCAGATGTTCAAGAGACTCAGTTCTTGGAAAGATGCACTTCAAAAAGATGGACGTCAAAAGAGCAGACTTTGGCCTCTTCAGGAGCCTGCTTAGTAAGGTTCCATGGGATATAGCCCTGGAGGGCAGGGGGGACCAGGGGGGACTGTTGGTTGTTATTCAAGGACCACCTGCTACAAGCTCAAGAGTGCTGCATCCCAACTAGAAGGAAGTGAGGCAGGAGGGCCAGGAGACCTCCTTGGATGGATAAGGAGCTGCTGAGGAAAACTCAAAGGAAAAAAGAGGTTTATAAAAAGTGGAAACAAGGACAGGCGGCCTGGGTAGAGTACAGGGATATTGTCCGGGAAGCTGGGGACCAGGTTAGGAAGGCTAAGGCCCAGTTAGAATTAAACTTGGCTAGGGATGTTAAGGATAACAGGAAGGGATTCTACAGGTACGTAGCAAACAAAAAACAGACTAGGGACAACATAGGCCCCCTGAGGAAGCTCTCGGGAGAACTGGCTACACAGGATTTGGAGAAGGCTGAGGTTCTGAATGACTTCTTTGCCTCGGTCTTCACTGGCAAAGGCTCTGACTGCACCACCCAGGTCTTAGAAGGTAGACGCAGGGACTGTGAGAATGAAGACCTTGGGCCCACTGTAGGAGAGGACCTGGTTCGAGACCATCTTCAAAATCTGAATGCACACAAGTCCGTGGGACCTGATGGAATCCATCTGTGGGTCCTGAAGGAGCTGGCGAATGAAGTTGCTAAGCCACTGGCCATCATATTTGAAAGATCATGGCAGTCAGGTGAAGTTCCCAATGACTAAAAAAGGGAAATATAACCCCCATTTTCAAGAAGGGGAAAGTGGAAGACCCGGGGAATTACAGACCAGTCAGTCTCACCTCTGTGCCTGGCAAAACCTTGGAGCACGTTCTCCTGGAAGGCATGCTAAGGCACATGAAAAACAACAAGGTGCTTGGTGACAGCCAGCATGGCTTCACTAAGGGGAAATCCTGCCTGACCAATTTGGAGGCCTTCTATGATGGGACTACAGAACTGATGTACAAGGGTAAAGCAGTTGATGTCACCTACCTGGACTTGTGCAAAGTGTTTGACACTGCCCCACATGACATCCTTCTCTCTAAATTGGGGAGACATCAATTTGATGGATGGACCACTCGGTGGATAAAGAACTGGCTGGATGGCTGCATGCAAAGAGCTGTGGTCAATGGCTCAATGTTCGGCTGGAGACCAGTAATGAGTGGTGTCCCTCAGGGATCGGTGTTGGGACCAGTCTTGTTCAACATCTTTGTCAGTGACATGGACAGTGGGATTGAGTGTGCTCTCAGCAAGTTTGCCGATGACGCCAAGCTGTGTGGTCCAGTTGATATGCTGGAGGGAAGGGATGCCAACCTTATGAAGTTCAACCACGACAAGTGCAAGGTCCTACACCTGGGTCGGAGCAATCCCAGGCACAGCTACAGATTGAGCAAAGAAGAGATTCAGAGCAGCCCTGTGGAGAAGGACTTGGGGGTGCTGGTCGATGAGAAAATGAACATGAGCCGGCTGCAGTGTGCGCTCGCAGCCCAGAAAGCCAACCGTATCCTGGGCTGCATCAAAAGGAGCGTGACCAGCAGGTCAAAAGAGGTGATCCTGCCCTTCTACTCTGCTCTTGTGAGACCTCACCTGGAGTATTGTGTGCAGTTCTGGTGTCCTCAGCATAAAAAGGACATGGAACTGCTGGAACAAGTCCAGAGGAGGGCCACGAGGATGATCAGGGGCCTGGAGCACCTCCCATATGAAGACAGGCTGAGGAAGTTGGGGCTGTTCAGCCTGGAGAAGAGAAGGCTGCATGGAGACCTCATAGCAGCCTTCCAGTATCTGAAGGGGGCCTATAGGGATGCTGGGGAGGGACTCTTCGTCAGGGACTGTAGTGACAGGACAAGGGGTAATGGGTTAAAACTTAAACAGGGGAAGTTTAGATTGGATATAAGGAGGAAATTCTTTCCTGTTAGGGTGGTGAGGCACTGGAATCGGTTGTCCAGGGAGGTTGTGAGTGCTCCATCCCTGGCAGTGTTCAAGGCCAGGTTGGATGAAGCCTTGTGTGGGATGACTTAGTATGAGGTGTCCCTGCCCATGGCAGGGGGGTTGGAACTGGATGATCTTGAGGTCCTTTCCAACCCTAACTATTTTATGATTCTATTCTATGATTCTATGCAGCAGCGCCTTGAAGCTCAAGACCATTTGAAGCATCTCTACAATCTCTAGCTACTAAGCCTAAAAATGAAAACTCTTGAAGATGCCATCTTGTATAGGTAGTGGCTTTATCCTCTGCATCAGCTTGTGCTGATCATTGAGGAGTCAGGACCCTAGAGACTAATCCCATACAGCATTGCAAAGTCCAGATGTGAAGTATGTCCCCGGTATTTACCATGCTCAACATTTCCAGTGTCGGTTTTGACATTATAGTCTTTTACTACCAGTCCTTGGATTCCAAGCTTTGCTAATAGAAGAAATGTAACTACCAGGGCCTAAGAATATGAATGGGAGAGGATAATTTTGCTTTTTACTGTTCTGAGTTTGAGTTAGAAAATGCACACTCAATGAAGGATGCTAATTTGATTGAATATACTTCACTAAGACTCAACATTTATCAGGGTTTCAGGTTTGCTCTCTCAGCTCTCATCCAGTGAGATAATGGGGTCTGTGCACAGATAGTAAATTTAATGCTCTTTTGGAAGCAAAGTGGTTTGTCACTGTGCAGCAGCAGATGGGCCTGGGGAATATAACGACCTGCTGAGATCGGATCAGGTGCAGATGTGTTTTAGGAACACTTGTCATTTTAATTTTCTCTGAAACGCATTTACAAGTAAAAGTGTTTGTAGGATAAAAAACATCTTAATGAAGGATGGATGCCTCTATGCACTCCTTTCCTCTCTATATGCCTTACTCTCTTTCCACGTTAGCCATAGTTAATAAGATGATCAAAATGAACCTTAATGGCACATGTATAAGCAGCTGGTATGCTAAAAGAAATTATTTATCTCTCACTAGCATAGCAGTCCCATATCTCTACATGGAGGTGATAATAGAGAGTTGAGACTAACAAGAGTGATGATACCCAAACTCAGAATTCCTCAATCCATCACCTGGGTCAAATCACAACTAGCAACAGAGACTAGTCTGGTCTACAACAACCACAAACTGGGATTTTGTGAGTAAGTAGCATTGTCCTGGAGGTGATAGATTTGTGTCCTTGTATAGAAAATAAGCTCATGCAGTCGATGTATTTTAAGGCAAAAAAATGAGCTGTTTCTGATGACTGAGGGTACAAGGATGCTAATGCATAAAAACTTGCTTCAGTTCAAAACTCCCACCTTTATTTTAAAACCTCAAACAGTATTATAATCAGAAATCCCTTTTTGTCCTTCCCAAGTTAGGTTACACATTACACATTGCATTTTCATACACGAACTTGATTTCAGTTACAGATTAATGACCATTGTGCTCTCTATGTGGGAAGATCATAGGAGATCAGGGATCACAGTGAGTCTCAGATCATAGAGGGTCACAGCTTCAACAAAAATGTAAAATGGAGACAGAAACTTCCGGACACAGACTCTATAACTGAACCGAAAGCAAGCACCCAAGTGGTTTGCCATCGCTTGGTGATGCCCATTTTAGTTCTAATAATGTGTTAAAAAGAGTCTTGACTGCAAGTTTCAACTTGTCCTGGGTTCAGCAGTAGCAGTCATTTTTCTCCTTCTTAGTAGCTGGTGCAGTGCTGTGGTTTTGACTTTCAGCCTGGGAACAGCGCTGATAACACCGATGTTTTCAGTTGCTGCTTAGCAATGTTTACTCTGACCAAGGACAGACCAAGCTCTGCCAGGGAGGAGGGGAAGCCGGGAGGAAGCAGAGACAGGACACCTGACCCAAACTGACCAAAGAGGTATTCCATACCACAGCACATCACACCCAGGATGTAGAACTGGGGGCAGTTACCCAGAAGGGCTAGATCACTGCTTGGGTTGGTCTGGGTATCGGTTGGCGGGTGATGAGCAGTTGTATCCTCTTCCCTTGTTATTTCCCTTATCATTATTATTATTGGTGGTAGCAGCAGTGGTTTTGTGTTCTACCTTAGTTACTGGACTGTTCTTATCTCAACCTGTGGGAGTTACATTCTTTCAATTCTCCTCCCCATTCCTCCGGGAGCAGGGGGAATGAAGGGGGGAGTGAGAGAGCGACTACATGGCTCTGAATTACTGGCTGGACTTAAATCACAACACTCCTAATTTGTCTTTATGGTTCTAGAATGACTGAGATATTGTAACCAAAATTTCTCTTAAATGACATGTTCAGATGGTCAGGATTCTAACAAATGAAATTGTTTTAAACACAGAATACCTTCTAAAGCACTTTCCAAATGTCACTGAGATTCCCTTATTAAGAAGAAGGTAAGGAGTGGGTTTCTGAAGTCATTCATATGCATTAAGAGACTTGCATTAACTGTCAGCCAGATATACTCCTTTGTTGAAGTACATGAGTAAGATTTGGGAAAAAGCACATGCTGTGAGGAGTCATCCTTAGGCTACCAGTAATTAGTTCCCATAAGAATACTGTACCCACAGGATGGAGCTAGAATTTGAAGATATAAAAAGATTTCAAAGAGCTAATTGGTACTAGATTATCCATTACGCTGTGATGTCTGTATTAACATTTTAAACTATCTTACTCTAAATATAAAGTGATAAATTCAGTAATTCGTAAGTTATTTTGGCAACAATTTAGCTATTGCCAAATTTAGGGCAATGATTTAGTTATCTATTAGTTGAAAATACAATGTATATGTTTTCACTATTGTCATGGTTTAACCCCAGCTGGCAACTACTTACCACATAGTCGCTCACTCCCTCCCTCCCCTAGGTGTGATGTGGGATGGGAAGGAGAATTGGGAATTGACACCCTTAGCCCAGCCACCTAAAGATGACAGAACATATATGCCTAGTAAGGTATGATGTAACTCTGAGACCAAGCGCAACAAATCTGAGGACAAATAAATATTGTGACCAGAGACTATTAAACTAATATGATGAATGCTCATAACAAATTCACACATGCTGGTGAGATCTGTTGTTATCTCAAACCTTCAAGCCCCAAACTAGATGCCAAAAAGGACTACCTTTTAAACCCAGCTTGCAACTAAGCACCACTCAGCCGCTTGCTGTGTCCCCCTTCCTGCCCTGGTGAGATGGTGAGGAGGATCGCCCAGTGATTTGAGATTGAAATAATTGAAATAAAGTACAATACAGTAACATTCATGGTCATCATAATGAAAAGGAAGACAACGGAGAGGAACAAAACCCCAAAACACAAGTGATGCTCACCACCCACTGACTTATGCCCAGCCCATCACGAAGAAGCAACTGGCATCTTCCAGTCAACTCCCCTCAATTTTTATATTGAGTGTGACGTTCTACGCTATGGACTATCGCTCTGGCTAGTTTGGGTCAGTTGTCCTTGCTGTGCTTCCTCCCAGCTTCTTTTGCCACTCATCACGGCATAGCATGAGAGAACAAAAAGTCCTTGACTTAGACTAAGCACTACTTAGCAGCTATGAAAACTCCAGTGTGTTATCAGCATTATTCACATACTAAATCCAAACCACAGCATTGCACCAGCTACTAGGGAAGAAAATTAACTCTGTCACAGCTGAAACCAGGATAGCTTTGAATGTCCCTTAAATGTAAGAAAAGAAAACTTTATTTTCCACTTAGAACAGAGCCTGAAAGTGTTCATTTTCCTTTTCCCACTTGTTTACTCTCTAAAAAAGTATGCTGTCTGTAAAAAAGTACATTATTCTTAGCAGTAACTATTTTTTCTTCCCTGATTATACTGCAAGATTCACTGACAGCATTAAAAACAAACCAAGACCCACAAATGTTTGGTAATGGGGCAACAAGAACAAGGTTGCTACTCTTCATATTTTTAAAATCCGGAGATTTATGGTGCTAGCCAATATCAAAGGCATTAGATATGTAGCAATAATCTTGTTCTTGAACATGGATTTTCCCATGTTTTTGGATTGAAACCTCAAAGAGAATGATACTTGAATCATCATGATTTCACTATGAAACAAGAAAATGGGATCTGTATTAACCAGACTCAGAATTCAGTGACTATATCAACTCCTTACGTGAAAAAAGTTGTCATCTGCTCCAGTTGTCCATAAGCGATACTAACATCCTCCTTCTGTGCATCCCTATTTCCCCAGCTTTAGTTTTAAATCCTTTTCTTCACATACCAGTATCCCCATATTTTTAATTGATGTCTTCCAAATTACTCTTGGCTGCTCATCTCATCAACATATGGTAGCTCTGCTGGCTGGTGGCACAGATCTCATAGCTGGGGACTGATTACGTACCATCTTGTAGCTGGCACAGTTATTTTACACGTCTTTAAGGCCGTTACCAAATCTCACCATCTCAGAACGCCCTCATAAATGAGGAAGTTTTCTCCAGATATATTTAAAGAACTTGAGCTTAAATTGGCTCACTCTAGTGGGTCATAATTTCAAATGTTAAAATAAAGCTCAATACCAAATCTGTCATTATCATTCTAATCCTCCCATTCTGATCTTGAAGCTGTCACCCAATCTGGAAATCTGTGTTATATTCAAAAGGAGGAATTTAGAAGACAAATACACTATTAAATCCTCAAATTTTTTTTTTCCCCTCCAAAAAGAAGATGAAAGGTGTATTTCTATTCTTTAAAGATAGGGATAGACTTTTTAGCAGGGTCTGTTGCAAAGGATGAGGGGTGATGGGTTTAAACTGAAAGAGGGAGAGCTGTAAAGAGGCTGGATGTGAGGAAGAAATTCTTCACACTGAGAGGGGTAAAACACTGCCACAGGCTGCCCAAAGAGGCGGTGGATGCCCCATCCCTGAAGACATTCCAGGCCAGTCTGGGTGTGGTTCTGAGCAACCTGAAATAGTTGAAGATGTCCCTGCTCATTGCAGGGGTCGGACTAGATGAGCTTTGAAGGTCCCTTTCAACCTGAACCATTCTGTGATTCTATCTTACACCTGTTCAATAATAATGTTTGTAAGCCAAGAAATAATACAGAGCTGTTCATCTGAGTTTTTCTAAGTGTTCTTACACCAACATATTTATGACAATTACTTCTTCAAATGAAGCAAACCCTGAAGAAAAATAGAACTGCAGTGAATACAGATGTAATGTTAAATAACTGACACTCTAAATGTGAATGTTTTAGTAATAATTTACAAGTATTTTAACATGTCAGGCAGCCAGGAAATACTTTGAAAATCAAATTTTATTTCCCTGATATTTGACTTTCTGCATTAAATCGAGTGCAAGGGCTTTGTGTGTGTGCCTATGTCTTATTGTGGTGGTGAGGATGTTGACCTCAGCTTCCCCTTAGGTAAACTGCAGAATTTGGACAATTTCATAATCCTACTGGTAATTTCTAGGCTCTAAGCTATTACCATACAAAGTATTAGCAACAGTCTTCTGAGAGAGTGTTCCTGAGGCAGCCTGAGTTAATTATTAAAGGCATAGCAGTTTTTATGCTGCTGTCTGTCTCCTACCTGTAAGAGAAAAAAGGAAACATCAGCAATGGATGTAGTTTGCTATGTTCTACTACTTTGAGGAATGCTAAGCCATCTGCATATAAGAACTGGATAGAGAAACTCGTGCGAGCTCCCCTGCAGAAAAACAACCCAGTTAGTAAAATCAAAAGATAAATGAAAACAACTACAATATTGTCTTTTCTAACATCTGATATTGTTGTCTGCATGTAACTAGCAGCGTTAATATGTTTAAACTAATCTTGTCTCAGAGGTGATGTCTGGAGGTAGATACAGAGATTTTATTAATCCTCCACTAGTGTCAATTTTACTTTGTGTATTAGCTCTTTGTCTCCATCTTGTGCTGTCCTTAGGGTCAGGCTGTACGTAAAACAAGTAATATCTAAAAATAAAGCAATAATAGAGGTGATTGGTTTGGTTTGTCTTCATCTACTTAATTACTTCAGCCTACACTTCACTTTTTCAATTCCTGGACCAGGGGAATGAATTGCTATTGCCGAAGGAAAAGGAAAAAGAGAAAAGGAGGGCTGGAAGGAGACAGAAGGACAGAGAGTCTTCATTTGTCTGCATTTCTCTGTATCCCTTAACTTCTGTTTTGTATTTGGATAGGATAGCTTTGGTGCTGTCGTGGTCTAGGCCCAGCCCGTAAATCAGAACCATGCAGTCTGCTTACCACCCCCACCCCCCCAACCCTTTCTTCTCTGTGCTCCCAGAGGGATGGGAAGGAGAAGTGAAAAGAATGTTAACTCCCACGGGTTGAGATAAGAACAGCCCAGTAACTAAGGTATAACACAAACCACTACTGCTACCGCCAATAATAATAATGATAAGAGAAAATAACAAGGGAAGAGAATACAACACCTCACCACCCACAGCCCTATACCTCACCCCACCCAGCAGTGAACTAACTCTTCCAGGTAACTCTCAGTTACATCCTGGGCATGACGTGCTGTGGTATGGAATACCTCTTTGGCTAGTTTGGGTCAGGTGCCCTGTCTCTGCTTCCTCCCGGCCTCCCCTCGTCCCTGGCAGAGCATGAGTCTCACAAAGTCCTTGGTCAGAGTAAACATTTGAGCAGTAACTAAAACCTCGGTGTTATCAGCACTGTTCTCAGGCCAAAAGTCAAAACCACAGCACTGCACCAGCTACTAAGGAGGAAAAAAGACTGCTACTGCTACTAGGACAGGTGATAAGAAAAATAATCCTCATTAATAAATAAAAGCAACTCTGTATTTCCTTTGGTCCCAAAGAAAATAAAAAGATTGTGCAAGCCTGAAGTAAAATGCAAGTAATTATCAAGCTCTGGGCATCATTTTGCCAAAGCGATTGGTTTTACTTCACCACTGCAGCCACCTCTCATTGGAAACATAGCAGCCATTTAACAGCACATTCATAAAACAAGATAACAAATTATCTCCACATTTCCTAGGGAATAACCTTCCAGTCTTCAGTCTTTCACTAGAAGGAGACAAGTCAAAAACTAGCTTTTTCTTACCTTCAGTTCATATGATCTCTAATAAACCTACAAGAAATGTATTATGAATAGAAGGGAATCCAGCTGAAGGTTTCATTCACTAGAATATATGGCTTAAATTCCAGTAAATATATAATAGGATCTTCAGTAACAACACGTATTTGGAGTTGTCACATCAAACTGCATTTCTAGTTAGCAGCATGCTAGGAAATAGATTTCAGTAAGATACAGGGCTTGATTCACATGTGCAGGGCTTCCATCACTGAAGATACTCTATCCAAGTCTGACTGCAAGTAGAAGTATATGCAGGACTTTGAGGACTCTGACAATTTACCTTGCTGTAACAGAGAGTTCTGAGCTTGACAAGGGGCACTCCTTACCCAGGAAGTAAATGAGACATTGTCTAAAACATCATATCCAAAATAACTAGTTCATTCCTCTGGTTTTGCCACATCTTGCATACATTAAGTACCTGAAGAGACTGCTACTGTTGATACCCTTCACATGCTTCCCATACTGGTAATTAGCAAAGAATTAGATTTTTTTTTTTTTTTTTTTTTTTTTCAAAAAGTGCTGAAAAATCTGGAATTGTCATCATGTTTTCACACTGTTGCTGATTTTGGAGAGTTACAAAACATCATATAGAAATGGAGTTATTAAGCTTTCATTTTAACCACTTCTTCCCTCATTTTAGCATGATGCATTGGTGTGGGTCATTGTGTGATTGATAGATGTGGCTTATTTGCCCTGTATACCCATGGTCAGATATTCAAACTTTAGCTTTCAAACTTAACTTTTCTGAGAAACAATAATGCCAGGGACTAAAATCTTTGTTGTGACATTTGGGTTCTGGCAGGGAAATCCAGCAAGGTGAATTCATTCCAGCAAACAGTACATACAGGAGCATAAAACCAGCACAATATACCCAGCTGGACAATACCGAAGCTCCAAGTGCTGAGTAGCAGCTGCCATTCTGATTACAATGCTAATTAAAAGCTGCCAGCTGTCATGTAGTAATCCAGAAATGCCTGACTCTAGGAACATAATAGGCCAGAAATTGTCAAGTGTTAAGGACACAAAGCACAGACCATCACCAGTACTTTAAAGCTCCTATAATTCATGCAGATCTGCTGTGAATGATATTCCACTTGAAGTCTGCTAGCCCATGGGTCTGCCTGACCTCCCTTGCATGGAGACAGTTCAAATAGAATGCAGAGTGAAACAGAATTTTCCTTACCTGTAACCAGTCGGAATAAAAAAGGGTTATAAATACTGAAATAGATTCCCAGACACCAGTGTCCCAGGACAGGTAGACTGTATAATGGCACACAAGTCTGTCTAGAAGCAGACAGTGACTGAAGAGGTGACCCTTAAGGAAGTCCACCTTTCTTCAGTTACTGTGATGCAGCCGTATTTCAAAGACAGGGCAATATCTGAAGGATTTTATTTATTCGCCACATACTACTATTTGGTATTTGATCCTATCCAGAGATGAAACATTGTTCATCCTCCTTGAAAAATCAAACAATTATACTGCTAGGTAGGCTAGACATGGCATGTTTTAAAGAAGCAAGGTAGCATTCGAGATGTGATCAGAAAGGTAAAACATTTTCATATAGCTGCTGATGCCTGGTAAATATATAGGACATATCCAAGCATTCAAAAAATGAATATAAGGTTGTCTGTGTTATAAGTAGAAATCTTAACTTATTAAAAAGGGTGACAAACTAGTGACAGAGAGTCACTGAAAGACATTTGGCAGCATTTGTTATGTCTGAAAATCACTCCAGATACCCTCTTATTTTAGACAGTCACAGGAGTCCAACTGACTTTGATCTAAGAAGCTGTCATCAAACAGATCTGAAAGCTTGACAAATACAGGGAAATCGATCTTTGAAACCTGGCCAAACTTTAACTTGAATAGTTGCAACACACAGCAGAACTGATTGGCATAAAGGAACCAGAGAAGTTAAATTATCTTCATTCACTTAGATACGATTGGGTTTTTCTATTTGTTCTGTCACCCAGTTTGCACACATGAATGTTTTGCTCACTGTACTGTTATTCAGTTCTTTTCTGTTCACAGATGAAATGGGCTCAACACCTCCACTTCTGAAACAGCACTTTACCTCATTTACAGACACTGTATTTCCCCCATTGGAGCCCTGAATGCACTTGAAATACAGATTATGAAGAAATATTCGAGAACACTGAAGTATCATAGAATTCCAGACTGGTTTGGGTTGGAAGGGACCTTAAAGCTCATTCAGTTTTAACCCCCTGCCATGCAGAGAGAGGGCTGCTCCAAGCCCCATCAACCTGGCCTTGAACACTGCTAGGAATGGAGCATCCACAGCTTCTCTGGGCACCCTGTGCCAGCGCCTCAGCACCCTCACAATAAAGAACTTCCTTCTATCTAACCTGAACATCCCTGTTTCAGTTTAAACCCATCATCCCTTGTCTTGTCACTACATGAACTTGTAAATCTCAGCCTTCTTGCAGGCCCCTTTTAGGTACTGGAAAGCTGCTATAACGTCTCCCCAGAGCCTTCTGAAGGCTGAACAAGTATAAAGCATCATTAGCTCCAGGTTGTTTTCAAAAATAGAATGTCTTTCCAAGAGAAAAGGAGCAATTAGGTCCCACCTTTAAATGAAAATGAATTGTTTCTAAATTTCTGTTTTTGCTGTTAAATATCTTCAGCTCCCAGTACCACTTATATTTAAATGTATTCAGGCGTCTTACTTCTGCTGAAAGTCAATAGGCTTTAAAACAGCAAAACGTCTGTTTTGTGGAAAATACCTCTGAATATACAGTCCAAAAGGCTTAAATCTCTTCTGGGACTGAGAGACAATATTCTTCCCTCATATTTTCCCTATGGCTGTTTCCTAATTATTGATGTTGTGGTGGCAATGTCTCTAAGTCATTCATAGAGCTTGGAAAATGAAAACAGAGATCTCCTGTTTATTGCTTCACTCCAACAAATTCACTATCTTCTCATGCAAAATTTCTTTTATTCTATGACTTGCAATTCAACTACTGCTAAGCACATTTACAGAACATACAGTTTGAAATGACTGGATTTCTCTTTTTTCTTCATGCCCCCTCAAAGAATGTATAAGGGCAGCACATGCCATTATAAAAAGTCCCCCTCCAATCATGGGACTTTCGATGTAGCCCAGGACACGGTTGGTTTCTGGGCTGCAAGTGCACATTGCTGGGTCATATTGAGCTTCTTGTCAGCCAACACCCCCAAGTCCTTCTCCTTAGGGCTGCTCTATCCAGTCTCCCCCAGCCTGTATTTGGGTTTGGGACTGCTCCAACCCAGGTGCAGGACCTTGCACTTAGCTTTGTTGAACTTCACGAGGTTTGCACAGGCATCATGTATACATAGAAGAAAATGTATTATTAACAGACCTAAGTGATATCTTCTTTCAGATACTGATTCTTCTCTCCTAGCACCTTACAGCTGTTAGCAGAAATTTGTGAACTGGAATTCCAGAGGTGAGAAAACGTGTCTGCTGTAAAAAAATATTTCTTGGAAAACAAAACAAAACAAAACAAAACTGTCCTGGGTTGAGCAGCAGCAGTCATTTTTCTCCTTCTTAGGAGCTAGTACAGTGCTGTGTTTTGATCTTTTGGCCTTGGAACAGTGGTGATAACGCTGATGTTTTCAGTTGCTGCTCGAATGTTTGGTCTGGCCAAGGACTTTGTGAGACTCATGCTCTGCCAGGGAGGAGGGGAGGCCAGGAGGAAGCAGAGACAGGACACCTGACCCAAACTAGCCAAAGAGGTATTCCATACCACAGCACGTCATGCCCAGGATGTAACTTGGAGTGATCCGGAAGGGCTGGGGGGACTGCAGGGTTGGAAGAGGTATCGGTCGGTGCTCGGCTGGGGGGAGTGGGGCGAGTTATTGGTCAGCTGGTGTTGAGGTGTTGTATTCTCTTCCCTTGTTATTTCCTTTATCATTATTATTATCATTGGTGGTAGCAGTAGTGATTTGTGTTCTACCTTAGTTACTGGGCTGTTCTTATCTCAACCCGTGGGAGTTGCATTCTTTTCGATTCTCCTCTCCATCCCTCCAGGAGCAGGGGGAGGGCAAGAAGGGGGGGAGTGAGTAAACGAGGTTTGTGGTTGGGTTTAAACCACAACAAAAACCCACAAAGATTTTTTTTTTTATTTTAAATTTACATTTTCTTCAATAAGAATTTCTAAAAATACTGGACATTTGTAATCAGCATGTTGCTGATAGCCTGATTTGCTAAGACCATGCTGCCCTTATCACACTACAGAAAAGCCTTCTTTCCAGAAGGTACTGATACATGGGGAAAGAGATGCTTAATAAGACCCCAATGGATTCTTCAGCTCACAGATCAAGACCAAGGTCTTCCACAGTTATCACTTTCTCTTACAAGAGTTGCAGTGAATTTTCAGGGTAGCACTCCACAATGGTGTTAGTGGTGTGGATTAAAAACCTTACAGTTTGGAGAAGATTTAAGGAGTTAAATGCAGATTCAGCAGTGCTATTTTTACATTGCCAAGTAAGCATAAAACTCTGACTTAACTTCTGAGGAAAAGCAAAAGCAATAGAGGGAAGAGCTTATCTTAAATGGACAAGAGAACATCTGTCTCTAGAGACATTGCTGCCTTATCTAACACAATTTAGAAAACAGTGTGTGCCAATCAGTTCAGTTTCACTAGAAAGAAGATGAATAAGCAGGTTTATATTACAAACTGATACTGAACCTGGCAGTTTGGAAGGCTGGCTTCTCTTCCTTGCCAAGACGCCTCTAACGTCAGTTAGATGCAAGCTGACTTAATACTCCTTAGGTTTTGTCTTGTGTATATTATTGTTTTGAATGGCATTAATTCAGGAATGCACACAGTGGAAGCTCACAGGAAAACTTTGGAAATATTTAATCAATTAAAATAATAAAGTTTTAATTGTTCCCTTTAAGATTTGACCCACTTGTCCTGGATTCAACAATAGCAGCAATTTTTCTCCTTCTTAGTAGCTGGTGCAGTGCTGTGTTTTCAACTTTAGCCTGGGAACAGCACCGATAACACACCAATGTTTTTAGCTGTTACTAAGTAATGTTTACTCTGATCAAGGACTTTTCAGTCTCATGCTCTGCCAGTGGGGAGGGGCACAGGAACCTGGGAGGAAGCAGAGACAGGACACCTGACTCAAACTAGCCAAAGAGGTATTCCATACCACAGCACGTCATGCCAAGGACAGAAACTGGGGGAGTTACTCAGAAGGCCCAGATTGCTGCTCAGGTCGGGCTGGGTATCAGTCAGCAGATGGTGAGCGGTTGCGCTCTCTTCCCTTGTTATTCCCCTTATCATTATTATTATTGCTGGTAGCAGTAGTGGTTTTGTGTTATACCTTAGTTACTGGACTGTTATCTCAACCTGTGGGAGTTACATCCTTTCCATTCTCCTCCTCATCCCTCCCAGAATGGGGGGGAGTAAGTGAGCAGCGGCGTGGTTCTGAGTCACCAGCTGGGCTTAAATCATGACACCCACTACAAACAGAATACATCCTTGTTTTCTGCAGGAATGTTACATTGGTTTGCTTTTGTGATTACATCTTTCATGCAACTTATCGTTAGAAAAGTTTAAGGGACTGTATTTGACTGGTACTAAATAGTGTGGAGAGCATTCTAAGGAACAGAATTTGATTTTGAAAGCTGTTTCAAAGAAAGTAAGATGAGGAGGAGAAACCATGTGACTAAGACAAGAGAGAGCAGCTGCTTAGGTACAGTACTGCTGAAGATATGGGAGACAGTGAATCACAAGCTGAAAGTAAGTCAACAGTCACTACCTCCCAAAAAGGGCGTGGAAGAATCAGTATTTAAAAGGTGTGTAGAAGGAAGTTAGCTATCTTACAGTCTGTAGTAGAATTATTCCTATGCACTTACTGTTGTGGTAAAGTCTCAGCTAGCACATAGTATCGTTACTAAGAACATGTAATGAACAACTACAAACAAAAGCACAGCAAGCTGAGAGAGTCACAGCAATTAGCTGTGCAACAGCAGCACAAAAAGCCCCCAGTTTTTCCTACACAGTAATGATAGTGATGTGGCATATTGCAGTGTCTAATACAGATAAGACAGGTGACTGACAGGGTCTTTGCAGAGGCCCTACAGAGCCAACACTCCAAACCCTGAATTGCAAGGAAGGAGGGAAATCTAGAGACAATCCTTAAAACAGCAACAAATGGAAAATGTAAGCAAAATGATGATCAGTTATTAGTTTTCTATTGGAACAGACCAAGGAAAAGAAATCATTTTAGTTTCAGCACACAAAATGTAACTCAGCTATTAGAAACAACTTTACAACTTTGAAAATAAGCATTAAACAAACTTATCAGAATAAGCTATGGAATCTCTTTGCTAATAGATTCTAAGAAGAGGTGTTCTTGTTCCAGCCTCAGTCTGAGGAGATGAAGCAGAGGATCTCAGGAAATCACTTCCAGTCAAGCAGATCTATGATTCTGTAAACTATTTGGATTTTTAAAGAACCCTATGTTAAAATGCTTGCTGTTACTGTGAATTCAGTGATAGGAGAGAATCTGTCAAGAAGTTGTACTCCTAAACTGGCAGCCAGGTCTTAAAGGCCAGAAGTCAGAAATATGTTCGTCTGCAAGATTTCAAATGAATAATAAAAGACTACCCAGAAGTAAAAGTTTTAGAATAACTAATATAGAAAACAATTTCTTAATATATTTTTGTTGTTGTTCCAGGTTTGAATTACCTATTCAATTAGCTTGTCTTTCAGTAGGAATAAAATAGTCTTGGCCATGAGCCACCCTATTTTTGCTGGATTACTATGTAAACAAAGCTACCTGAAAGAGGTTGTAGCAAGGTGGGAGTCAGTCTCTTCTCCCAAGTAACAAGCAGTAGGACAAGAGGAAATGGCCTGAAGTTGTGCCAGGGGAGGTTTAGATTGGATATTAGGAACAATTTCTTCACCAAAAAGGTCAAGAATTGGAACAGGCTACGCAGGGAACTGGTAAACTCAATATCCCTGGAGATATTTAAATGAGTGTAGATACGGCATTTAAGCACATGATTTACTGGTGGCCTTGGCAGGACTGGGTTAACATTTGGAACTGATGATCTCAAAGGTATTTTCCAATCTAAATGATTCTGTGCTTCTGTCTGTTGCTGGTGTTTCTAAATAGCTTAGCTTCTGTTCAACAACCTTAAAGCCAATTTGTCAGGTGGTGTAAATTGAAGTGGGTTCACTGAAACCAGTGTACTTTGCAAGTCTAGAATATGAACATCTAATCCTTCAGTATCTGAGTGACTTCTTAGTACAATTTTACACCTGTTGTGTGGTTCTGAATCACTGTTCACCATGTATTCAGTCAGAAACTCTTCACTATTCAATGGCTTCCATGCATTCTAATAGCTCTGAGTTCATGACAGTTCTTCAAAATTTGATCCAAAATTACTCGAGCATGCAGAAAACTCTTACTTGTATTTACTTTTTAGGATCTGCACATGAAATTCCACCCTGATTTATATACTACTTAACTTTGTTGCAGACACCTGAAACCTGTCTGCTGTATTTTGTATCTCGCCAGATCATTCACATACATCTTTTAAACAGCTGAAACAGGCACTGTCATGGTTTCTAGTCTTGCACATGAACCGCTCTGCTAACCTCATCTTTACACTACACAGGTGTAATTTTAAGCATTTAATCTTACGGGATGGATTACCAAGACTCAATTATTTTCCATTGTAACGATAGATTAGTGTCTTTCAATGATAGACAGTTCTATCCTGTACATCTGAAGACATCGATACGGTTCTCCTGGGATGAGGGTTTTTTTCATCCAAGTAAAACAGTTTGGCATAAAGTACTGATAAGTCTAAAAAGGGCCCTGCAAAAGGGGACATGCCTGAGACAAGCCTGAAAATAGGACAGGTTTTTCAAAACCAGGACTGTACCAGGAGAGCTGCAGAAACCTAGGCAGTGCTGCTGGCCTGTAGGCTGAAAGAGATTGCACTGATTAAGGTAGCTCTTTGGGGCTCTCAAAATTATGCCATGGGTCACTCCATGAGCGCAAGTTATGAGCTGCCGCTCTCTGAAGAGCGGCACTGAATTTCACCCTGATGTTTAAGTGCTGCTGCTTGATACATATCATGTTGATGGGATCACTTCTTTCACAAAGCTCTGTTGTTCAAGTCACTGAACTCAGGGAGTCTTCAGGTTAGTGTCTGGGGCTAGTCCCTAATCTTCTGAATTTAACGAGCATATCTAATACAATTCAGATAAAGCTCTTACTCAAATTTATGTCCCTTTACGTCTTACATTTTCCTCTTCTATTTTTATTCTTCAGCCACATGATTCTCTGGTATTTCCTTGGTGAAATCTTTGTGCCAAATCCATAATCAGCAAGAAATTATGGAATTATGACTGCTGTTGTCCAGAATGCAAAAGAAACCTATTTTAAACAAAAATCCTACTGATGGATTTATTACTTAGCTTGCACAAATGACACTCAATTCTAGCAAATAAAACATTCAGGATAGTGAACAATCCTCAGCGGGCATATAAAACAGGATGAGGAAGAAGTCTTCTTTCCCTGCTATGTTATACCAGCTTCCTTCTGCATGCTTTAGCTTTTCCTTTCTCCCTCCTTCCAGTTTTTATTTTTTTATGCCCTCATATTTCTTTTTCTCCTTTCTTGTACACTGATTAAAACTCGGTGTTTGTCTTTCATACAGAATGATATTGCAGTCATGTTCCATCAAACCATTGCCATTGGGATAAGCGATGGCAGGTTCTGTTACTGGAGTGTATTACAGTTAATATCAGAAAACATTAAATAATAAACCCAAGGAACAAACAAGATATCATCAGATCATATTTCTGTATCAAAGATTGTCTTTTGATCCAAAATATTCCCTCAGGTTGTATATGAAGTGTTTAAAATTTTCTCTAGGTGACCTTCAAGTCATTAAAGGTAGAACACATTATTGTTTGATACAAATGCAGTAGTCAAAGAACTGAAGAGGAAGACTGCAAGGCATTCTGGATAACAGCAGTCACGATTCCATTATTTCTTGCTCATTATGGATTTGTCACAAAGACTTCCCCAAGGGAAAAAACAGAGAAGCTTCATCCTAGTCTACCTTGGCCTGTGCAGTGAGATGTCCTGAGATGAAGGCAAGAGGCACAAAGGCACTGAGTCAGAAGAAATGTAACGTACACAGAGTACGTTGCTATTTCGCCAACCAGCTCCCAAAAGACCTTTCATGAAAAGCGTGGAAGTGAATGTTTTTGCACAGGCATCATCAATATTTCACAGGGATTTTCATCGGAAGACTAACAAATTTAGTTCTGCAACTATCAACTCCCAGACCACACCTGAAAAAAAGCCCACATTTCTGATGCTAAGCAGCCTAAACACTTTCTGTATCAAGGATCAGCTAGGCAAAACCCAAGACTTGGATTGTGCAGAGATCTTTTGGAGCCTTCATCATTGTTAATCAACCACACCTAGCATTTACCATCCCTCTTCAAGGAGGTTTGTTACCCCTCGAATTTTTAAAGTTCCACAGGGCTTTGAAAAAGAAAACCCATACTTTGAGTTCCCATGTCCTCCACAGAAACTGAAGGCCTCAAACACACCATCAAACTCTTAGTGTTCCAGGATATTCTTTTGTGGAATGTACTATATGCCAAATGCACTATTTGCAGTATCTTTTTTTTTTTTGCCTTTTGCTTCATTTCACATGGTACTTCACTAGGCTTTGCAACCACATTTTCCCCTTTCTTCTTTTGCAGTTTGGGAAACTGGGATAAAGTTGCGTAAGAACATGCTCAAGCTGCAAGGCTTGATTTTATTAAGGTTTATAGAATCATAGAATCACAGACTGGTATGGGTTGGAAAGGACCTTAAGATCATCTAATTCCAATCCCCTGTCACAGGCAGGAACGCCTCACCATAGACTATGTCACCCTAAACTCTGTCCAGACTGGCCCTGAACACTGCCAAGGATGGAGCATTTGCCACTTCTCTGGGCACCCTGTGCCAGTGCATCATCACCCTCACAGAGAAGAACTTCTTACTTATATTTAGCCTGAACTTCCCTTTTTTCAGTTTGAAAGCATCACCCCCGTAGATTATGTAGCTAATTCGCAATTACTGCTATTGTTATGAATTATTTCATCTGCTTTACCTCTTACTGAAGGATTGTAATTAGTGTACAAATCAGCTACTAGATTAATATACCAGCATAAGACTACGGCAACTATTACAAAATTAATAATCTGTAGACTTGGTTTAGCATTATATTTTATCTGGCTATGGAATATTGTTGGTTATTAAATTTTTTGCTACCAAGACCACAGTCTGATGAATGTCCTGTCCCCCATCCCACCCCAAGAAATGAGATGTGATGTTCCAATTAACTTAATTGTTTTTTTCCAGAACTAAAAAGGCTTTCCAAAAAGAATAATTATTCATTGAAACTCAAAATTTACTAATACCTGCAGAAGTCTATCCTTTCTCTTTTCAAAAGAGTAAAAATACAGCTCAGTATGCAAAGTCTATTCAAATACATTTTTCTGGAAGACTTCTTTTTCATTCCTTCCTTTTCTCCATTTTCTCTATATAACAACTAAAACATGAGGTAGTACTAGAGCAAAACCACTTTGACTATATTTTAATACTCAGATTTTGTCAGACAAATCTCATTATTGTTTCCTCTTCTCCCCTTCCAAATCAATAATAGTATTGGCAGTATTCAAATCACAGAAGGATTGGAAATTGGCTTTCTTGGAGAAAATATGCTTCTGAATCAGCCCTCAACATCTCTTTTCAAGACAATGCTCTCTTGCTTCAAGTACTGTATTCTGCCACTTCCACAGCAGTGGCTTCCTGCTCAATCCATTCCCTGTCATAGCACATACTCTATTCCAACATCTTCATTTGAAGAAGATTTCTGTTTATTCATGTCATAAAATGACAAATCTCCTTTTCAAATCAGAACTACCTTTTGTGACAGCTACTAATTTGTAGACTACATGCTGAGTCTAATGATTTTGAGTTTGTTTTCGTGTTAGAATCTGATTCTCGGTTTGTGGAATAAACTGAATGTGTAAACTTGATTGAAGAAACTCTGAAAAGGCAGGTAAACTGAGCTGAACATTTCACCCATCACTCATCACTAATTCACCCTAGGAAGAGCTGTTAAATAGCTGGATGAATTGTGTCATTTATCTAAATAACTAGAAATTATAACTTTAATTTTAGACATAAATGAATATTCACATTTCTAATTAGAAAGTATTGTCTATTCTCCCACCTTTCATACTTCTGCATATAACCTCTTCCTTTGGCAACTATCACTTTATTATTTCATTGGTTTGAATGTACTACCCAGTTGTTCAGCTTCAGTGAGCAAATGTAACTGTTTTGTACTCTAATCCTGCCAAAACTTGCTACTACTTCTTTTCCCTGTTTCTTAGAAATGCACCAAAAAATAGCACTTTCAGGAAAAATAATGTAATAATGTAAATCTATAAAGAGAAGTAGTCCATGAAATGATATGCCTAGCCCCACAAATAAGCTTGCTGTATGTCCCCCTAAAATGGCAAGTTTGTTTGTAGCATTTTATTGCTCTGCGCATGGAGTGTGCTCTAAATATTCTGACTGCAAAACAAGGTCCAAATTTAAATAAACATTATTCCTTCACAAGAAAAGGCATTAGGAATCCTGTTCTTTTCTCTTTATACAATCTGTTCTGTACAAACTAGTAGCAGAACAGGATGATGTTTAGAGAGAAAATCATAGTTCAAAGGTCAGTCTAATCAAACACCAAGTACTCTACCCTACTTCTTCAACACCGAAAAAAAACCCAAACCCAAACCAGAAAACTCTTTGGCACTTTACTCTTACTGAACTGGGAAAGTAATGAATTCTCCACAGCTGACCTAACACTGCTAGCCTGAAAATCTGTCATCCAAGAGCAGACAGCTCTAACCTGAAACCCACAAGTATAGTTAAAGCGGAAGTTCATCATCTTTGATTATATTCAAACTGGATGTATAGTCAGTAACTGGGTCAAAGTAAACTCATAAACATCTCATCCTTCATCCTGAGTAAAGGGAAACGTTTACCTTTAAGTCATATTTTTAAGCCTTCACAAGCCACAGACCAGGCACTTAGTTCATTGTCCAGAAGACAGTAAATTTGCATCTTCTCAGAAACAAGCAAACCCTTAGGACATACTTCCTTCCTCCTTCTCTTTTTTCTTTTTCTTTCTAGCTCCTTTCCACCTTTCATGATGCAGGTTAATCAGTATAATTCTCTCTCGTATCTGCTGAGGCTTAACCAGGTAATTGAAAGAAGTATATTTCT
Organism: Lathamus discolor; assembly: GCF_037157495.1. Classification (NCBI taxonomy): domain Eukaryota; kingdom Metazoa; phylum Chordata; class Aves; order Psittaciformes; family Psittacidae; genus Lathamus; species Lathamus discolor. The sequence continues at coordinate 64,813,017 of NC_088886.1, read as the reverse complement.
GACATAGTGGCTTCCCCCTGTTTATTCCCCTTGTCTTGAATTCACTCCCAGATATGATCTTCTATTTCTCATCCATTCTCTTCACCCCCTATCCACCTCCAACCTGAGAAAGATTGTGGTGAAGCTGTAGGGGGAACTCAGCAGAGAACTGCAGGAGGTGACCTGGTCACTCATCAAGTACACCATTATGTTCAAAGCCCCCTCCACACTTTTCAGACCACTATGAAAGTTCTGTGCACCTTTGCAAAACCCAAGTCACTTCTTACTTGCATTTCTAAGCTAGTCTATTATTTAGGTTAAAAATACTACCTTCCTTTCCTTTGCAAGGTCACAGGATTTTAAGCAGCTGTGATTTAGGTGTCACAGCTATAATAATTTCTTCTTGCTGAGAGTCTGGAGACACACAGGCAGTTAATTTGTGTGACAAATTCAGATAGTGTAGATTTCACATGCAATACATCTTGTCTGCAGTATTTCCTGTTCTGGTTCAATAGCAGTTTGCATGTGATTTTGGGCTTGTTAGAATTTGTGTTTCACTGCATTTCTTCTATGGACCCTGCAAGCTCTGTAAATCCCAAAGAATTTCTGTTAATGAGACAGATCATTCCTCTGCCACCCCGTCTTCCTCAGCCCCTTAACCTTCTTACCTGCAAAAAAGTAAATTCTTCCTAACCTGCTCGGCATCCTTCTTTACAAATTATTCATACAGAAGTAACCAAGAAGTTTAGTTTCTATGTATTTGAAAGGAACCACTAAATTTCCGTTAGTGTCAATGGCAGAAGATCAAGATTTGAGACCTTGCACTCACTCACCAGTGCTTATAAATTCAGCTGTCTGGTGGAATCCACATCTAACACACAAGATAAGTCCTAAGCTTTCAGGGTTATTTTCTGAGAAAGGAACAGCATTGCTAAACATGAGACACACCTAATCTTTCAGCTACATGTTAAATACTGGGTAAAAGGCAGGGAATAACCTAGCTTACACCTAGATGCCTATATCCAGGTCTCTGCTGTAAGAAAAATGAGAATGCCACCAAAACATGATCAATAGATTAATAGCGTGACCATCAGGTGAGCCCTCATGTTCAATCATAGGATTACTTAAGTCAAAACAGGGTCTTCAGCCCAGACCAGTAGGAACTTAATTTCCCAGAAGGGAAATCCAGGCATTCACAGGTGTAGAAAAAGGTTAAGTAGTGGGTTTTTCACCCCTTTTGCTACACACGTAAGTAACTGATCTAGGCTTTGATGGTTCTGGAGCTAACCGTTTTGATGCGCTAAACCAGTTGCCTGTTCCCCACTTTGACTTCGAACCAGCTCCAACTTCCCACTTTTTACAGCTGTATATGCCAGCTTGAGTGAGGTTGAGCCATTTGTTTTACTTTCAGTCTCCCCACCCAGACACAGTTTTTCAGTGGAAAGTCAATCTCTCTCACAATAAACCTACAGATTTACATGTGGAATTACTCATTCTAGCATGTGTTTAATCAGTGGATATTCTTTCTTTCCTTAACTAGCACTACTCAAAATGATGTACTGGACATGCACCATTAAGAAGGAAGAAAAACCTCCCTTTCATGTCACTTGGAAGCACAACAGCTGGTTACAAAACACTGTTTTTCCCTGTTCAACCTTGACCAGAGTTAAAACTTGGTAGCTGTCATGGTAGTAAAAGTCCACAGGTGGTAGGAAGAGAAATTAGCAGATTCTGTTTGAAACTCCTCTGTTAGGGTATGCTCCTATGAAGATATATGACAGGCAAAGATTGATAGTACTTAATTTTGGTGTAGTTGAATGTGTTGAAAGTCAGTCAGTATGATAAATGTGAGTTTCTTATTATCTGGTATAATTTTCTCTAGCTGTCCGTTTGCCAGAATACACCCATGATTGACTGACTAGATGTCTTTTATAAAGTTACTCTGGTATAATAAATATGAAGGGAACAATGACCCTTTTTTATGTCTAGTTTTGCAGGAGGCTCTTTTGCACTGCTTTGTAGCAGAGAGTGAACTTACTCTTACAAGCAAAACAGAACAATACTGTTACTTCACTAAGCCTTTTCAGCTTTTAATAAAGCCAGCTTTAAGCTTCAAAAGTTGGACAGCTTGTATCACTGGGTATGTAACTGCCTTGCCTTCACTGTAATTGCATTTAATTTAAAAGAATTCACATGTGATCAGATGCCAGTAGCCATTTTCTGGCTTAGAACATACATATGAAGTTTTATTGTAGAAATTTTACTGGTTAGGTTTTTACATTCACTGACCTAAAACAATTTAAAGTAAACATCTGGGTTTGTGGGGGTTTTGGGGTTTTTTTTGTTTGTTTGTTTGTTTGGTGTGTGTGTGTGTCTGAGCACAAGTAGATAAGAAACATGTAGCTCTTTCCAATGTAGACTTCCTCTGGCAGATCTGATCCCACAGCTCTGAGCAAATAAAACCGCAGAAACAGAGACATTCTGGAAAAAAAACCCTCATGGCAAAATCAACTGCACATAAACAGTTCTTGACAGCTACTTCCCTACTGTACTTTTAACTATCCCCACTGATGTAGATTATACAGCCTTCCTAAGAAACCCACTGCAGTCATTAACAATCCTCACAGCTGGGAAAGGATTGCTTTTCTTAATGTGTAACCTACATTTTCTGTGCTGTGGTTGATGCCCTTTCCTTTTCTTTTACATACAATGCATACTATGTTCTCTTTATCTTTTTCACATGTGAAAACTTTTACTATGTCTCTTCTTAAGGTGCATCCACTGAAAAAGCCCCACACATGTAGTAAAGGCAGTAAATTCATTGCAGGTCATGTGTTTATCCCACTCACCAACTCACTTTGGATAAATCCCCTCTTCTTTGCCTGTCACAGCTACAAAGGAAAGAACATGAAACACCTTAAGCCAAAAGCAGGGGCTTTTGGAAATGAGACTCATGGCTTTCATGAGTCAGCTGATAGGAAATAGTTCTGCTGGTTTAAGTAGAGACACTATAAATTAATTTGCCTAAGCAAAACAACCTAATGTTTGTAATCATTTCTCAAAGATCTAGATTTCCATCTTATTCCTCTTTCCCTTCTTCAAACTAAACATTTTCTCTCTATATTGCAGTCTTGTACCCACACCTGAAGGTAATACTGAAACTTCTGTTAAGCTTATATTAAAAATAGTATAAACTATATTATACACATTACAGTTCACTGTTTATCTTCTTCCTCTTTACAACAGAATGACAAATTTGACAAAACTACTGCCATGCTAGGCATACCGCATCTTCTACTCAGCAGTTGATTGTTCCTATCACAAAAAGGGTGATATTTTGCTCCTGTCTTCCCAGAATTGCCTTCGATTCTCCTCCCTCCGCCACCCCACCCCTACTGGCTCTTTTTTTTCCCTACTTGTCCAGATCATTTTCAATTCTGCTCTTGTCTCTCAATTTGCTTGCAGCTCCTCCCAGTTTGGAGTCAAGCAGTGAGCACTCTATAGAGTGCTCAGCAATTACACTTCCCACGCAGTGCTCAGTTCTGCATATCTGGCACAACAGGGTTTGCAGACTCATCTTGCTGCTGTTAGATATGGTCTTAATTATATTAAGGAGCAGGTAGAATGAAAAATCAAATACAGACTGCTCGTATGGAGCACATGGTGTGTATTTTTGCCTTGAAAGAGGGCAAGTAGATCTCCGACCTTCATGAGCAAGCCCAGCAACACCATGCAGTGAATTTTCCTCTGTGTTTTAAAGTAGTTCTTATTTCCAGTGTCATTGCAAGACTCAAACAACAAAATTATTATAGCGCCTTTGTCAGTTTTCAAGTTGTGAGATTAATTAGTTTCTGCAACAAGAGAGAAGATGCCTAAAAGCAAAAGAGACGTAAGGTATCTTTCAAGGTACCAGTGAATAGAAGACTACTAGGCTTTATGTGTAGGAGCACTGTGCATCGCAGTATTTGTGTTCACTAATACAATGTCAAGAGAATTGTTCAAAGTATATTGAAGGAAAAGTTTTAGAGAATGACATTTAGTGCAAGAACTGACAATAGAAGCAGCAGCTTTTAGGAGAATATTTTTCTTCCATAGCTTCTTAAGTAGGCAGAAAGAGGCAGCGTCCCCAATGCTCTGGAAGCCAAGAGGCAAACAAAATAGGTGATCATCCTGCTTTATTCAACATTGGTGTTTCCTCACCTTGAGCACTGTGCGCAGTTCTGAGCCCCATAGATTAAGAAGGACGTCAAGGTACTCAAATGCACCCAGAGGGGGGCAAGAAAACTGGTGAAACATAGAAAATCCTGCAAGGAGTACCTAAAGACTTTGGGCTTGTCTAGTGTGGAGGGGGTAATCTCACTGCTCTCTACAGCTTCCTGTGATGGCTCAAGAGCAAAACTGAAGTTTTATTTAAAGGCTGAAGTAAAGGTATTAAAATTAACATGAAATTGCAGATACAGTATCTTCAAATACACTTCAATTGTGTCTGCCTTTCCCTGTTAAACTCTATCATCGAAGGAAATGTGAAAATCACAGGCTGAAAGTCTGGAATTATCTTCAAAGTTGAACCATTTTAAAGAAATACATAGTTTCACAATTATGAAATGAAATTTGGTTTCCATTTAGTTGATGTTTGAGTCACAGTTCTCAGGGGTATTAAAAGAACCCTAAAGAGCAAAGCAACCAAGGCCCATTTGTGATATACTTCCAATGTCAGTAATATCTGCTAAACATACAATTAGATATGAATTCTAAAACATAAGCCTTGTATGGGAATTATTTAACCATTACCACTTCACTCTTTACAGCACAAGAGAGAACTGTCTTTTTCATTGCTTGTATCTGTTGGCAGATCTGTGTGGTGATTAGCCATATCAGAGAGCAAAGCAGAGGGCTTTTAAGGTACAGTAAGCCTTGGATAACAACAGGTAACTAATAAAACAGAGGTGGGCCATGAAGATGATCATGAGGGGGCTGGAGCACCTCTCTTACGAAGACAGGTGAAGAGAAATTGGGCTTATTCAGCTTGGAGAGGAAAAGGCTCCAGAGAGACATTAGAGCAGCTCCCAGCACCTAAAAGAGGCCTACAAAAAACTTGGAGAGGGCTTTAGATAATAAGGACATGTAGTGACAGGACAAGGGGGGATGGTATTAAACTGAAAGGCAGGAGATTTAGATCAGACATTAGGAAGAAATTGTTCACTTCAAGGGTGCTGAGGCGCTGGGACAGGGTGCCCAGAGAAGCTGTGGCTGCCCCATCCCTGGCAGTGTTCAAGGCCAGGCTGGACTGGGCTTGGAGCAACCTGCTCTAGCGGGAGGTGTCCCTGCCCATGGGAGGGGGTTGGAATTGGATGAGCTTTAAGATCCCTTCCAACCTAAACCATTCTATGATTCTAAATTGGAAAACTCTCATTTCCACTATTCTATGTAATAGAACTTTCATTAGTGTTGTTCTCCTCTTCCTCTTTCTGAGACACCTACCAGTACAACATATATATTAGTAAAATTAGGTTTACAAGGAGACAATGGATGGTCTCTCAGCGACAAGTAGGCTTGTCACTCTTGTATTTACTGAAAAGAATTGCCATTCTTAACCTTACTTTATTATAGTCTTATTAAAAAGAAATTACCTCTGCATTTCTGTCGCTGACAATTCCCATATTTTCTTACCCCATTTTGTCCTCTCCATCTCAATACATCCATAATGATCTATATTCTGCATGCAATCATTTACATTTTGTCTCACATATTGTAATTAACTTTTTCCACAAAAAAAATCTCCCAGAATTTTTCTCCCAGAAATTTAGAACGATACCTTAAAACGTAAAGGAAATGTAGATGGAGGCAGGGATGTATTCTGCATTGTAAGACTTTGCAATATGGAGACAAAGACTTACTGCAAATGCAACAATCTAGGTCAGCCAACTCTTGTGAGAGAGATGAAGTCTGCCTTGAATCAAACTACAATGGCAAATCCTTCCTCAGTCAAACTATTCACTATTCAGAGTCCTACATCATAATAGGAAAATGTAATTTTTCTTAGTTTCTATTCTCCTCCTGCTTCTCAAATTCTTTCATGAAGTGATTTTGTACTTAACTGTCCTGAGACATAAAGGACTTTGCCTCCGGCTTGGGAGTTGAATATTGTTCTTATAGGCTTGCCCAGCTTTATGTTCCGAATATTGTCTACAGTGTCAAGTACACTGGTCATCTTCTAGGGAAACATGCCCTTTGACGAAAGGAGGAGGAGAAAAATATAAAATCTTGGGGAGAGACAAAAAGGTGGTGGTTTGGGGTTTCTGGTTGTTGGGTTTTGCTTGGTTGGTTTTGTTTTTCAAAAGAACTATCAGAATCTATCTTCTTGACATTGCAGTGGCCAAAATTCTTGTTCACATTCCAGTGTTCTTACAAAGGTAAGCCTGCTGCCTTGTTCTCTCTCAAGAGAACTGCCTGATGACTTCTATCCTATCTGTGCTAAGTGCTATTATTCTATCTTTGTCTCCTTAGTTACTACATTCTTCCTCATTATAAAGCTTGACCCCACTTCTTGTGGATATATCTGTCTATAGCTTTCATTCAGTAATGTTGGCTTAAAAAACAAAAATCTCAGGAGACTATTGTTCACATCAACCCTGTTCATGCTAACATGAGAACTGTGTAAAATGAGATAAAAATACTATACTTTGTGTTTGTGTTTTTCTTATGGTATTTGCAGTACTTATGGAACTTTTATTTTTAGTTCTAGTAGGAAGTAATTCTCTCTGACTGGTATGAACATGTTTCTTTACTAATTGCAACCAGACAAGGACAGTATGTAAGAGAAGATTTTCACTAGCATAAATGTCAGCCCAAGGGCTGATTCCTGTTGAAAGTCAAAGGAAGATGGATGTCCAAATGCCATTTTGTGCTACTGTAAATATCTCCATTTGTTAATACCTGTATTTTAGGTGGAAAAACTCTCTCTCTGCCTAGCCATGTGTGCCTGTGTGCACATAAGCATAATTACATAGATATTAGATTAAATTCAGGGTCTTAATATGTTTAAAATAGACACAGAAAGCAAGTTGTGAGCAACATGATTTAAGTCCCTCTGGCCACTGGGTGTCAATGTTGATGCATATTACATCAAGAAGGAAGCATTTTATAGGCAACAGAAAAAGAAGTGTTTCTAAGTAGATAGTATAATCTGAATTGTTTAAGTTGACTGGGAAAACTTGCTCATTCCTTCCCTCCTACAGGTTTGTTCGCTTTTAGTAACTGGTTAATACAAACATACCTACCAATTTTTCCTGTACTCATTCATTGCATTTGTGACATGATTCCATCATGGAAATTGTTTCTTGCCCCATTGCATTCTTTTTCAGTTGTGTCAAAAAATGCATTGAATTCACAGAAGCTTGATGACAAGAACAAAAAACACTTCCTTAGAAAAGCAAAATCTAGCAACCATTTGGGAAAAGTATTTGAAGACTGTGAAAAATGCACATATTTTATTGATATTCCTCCACAGATTTTACTAAGTTCTTTAGCATTCATGTTCCTAGTTTCTTCAGGAAGGGTTATCTAGGCCTACTTATTTCTAGGACAAGGAATCACTGCTTACAGTGGTGCATATTGCTATTCTGGATTTAATGTATCTGTGCACACATGCTTCTGCTGTCATCAAAATGTTAGTTTTACTTTGAAGTTGCTTAACTAAAAATAATAACTCAGGTGTTACAGTCTTCAGAAATAAGTTTGCAAGAGCTAGATCAATACATTTCTAAATAATTCCTCAAGTCCTTTTTCAACACTGAAATGACAGAGATGTTCACTGCTGACTTTCAGTATTGAAGCATTGCAATAAATTTTCAACTTATTGAGTATCAAAACTCACAAAAAGGATTATGTATTTATTCTCCCACTACTTTTGGCAAACTTTTGTTACCGCCTCAATCCATACTCAAAGTTCACATTCTTGCTGTTAAACAAGTGTATATTAATTCGAGAGAGTGCTAAGCTCATTTTTTGTGTATGTATTTATGCCACCTGAGTATGTACAAAACCAGAAGTCTGTACCTTTGGGCCTCTGGTACATTCACTATGGTACTGCAATGCTGGTGCTTTGGGGAAGTGAGTCAATATATCTTACATTATAATCTACTTTTTCCCAAATACGTCTTCAGAAGGAGGAAAGCTAAGTTTTCCACAGCTTACGTGCAAGAGAAGGCTGTCAGACTGCACCTTCTACAGATGCCTCCAGCAATAGTGGGTTTCAGAACCACATACAAGTCCCCAGCGTTGAAGAACAGCTGCAGTGCAATACTTTTTACTTGAGGTATGGAGCTGACATAGTAAAGACTGAAAGAGACAGCAAAGAGTAGAAAAAGACAGCAGACTTGAGAGACAAATACTGAGATTTCATCTGGCTGTGGGCTAGTAGAGGAACAGGAACTCTCATAACAGGGCAGATCGGATTCTCATCCAATCATGTTTGCACTTTTATTGATCTCAGGTGGAGATCAGCAGTTTTGTCTCATTGCATTTTGACAATCTGGTTTACGCTATATGAGTACTGCTCAACAAAACTCCTATATGGTTGTCACTGCATGTGTCCAGCACAAGGTTAGCCAAACATCCCACACAATTTGTTAACTACAGCTGATCCTGCTCAAAGGCAGTGGGGTGGATTAGATGATATTTCAGCCCCCTTCCACCCTGATTTTTATTCTGAAAAGAGTAGGTGATACCCACTAACGCAGTGTGACTTGTCCTGTCATTGTGAGGGTTTGACCAAGGTGGTTCACTCTGTCACATAAATTAGATTATATCAATGTTTTTCCCACTAAGGACAATATTAAGTAACACACTCCCATTGAATTCAGTGATATTAGGGAACTAATACAGCTACGTCTGTGAAGCATGCATTACCATATAAAGCTATCTGGCACACAGAAACTAACAGTATTGTTTCTCAGTTTCACAGTTACATTCATGTGCAATGTTGGACTTCTGATTGGAATCATTATGAGGTGGAAAATGCAAATAACCAGTGAAAGGCCTAAACATGGAAAATAAAGTATAAAGAAGCTAATGTAGGCCTAATTCTAATTCATAAAGTAATACTAAAGTTGGTTACAGACCTGGGGGGTTGGCATCTTTAGACAGCATCTCTCCTAAAAGTAAAACAGAAGAAATAAACCCCTAAATACACGGGCTGCAGACTCCATAGGGACTTCTTCCCAACATTCTGCCTTTATTATTGCTTTCCAATACACTATCCCTTACTTTTTTAAAGCTGCTCATCCCACTGCAGTGAGGATGAGTATTTTCAGCTCTGCCACCTTATGTCTCTTACTCCTCATACTGTTCTGGCATGATTTAGTGAAGGCCTGCTCTTATGTGAACTAATTTAGGTCAGACTCCTACCAGTCCTGCCTCTAAATAACTTGCACAGCAGTTGAGTAATCCTATAATAGAAGGATAAACAGGCAGTTACTGACCTCTACTCCTTTCAGTAATTAAAATTAATTAGGTTTTCAATATAAGACACATTGTAGTTTAGACTGTATGTACAAGAAAAGAATCAAATAAAATAATGCCTAGACCCACAGTAGGGATCATTAACATCTAAAAAATAACCAAGAAAATATCAGTCCATTAATTATCCCAATGTGGCCAGTAATATTACTGCCATAGTTGCTCAAACACTGCTATTAATTGTATTTCAGTTCAATATAAGTTTCCCTTTCAACACACATTCTGAAGAGGACTGTGTCACTAATGTAATAAGGAGTAATTTCTCTTGATCTGACATAATCAAATAATTATCAAACCATTACTGTATAGTGTTGTAGAAACTCTTGCTTTAAAACAAAATCTCAGAAGTTAAAATGTAACAGGGCAAAGAATACAGCTCAGCAAACTGCAGCTTTCCTAAGATTTGCTAGATCTCCAACTCAAATTACTTATTTTATGGAGAGCAGAAAAATCCCTTCCACAAATTTCCAATATCATTCAGGTCTATTTTTTTCAGGAGCAAAATTATAAATGTGTCATCATGACTTAGTGGAAATTAATTTTCTCTAATATTGCCTTCAGTCCCCTGAAATAAAACCTTGGGGAAACATCCAAGGACATTATTTCTCTAATGTAAAAATTCATCAGTTCTTTATTTTCTTCTTTTTATAACCCTGTGAAGTTAATATCTAAACTATTTTGAAGGCTCTTCAATACACAGTATCAAGCTGTTAATCCATTTATAGATATACAACTCAACACTTTCATTCAGAGCTCCCCAAGTGTTTAAATCTGTAAAAAATAAAGAAGATAAATAATGTAGTGATTTTATTTTTCTATTTTTCTCTATAGTCCTTTTTCTTCATAGTAACTGGACATTTTTGCTGGCCGCGGGTAGTCTCAGTTATCTCGCCGTATAAGAGTCAAAACAGCTATAAGCCTCAGTAGGAGCTCTTGCCAAAAAGAGTCCAGGTCCAGTCTTCAGCAGTCGTTTAAGAAAGGTCATAGTCACTGTAATTTAGATTCTCCACTGACAGATAATAATAGACACTGAAAGCTGCAGTTTCATGCTGTGACTATTTCACGAGGCACAGCTTAGGCATTTTAATCAAGGATCTACATGAATGGGCAAGAGGTAGCAAGATTTGAGAGACACCTCATAATATGGGTTCCAAGGATGAGATTCAGCTAACGTAACTGCATTTTGGCAACAGAGGAGTCTGGGCTCCCACCACTGGAGTTTAGAGAGTGATTAATCATCCCCTGAAAATAAGCTTGTACCTCTGGTTAGCTTGGGAACAGTCTTAACTCCACTGAATGAACTGATTCAGTTTCTCCAGATTGTTACAGGCACCTAGACATGAAAATCAGTTAAAACCTACATTTTAGACACCACCATTTAGGAAAGGTGAATCCCTTTACTACAGAGTGAGCTGAGTCCTACCTCATATGCCAAACCTCAGTATTTGTACCATATTCCTAGCTGTGCTGCTTTGTTTTGCTTAGCAGTCCATGGATCTTCATGACAGTTACTCACACATGGACATGCGAAATATGGCACACAGCAGTTTCAGTGATTATGTCTTCACTATTCAAATATCTCCAAACCTTGCTGTGAAATTCATCTTCCACCCACTGCGGTATGTCCAATAAGCAGCTGCTCTTACATGCCATGCTTCCACTCTGAAGGAGCTCAGTTTAGTCAGAGCAGGGAAGACAGCTACATATTCATTCTATCCTAATTCCTCTTCATTAACACACATCTAAGATGTAGTATAATCCTCTGGATAGTGACTTTCTTAAGTGAATCTAGACAAACCATTTTGTGTGCAGTCTTCCCTACTCCGTTGCTTCTTATGGCTCCATAAAGCACAAACTGTATAATGACTTGCACAACAAGTAAAGCAATAGGTCCTCTTCTAATACAAAGATCCAAGTACTATAACAATAGCATATTATTTTGCTTCTCTTCAGGGAGCTGCAAAAGTCTGTAGATGTTTAAAGATTTTCTCTTAAACCTCAGCTATTCTGCTGCATTGAACAACAAGTAACGGGTAAACAGTTTCATTTGACCTTTCTTTGCATTTCACACTTTTCTTTTGGATTAAACATTCTTTACTTGATTGTATTTTCTTTAATCCAAATGCTTCAAAAATACTGAAATACATGAAGGAGATTATTGGAATACACCATATACCCTAATGCTACTTCATTCCATACTACAAAAAAAGAACTTTCTTATCATAAAACTGGCTCTTCCCATATGTAAAGAATATACCAATTAGAATATTGAATCTGAAAATTATTAAAACCCATGTAGTAAAGTCACCAGCAGTGAAAATATATGATCCTATTCCACTTGTCTTTTCCAATAGGAACCCTACTCTAGTAATTGTTCTAGAGATTCACAGTGTGTATTTGAAGCCTGTGCAGCTGGAAAAAAAGTCTACCTCTCTTTCCAATGCGTTACATTTAAATTGGTTTTTGCTTTAGAGACATATGAGGGATAGACTTTAGGTCTGAATACTTTTTGGACCAGAAATTCACCTGGATCTTTGACTAAGCACTCCATTTTACGTCATTTTAATAGAGAATTTACACCTTAGAAACTGAGAGTACAGCTTGCAAAGACAAATCTTAAAACTATGTTCCTACAACCTCTATTTTTCACATTAATGAGACAGTCCTGCAGCTACAGTGGGGTCAATAGGAAAATTTCAACTAAGAAATTTATTCATGGCCAGATGGCCTTATTGGCATTATATTAATAGGCTAAGTACTTGTCTTAATAAAGATGTGAGTGAGCACGCACATAGCTTTACAAAAGGGTAAAGGCAATTTTAAATTACTTAATGTTACATGGTCATCTACAGCATTAAGCAGAAAGAGCAACACAGATACCTCACTGCTTTTTCATCTTTCCTGTGCAATAAGAGCAGCAGCTGAATGTTCCCATGAACTTTTAACAGTGATTTTAAAATTCATTCCAAGCCTCACAGCTTCATGCAGTCCATTCAGCACCAAGATCTCACTGGCTATTACAATACACACCTGTGGCTTACGAACCAAAGAGAAAAATATAATTCAGAGGAATAAGAGGAAGTATTTATTATGACAGCGGCATCAATATAAGTGACTTATCAGAACAGAAACCACGACAAAAATCAGAATACTTTTTACTCTTTGTAGAATAGGAATATTGCCTCCTAAGCAATATGGGAAACTCAGATTTCTTCTGCATAACTCTTTAGGTAAGAAAGATGCAGACATGTAAAAGGGAACAATCCTATGTTGCCATGATGGTGCGCAAGATGAACACATGGTCTTTCTTATCTCCATAATTCTCCTATTCCTTATTTTTTTAGAATAGTTTTATATATTGTTTTTATAATATAGTATGACCAAAGAGTGCTAACAAACATTTAGCACTAACAAGTAAGTCCCACATTATCTGTGTAACACTGTATTTGTAGGGCATCTGTACTCGTAGGGCATCTGTACTCAACACTGGTCATTGTGCAAATAACTTATATGATCTTAAGGTCCTTTCCAACTTTAACTATTCTATGATTCTATGTTCTTCTGTATTTGGGTATGGCACTGTTTGGCACATTTTTCCCCAAAACATGCTGCCAGTTGTTTTCTCCAGTTCCCTTCTTGTCTTTCTCCAGAGCTATGGTTGGTTAGCTTTCAGAGTATAATTGCAAAGAAGCAGGTGATAAACATTAAATAGTCTTATGTCTGTGTAAGTAAGTGCAGCAGTAGCCTGGGTTAACGCTGGCCACGACAGAATGGCTGGAATAGGAAGATATTTTGTTGACACTTTTCTTCCAGTTGTTTTGTCTGTTCAAATGAATGAAGAACGGCCATGATACTTCTGGTAGGAGATTAAAGAAATGGCCTTCTGCGTATTGATTTTCTAGTCCACCTGAGATATGGTATTCTATCTACATGACATCTAAAATGTTGTGACTGTATTATTAGTCATATCATTGCTACCGACACATATAGAAGGTGATTGCTAGAAAGAAAAAATATGGTCAAATTTCCCAGAGCTGGCTAATAACAGATCTGCTGTACAGACTTACAGCAGCAACTAGGAAACCTAGTCACAGGCTATGACTACATTGTTATGTAACTTGCTGCCAGAAGAGAATTAAGAACACTTATCCTACTGTAGAGGGTTAGTAGGGAACAGAAAAGAAGGAAAATCTTTTTGCAGTGCTTCACGAGCAAAGGTTTTCAGCTTGAGTCAGGTCAAAAAGAGAACTCGAGCACAGAAGAAGAATGAAGCAAAATGGTGAAATTTAAGAACCAGCAACATGATCAGACCGTTTCATGTAACAGTTGAATATAAACAAAGTTAAAGAGTATTTGTCTTTCCTCAGAAACAGTATGGTAAATTAAGTGCATCCACTTAATGTATCTGTAAAATGACAGCTTTCAGCTAGTGACTACGTAATAAATAACAGGAACACTAATTTTTGCTGAAGGACCTATCTTCAGGAAATATACACAAAGATGTGCATTCCCTCTCAATCAAACATGTAAAGCATGAGGATAATTTAGATTTAATAGGCTGTGCCATGTTTTAGTATTTCTTCACATTGTAAGGTTTATTAGGATTTCAGCAATAATTATCTTCTCATTCCTAATGGAACATAAAATTATACTACTTACGTATATCTTTCATGAAATATTTATAGTGCATCATGTAGTTTCTGATTAAGTTTCAATAAAGTTCCTTTAAATTCAAGTGCTTTGCTGGTTTGGTTTTTTTTTTTTGTTGTTGTTGTTTTTTTTGGAACTGACTTTACTAGTTTCCAGCTGAGGTCTGCAGGTCAAGAAATGTCTGGTGCCAGACAGCTTTTTCCTAGGACTTTTCATACCTTGTCAGTTGCATTTGTATGAGAAATGAGGGCTAATGCTCTAACCTTCTGACTGAGGCTCAAAAGTAGGCACTACTTTTTCCTTTTCAATAGTGGAAATTTCAGGGCACCCAGCCAGCATAAACTTTGCCTTATTTTGGTTTGATTGAGTTATATGTTATATCTTGAATTACTTACGTTGGTGTCCTCAACATGAAAAGACATGGAACTGTTGGAACAAATCCAGAGTAGAGCCACAAGGATTATCAGGGTACTGGAGCACCTCCCATCTGAAGATGGGCTGGTAAAGTCAGGCCTGTTCAGCCTGGAGAAGAGAAGGCTGCATGGAGACATCAGGGCAGCTTCCAGTATCTGAAGTGGGGCTACAAGGATGCTGGGGAGGGACTATTCATTAAGGGCTGTAGTGATAGGACAAGGGGTAACGGGTTAAAACTGAAACAGGGGAAGTTTAGATTGGATATAAGGAGGAAGTTTTTTGCTGTCAGGATGGTGAGGTACTGGAATAGGTTGCCCTAGGAAGCTGTGAATGCTCAGTGTTCAAGGCCAGCTTGACAAAGCCTTGGGTAACATAGTTTAGTGTGAGGTGTCCCTGCCCATGGCAGGGGAGTTGGAGCTAGATGATCTTAAGGTCCTTTCCAACCCTAACTATACTATGATTCCATGATATTATTGGAGGACAAGCACTGTTGCCCATTTATTTTGTTCAAAACTGAATGTTAAAAGCTAACAGCTATGCAAACAAGTTCTTTCAGCAAACACAACAAAGCTTCACTAAGAAACCACTGCTTCTGCTCTCTAAGTTTAACACCTGTTGTGGAAAGAATAAAAGTTAAAAATGCCAGAAACAACAAACTTTTGATTACTCTTCCAGCAAGGCTCATAGATATTCTTGTGCTGTAAATCCCTTTCACATGTTGAACTTTTTCATCTGCAGGATGATGTTATTTGTGGCCAGGCAATAGCTATTTATTCTTGTGACAATAGCATCCTCAAGCACTTAATGTTTAATACTGAGCTTTTATAAAAAGGGAATAGAATGTTATTTTTCTGCTTCTATATAAAAGTTTGAAAATTTATTGCATTCATCTTGAGTTGTGACTAACATCATACTCTGATTATAATGCAATACTAATATTAATTACTGTTATGTGGATATAGTCTTACTTTGATTTGGTAACTATAGCTTAATCTCACTTTGTCAAGAAGCACCTTTTATTCTATGCTTGCTTTAGCTTATTTTTGTTGATTCAAGTTTAATAAAATCTATAGAAGGGTACCCTGAGTTACAGTGCATTCAAAGAGTGATAGAGGCCAAAGTGCTTAGTGAATTGCACTATATTTAGTTGGGAACCTATTTGATCTCCTCTAAAATTAGACTTATGGTTCTTACAAAAAGATACACTGCAGCTGTTCATATTGTACCTGCTCTTTTTGCTCTCCTGCAATTTGAAGGGATTTGAATGATAAGGAAAAAAAATTTAACAGTAGAAATTATTTCTATTTGGTTTTTCCCCTCATGGGGAGAAAGTACTAATGATTTGTGTGATTAACCTTTCCAGGAAAAGATAAACTAGTTTCCTTTGACTGGATAAAAACCTGAAACTCACCTGAGTCATGCAATAGCCCTTGGGAAGATTTACTAGTAAATATCTCAGTGTCTGTTCTGAGACACTGTTCCATAGATGCCTTTCTAGTCCTTTAACACACATTTAAGAATGTGTTTTCCATGCATAGCCATTTTATTACTTAGTCATAATTACTGAGGTTGAGGAATAGTGCTTTCATTTCAAAGTATTTCAGATTCAGGCTTTTCTTTTAATATTGCCTAAGTGTCAAGTAAACACAGTCTACATTTTTCAGTGCAGAAATACACTTACACTTTAAGACTGTGAATCTGAAAATAAAGTTCCACTTAAAATAAACCAAAAAGACTCAGTTATGTTTCAGAACAGCAAGAAACAAATCTTCATAACTGTCAGCAATGACAACTATCAGCAATGACATCAAATTCCAAATAAACTGAATCAACGCAAAAGAGCTAAGAGAGGGAAAACAAAATTCTGATGTAAATGATTTTGAGACTTGAACTATGACTTTCGTGTTTTCCCCTTCTGATATTTCTAAGCCTCATTTGGTAGATTATGATGCCTAGATAAAAATTATAATCTATACATAACTTATGTATGACTTTTCATTGCTGGAGCATATTTAGAAGATACAGTAAGCTCCATGTTTCCTTGAAAGAAGCATTGTCATGCAGTGTAGTATTTGAAAGTCTCTGTGGTGAGAATGTGTTAGTTTGCATGCTGTGTGACCTAGTGAAAGCTGGTTTGTTTTCGTCAATTTCAAGAGCTATCATCCTAAAACTTCATTTAAAAAGCAAAAGCAATGTGCAAATGACTGTTTTCATATTTTGTGATTATTTATTCTCTCACTGCAATTATTTTTTTTACTGCTGCAAACACCTTTGCATTGTTTTCGAATTCTCTCCAATCCTTTTCCTTTCCAGACTTCAATCCAGGGAGGAAAAAGTAATTTGAAGTTTTCACCAGACTATCACATTTTGTTTGAGGTTTTAATTTCATTTTGCAACTAAAATAAGCTTGAACTCAGGAAATAAGATTCTAAAAATAAATACATATATTGCATTTACATTCAAATTAAGCCTCAGGTCCTATATTTGTGCACTAAACTTCTCAGTCCACATGAGAATACATTAATTGCCAGCATTATATACCTTTATAAGGTAAACTCACACTTTTTTTCATAATGAAGATCAGGAGGGGAGAGTTTCATTCTCTTGCATCTTCCTGATACCTAACCTTGCACCTACCCAGCTTCAAGCCATTAAGCTTTCATTCCATTCTGCTGGGTGCAAAACCTGCAGGTAGCACATCTACTGCATTTGGCTGATTTTTGTGCCTTTTCCCCCAGTACTCTCCCCAAATACCTTGCATTTTGCTGGGCTTACTTTCCCTGTTGTTTGATCTTAGTTTGTTTCTTAGTTATAATCCCACTACACCAAGTCAGGCAATTAGCATAAATATGCAGCATTCTTATTGACTGAGCAGCAATTCAACCTTTTCTCTGCTCCTGCTTCTTGCTGCCATTGACTTTTTCATGTAGACCTTCCCAATGTATTCTTTTCTGGCAGCAGCACATCAATCATGCTTTCATGCATGGTATCAGAGACTGCAGTGTTTCTGAAGCCTGCTTTTGCTTAGCTCTATAGCCTGTTCTTTTGTTACAACATGCAAAAGGTCAGACTGATTTAGCTGGTTTGCACAGACTGCTATTTTTCTTCAATAGGTCTTTTTACTCCTAATATGACTAAGAAACCTAAAAACCAAAATCAAACTGAGATTAAGATTTTTTTCTTCTTTGTTTGACCAGGGATGTTATTATCTGGGGTAAAATATGCACATTAAAATGTTTTGAGCATACTAGACCCATGCAAGAGATTCAGCAAAACCATGCAAGATCCATGTAAAGATCCAAACAAACAAACTCTGGATTTTAAAGATGGTTGCTACTGCAAGCCAGGAACAAAGGATTCAGGCTCATAATGATAAAGGAGAATGGAAGTAACATGGATGTGACGGACCCCTTGTCAACTGAATGGAAACCAAAGAGGGAGACATGCTCATAGGGAAGAAAGGGTGCCCCAGTAACAAATTAGCATACAGTGGCTCTAGTTGTGCTTTTATAATACAGGTTGCACAAACAGCTCTCATCTCTGAATTCATTCTACAGTCATAAATCTATTTCCATGGGATAATCTCTTTGCAGCATACACTCTCTGAAATATAGAGCACATCAAAGGTGCAAGATTGTTTGTACTCTGAATTGCAGCTATGCTAAACCAGTAAAAAAAAAAATAAAAAAAAAAAAAAAAAAAAACAGGTAAACTAAAGGACAACAAAATTAGTGGCTACACAAAATACACCAAAATGAAGAATAGCAATGGCAGCTATACCAGACTGTATCCTATGCTGATATCCTATGTTACAGCATCTTGTTGGCAGATGAATAATTACTCTGATAACAGCAATGCAGAACTTCAGCCACCTACTGTAGATGATAGTACATCATAATTTACAAATGCAGAAACACTAGAACAGATGATCTTGTTTAAATGTCACCTTGCTACTCAGCAGCTTACTCCGCTTTGTGCTCCAGGTCTCATCTCTTTACTTGAAAGACAAAACAATACACTTTTAAATTGCATTAACCTTAAGAGCCCATGAGAAACTGAGCCAGGTTTTCTTTCCTCTCGGCAAGTTTTGGCAGGCTTATGAACTGTGTGGCAGGTACTAAGAATAAATAGAAAAGCTCCACTGAAGTCTGTAATATCTGATGATTTCTAGCCATTGAGGACCTCAACTGGATTACAAATTGTGAAGTCATTTCTGTCCTTAATTACAGTTATGCCACCTCACTGCAGAATGAGTTTCTACAAGTGGAGATTAGGGCCTAACTGACTTTACAGCATATTTATGGGTGGTGATGATGCATGAAAAGGAAAGGATTTTTCTTGGCTTTCACCTCCATCTGAGCTTTTACTTGGAATATGAATGCTTTTTTTCTAACTTGAATACTGGTAGCAGGATTTTTAGGAACCTTCCACTGAAACAGTGAGCTTCAATACTGGAAACTTTCATATGTCTAAGATGCAGCTGTGCATTCTGCTTGTTTTCAAATACATGTGCAAGCAAATATCTCAAAGCACTCTTAAGAAACTCCAATGACTTTAGACTTCCGTAAATCAACATTTCAATAAGAAGTTCCCTGACTAGTGTTAAAACTAATGAAGATTGAAAATACGTTTTTTAGCTGAAACTGTACAGAAAACTAGAATTGTTAGGGAATGCAAACACATCTGCAACATTTTTAGCTGAAACTGTACAGAAAACTAGAATTGTTACGGAATGCAAACACATCTGCAACATTTTGAATAAGCACATAGATTAAGTGTACTACCAATATTATGTTTAACCATATTCAGTTCAACATCTTTATCATTGACATGGACAGTAGTATTGATGGCACTCAATAAGTTTGTGATGATAATAAGCTGTGTGGTTCTGTTGATATGCTGGAGGGAAGGGATACAATCCAGGGTTGGTATTTTTTTTCATATGTGGGCTACTGATTGGCTGAAACTGGTACTTTTTGTTTTATACTGTTTAAGAAGATTAAATGAGACTAGATTTGTACTTACAAATTATAAAATAAATATCTAGTGATTCAAAGTTAATAATTCATTACAGAACTCCAGAAAATAATCTAATTAAACTGTATAATGACTTGATCTTACTATGATCTAGGACTTCAGAATAGGAGGGAAATACCTTGTTGTGGTAATTCCGGGACATCTTTTTACAAAACAACATTCGTGGATACCACAGAAACAATTACCCTTCTAACAGGAAAGGTTCAAGTTATTTCTGTTCTTATAGCCACGTATGTAAAGGACAGACATAAGCTACACATGAACAAAGGTATGAACACAAATGGCATCATATTTGGTATGAAATTTTGCCTTCCTCTTCTGTTGACTGGGCTTCATTCCTTTTATGGACCTAATTATAATGGATTTAGCCAGACAGAAAATAGCATACTTTAGTGACATAGGGTGTCAGCTATAAACCAGAAAACCAGAAGGTTTCTCCTGGCTGTGCTGTGTGATGCTGAGCAAATTACTTTGTCCTTCTATTCTCTGAAATACCCAGGTCAAGTAAAATTCCATTCTTGACCAGCAATAATACCTCTATAATAATAACACCCCTATCTCTAGAGTCCCTAATGGAGAGTCCCTCCCCAGCATCCTTGTAGTCGCCTTCAGATACTGGAAGGCTGCTCTGAGGTTTCCACGCAGCCTTCTCTTCTCCAGGATGAACAGCCCCAACTTTCTCAGCCTATCTTCATACGGGAGGTGCTCCAGTCCCCTGATCATCCTCGTGGCCCTCCTCTGCACTTGTTCCAGGAGTTCCATGTCCTTTTTATGCTGAGGACACCAGAACTACACACAATACTCCAAGTGAGGTCTCATGAGAGCAGAGCGGAGGGGCAGGATCACCTCCTGCTGCCTGTTGGTCACTTCATAAGCGTGTCAAGGTCCCTCTGGATGGCATCCCTTCCCCTCCAGCATATCAATCAAACCACACAGCTTGGTGTCATTGGCAAACTTGCTGAGAGTGCACTCAATCCAACATCCATGTTACTGGCAAAGATGTTGAACAAGACCGGTCCCAACACCAATCACTGAGGGACACCACTCGTTACCAGTCTCCAGCCGGACATTGAGCCATTGACCACAACTCTTTGCATGTGGCCATCCAGCCAGTTCTTTATCCACCGAGTGGTCCGTCCTTCAGATTGATGTCTCTCCAATTTAGAGACAAGGATGTCATGTGGGACAGTATTGAATGCTTTTCAGAAGTCCAGGTGCCTGACTTAGCACAATCTGTTACTGGTTAAAAACCAGACAAGGGGTGAAATTCCCTTGGCTTCTATGGAACAAGGGCAGATGGCTCCCATCTCCCTGAAAAACATTTTCTTTTCCTCCTCTCCAAAGGGAAAATCAGTAACACTGTGGCAAAAACATAGTACACACAGTAACAAGTTCTGGCACTTGCTGAGGAACTGATACACTGTTTGAAGAACAGTACTTTCCCAGCACTGAGGTGTTCGCAGGATTAGAAAATGCCTGAAACACCACCAGGATATATATATCTCTCTCAAAAATATTTACAAGCAAATTTGCTTTCAAACTTTTAGGTGATGGGGTGAATCAACCCTAAACAGAAATCCCATTGGGTAGCCTGATCCAAGTCACTGATAAAAGTAATAAAAGTGCTGAAATCTTTGAATCCTTCACAGTTTTGTACAGTTATGGAAAGATATCCCATACTTTCACTAACACAGGTGAAGAACCAGAGTTCAGCAAGACAATCACTGAACTTCCCAGCAGTTTGCTAACACACACAGACATAGAGAAATCTAAGAAACTTTGGTTCTCTTCTGGGCACAGGAAAAACAAATTTTATGGTGGTCATACAGCCAGTTCTATTTCCTCATAAAAATCTGCTCTATATCATTACTTTTCTGTCTCTCTTCTTGTGTTTCTGTGCAGTTTCAATCTTCGTTAGCCACTCAGTTCATCACCTCTTTACCTATTATTTACATCTGGACTTGCCTCTCTACTGACACCTAATCTCTTTCCCGCTCATTTCTCCATCCAAACTAATTCTCTTCGTGACTCCAACAAATGAGGTTCTGCTCATTTTCCTTCTGCATAAAGTCAGGGAAGATTTTCTGCACAACACAAATGGGAGCAGAGGGAAGCTAGAATCTTTATTTCAATACCCACCCCAGGAAGGTAACAAAAACAACAGTCCAAATTTGGGTGGGTTGGACAGGAGGGTGCCCAGTAAGAGACAGAAGTCCCAATTTTCAATTAGATTGCAAGGGAAGTAGATCATAAGGGAAAAATCTTTCCTTTCTATGGAAGGTGGTCGTGAATAATTTTTACATGACAAGAGCAGGAATGCATAGAGTTGTTGTATTTGTTCTTCAGATCACAACATGAATTTGCTAGAGAAGAGCTGGCTGTAAAGAGGAGCTAGCATTAATCTGCGTAACCTCAGACATGCAACTATATTAGCCATAGCAAAACTAACATTACATTAGGACATAGGTTTAAGCATTTTCTCCTTAAATTGTGGTTAACTTTAGCTTGGCATGCATCTAACCAACACTGAAGTTAATAATTAGAATTAAGGGCTAGTCAGGTGTAAGTGTACTCCAGCAGTTTAGTAGTATTAGATGATAAAGCTCAATTTTTTTAGCTGGCAATAACTTTCCTCAAGCATATCCATTTATATTGTGATTGATAATCTGGCCTCTATGGATAATCTGAGTCATTACTGTATAATGAAGCCTCCAAGAGGACATAAATTGCCCGATACAGGACATCATTGTATTATTCATGATCAAGTTGTGGGGAGAGGAGCAGAGAGAGAGAACAGAAATTTTAGAAGTAATTTCCAAAAAACCAAATATGAACATATACTTGATGAGTTTGGGGTAGGACCATAAATTAATTTTAAATAGATTTGACAGAGTTATATAAAATACAAAGTTTTCTTTAAAAAGTTTAAAAATTGTAATTTTCAGCAGTTTTTTCAAAACAATGTAAAATTTCTTAAGAGATAACACTGAACTACCTTTTGTGCACAAAACCAGTCCCACTTGAAAACTCAGGACCTGTCATTTGTATACATTTTTATACAGGCTGACCAGTCTTTACAAATAGTTTTCCAAACCCCTTCTTCCTTTTTTTCTTTTTTTTTTTCTGTTTTTTGTTGCCCAAAGTTCTTAGCAGAAAGCACAGCTGAAGCTACACACTGTTTTCTGCAGTGACAGTACAATCCCAATTAGCCACACAAAATCTCACCTTACTGGATTTTTCACTGAAGCTCCAAGTAATTTTTCCAGTGTAGAGACGGTTGTCATACATCATGTGTTGTCCTCTAGATAGTCACTAGTTTCTGGTAGTTTCCCAGTGGAAGGGGGACTGCTTGAATCCTCCCACACTTGTCTTCCAAAGAACTTTCCAGAATTGTTTGCTTTTCAAACTTTCACAGCCCATCATCAAGGAGAACCATGAACACCTGATTTTTGGTGCAGCTGAAGTGATTGCAGAAATCCCCTGAATGGTTCTTCTGTCAGCAGCTTGAAGTGTCAGTTGTCTCCAGAGAGACTTGTAGCAAAGCTTTAGTCATTTCACACAAGTTCAAAGAGAATAGCTCTCTACACAGGATGTTTATATAGGGAATAAGCACTTCTTTGTCATGCTGGAACATAAAATTTCAGAAGCAGATATTCCATTAGTAGAGTTTTGTTCTGCTAGAATTGTTTTAAGCATACACAGCACAACTACAATTCATTTCCATGTGAATGAACCACAAAGATGCCAAGGAAGAAAGATTCATAGATAGGTAGATAGATAGATATAAACACAACCCAAACCAACCAAAATCCCAAATGCATGCCATTGAAGTATTTTACAATTTAATCTGCTTACTTAACCATGATCATTTAATGGATAATCATAAGATATTTAATGGATAGCCATGAGATATTTAATGGATGAGGTATTTGAGAACTATTAGGAAGAAGTTCAATCAATTGTGCCTAATACACTACAGAACATTAGAGGTCACAGTATCAATACCCAAATCAAAGCTACCTTAACAACATCTTACAGAGAACAATGCTTGTTCCTTAAACTAAAAAAATGTTATAGAAGATGATAAGATTCCAGAAAAAAAGCTTTACAAATAGACAGAGCAACAGGCCAAACAAATGAAATTCAACACGGAGAGATGTGGACAAGCAAAAAGCCAGCTAAGATGGCAATAGCAAACATAGAGTCCCTCTGATCAGATGCAGGAGAAAGATTGGGGTTGTCATGGTTTAAGCTCATCCGGTAACTCAGAACCATGCAGCTGCCCGCTCACTCCCCACCTTTTTCCTCCCCCCGTTCCCAGTGAGATGGGCAGGAGAATGGAAAGAATGTAACTGCCGTGGATTGAGATAAGAACAGTCCAGTAACTAAGGTATAACACAAAACCACTACTGCTACCACCAATAATAATAATGATAAGGGGAATAACAAAGGAAGAGAATACAACACCTCACCACCCGCCAACTGATACCCAGCCTGACCTGAGCAGCGATATGGCCCTTCCGGGTGTCTCCCCCAGTTTCTATCCTGGGCATGGCGTGGTGTGGTATGGAATACCTCTTTGGTCAGTTTGGGTCAGGTGTCCTGTCTTTGCTTGCTCCTGGCTTCTTCTCCTCCCTGGCAGAGCATGAGACTCAGAGTCTTGGAGATTGGAGTAAACATTACTGTGCAACTAAAAACGTTGGTGTTACCAGAGTTGTTCCCAGACTAAAGTCAAAAACAGCACCGCACCAGCTACTAAAAAGAGAAAAATGACTGCTGCAGCTGAACCCAGGACAGTGGTACATATAAAACTGGGACAAAACTAATACTGAATATACAATAACACTTCAGTTAAGAGATCTCTAGAAATAGAAATATCTAAAAATAGAGAATAGAAAATAGAAATAAAAAAATGAAATGTAGTTTAGGAAAACTATCTATATTGGCTTAGATTATCAATAAATGCATGTATATTCATCGACCTCAATAAGCAGGAATTTTGAAATAAGGAATTGTCAATAACATCTTCAACAGTTTCCAGTCAAAGCCTAATGCATTTCATTCACATGCTGAAATATTTACACTTCATTACTTTAATATTCTGAACATAGTGGCTTAAAGATGTAAAATTCAATTTTCTAACAAGAGCTGTGAGGGTGATATATTGAATAAAGAACATGAGTGATGCTGACAGTAGTCCTTGTAGGCTCAGACTTGCTGTTAAGGTCAGTGATTAGCTATACAATTCAATGCCCTAAAATTCTGAGCTGGCTAACTGTGGAGAAGTTCTGGCCAAGTCCTTCAATAGATGGCCAGGAACTGAAGAACCTGGCCTTAGAAAAGACCGTGAACTGCTGAGCTTTCTGGAAAAGAAGCCTGAATGATTTGGAAGATAATTTCAGTATAATTTTATGGAAACAGATCAAGGAGTAACATGGATTATTACAACAAAAATAATTAGAAGAAGCAGATGAAAGAACAGGGATGCCTTTATAATGCAGTTTAAGCATGGTTTTGTTTTAATTCAACAATTTTTTCTATTCCTTCCCAAATCAAGTCAAATATTTACACACAGTATATCCCCCTCGAATGTTCAGTCTGGATTTGTCTGCTGGTAGTCCCCCAGATGGCTACGCAAAACAGGACCTCCCTTCCTATTCAGCATTAGGAATTAGGCATACATCCTTTTTCCCAGCTAAGGCTAAGCTTGAGAGTGTAAGAGTCTGAGCCATACCAGTCCACGCACCCATGGGAACACACACGGCTCAACAGCAATAACAAAAAACACCAAGACCAGAATTTAGAGATTTTGAAATGTCACTGTTGTTAAAGATTTAGAGTTTCTCCCTCTCTTTTGTTTATTTGGAAGAAATCAAATTCATTCTGTTTAAAATCCTATGAAATATAAACAAATATAATTTTCAAACTTTTTTATTCCTCAACTTGAACTGTTGAAATAAATTGGAAGAATTTACAAGAAAATAATAATGCCAAAGCAATTTCCAGGTGCCACGAACATTTCGATACCCAAGCATTTTTTACAAGAATTATTATATTTTCATTTTCACATATTAAAAGTTCATCTACAGTAAGTTGCAATTCTTATGAACAATGCTACCATATTATTTTCGGAAACATTGTTTTCTGTATAAATCAAGTAACTTTGAAAGTCAGGTTTTATCATGACTCCAAAAAGCAGTAACACAAAAAAATGTATTTTACAAACCCACAATACCTGTTTTTCCATTTCTAATTAAAACCTGTCTTGCCGTTAATACTGCAGTCTACAGACTGGTTTTGAATTGCTATAATTGCACATGTGAATATGTATATAATGGAAATGGGGCAACCAGAAGCAAGCAGTTTTCCAAGCTTTTATAAATAGCAAGTTTAAAATATATCAACAGATATGCTGAAGATTTTTATTTTTTTTAAAGTGGTGCTGAAAATTAAAAAGAATTAATGTGTGATTTGTAGAGTTGTTATACTTAATTACATTGGCATTGGTTCAACATAATGGCTGTTTTAAATGATTTACTAGATTTAGGAACGTTAATGTCCACAGCTTAACCCAGGCTCTTCGTAACTGTTTTATTTCTAGTATATAACCAACTACACAAATGTATTGTAGGGATTTTTGTTTGGTTTGATTTTATAGCAATGAAATACCTAAAATCATCTAATCTCTGCAGCTGGAAGAGTCCTTACACTTATAGAAACTTATGCTTAATGAAACAGTAACTGTCACTGTACTGTCCATGCAAAGTGCTAGAATGTTCTGTTGACTGTGGCACCATAACACCACTTTGAACTGCCGACGGAGACATTTATTACTTATCTGAATTCTGTGGCCAAGACCAAGCTCAAAAGAGCCCTTGTGTCTATCACATCAGAGACATGTTTTCTTGCGATACTGCCTCTTCTACTAAAATGACTGCTGTACTAATTTGTATGGGAACCCAACTTCTCATGTTTGACTTAGCAGATGTAACCTATAGAATAGACACAGAAAGAGACTATGTGAATTGCTTTGCTACTACATTCACCAGGGCATAAACTGAAACAGAATGAATTTTCAGATTCATTGTATTTTCAAAGATCTGTTTTCCTTCATATTTAGGAGATTTTATTCTATTCACAAAATCACTAGGTATTTTACCAACTTATATTCTTGCCCATTAGGTACAAATGTTCACATCATAAAACTTGAGTCATATGATGAAAATTTTTAACAGTGCTTTTATAGCAGCTACTGTAACAGTTTGGGAATTAATACTTAACTCAAGGCTAGAGAACAACAATTACTGAGCTGGATTTATCTGGAAAGAGTAAAATCTCCCTTACAATGGCTTCAGCAAAATAATTACTAGACAACAGAGAACATTGGAAAACAAAGAAGGTAGCTTTAACAAGAATCATGTTTTGATAAGTGCCTTACAGAGAAATTGGATTATTCATCTCATCAAAAGCTTGAGAAGGGACTTGACTATTGTGCAAAAGTGCCATCATGAGAAGAAAATACAGAATCTTTAAGGAAGCAGAGAAAAGCTTCACATGAGCCATCTGAATACATGTTTGAAATAATTCTAAATCTGTTAATTGACTGTATCATCTACTGTGTTCAGGCCCCTTCTTCAGCTAAGGTGTCCTAGTGGAGGGAACTTCTTCCTTCAGGATGACCATGATTTTAAATTAGGGGCTTGTCTACCAACACAAAGGTCATGTCCTTCTTTCTATGAAAAAAAAGCAGACTACCAAATCTGTAATGTAAAGGTACACATATGCATTGCTTGAAGTCCATTTCAGTAAAAATCTGTGGCAATTAGTACACTGTACTAGTTAAGTATTAGTACATGCATTTGTGCGTATACATTAGTACAATGTATTTTTTCAACCTGGCCTTACATGGTATTTGTAACTCCAGTGCAGAGTACAACTGCTATTTCACTTACACTTTTCATTTGCACTGCCTTGCTTGATCTGTGCACTGGATAAAGATCGCTGTTATAAAGAGCTGCAGGTATCACTAAACTGATCTTCCTTGCGTACATGTGACGTTTAAGCATTCCATAAAGAAAAAAACTGTGAATCCAAAATAAGAGAACGAATTCTGATTTGGAAAGTCACCTTACGTAAATGTTAATTACTATTTGATTATGTTAATCTGGGGAGTTTCATAATGAAAGCAGTATATTTCTTGTTAAAGGGTCCCACTTTTAAAAGGCTGCAGTAACACAAAGCAGTCAGAACAGCAGATTCAGTTTACTTAGTCAGGAGATAAAAGCACAACTATTTCTCATTTTTAAATTTGCCACAGTAAATGAATTGAATTGAAGACACTGAGCTGTGAACAGCACTGGAAGCAATTTGCTAAAACATCAAGGCACCCTCAATCAAGAGGCTGACATTTACAACTGAGTTACAGAAACATAAGTAAGAGAATTTTAATTGCATGAGAATTTTAATTGCATAAGGATTTTAAAGCAAGCCAAGTGTGAGTTCAGTGATACCGATAATTGTTATATCACAATACAATCTGTAGAACATAGAATCATAGAATAGTTAAAGTTGGAAAGGACCTTAAGATCATCTAGTTGAGTCTTGTAGAGCAGTGATACTGCATTTTTAAAGATCCAGCTGTTTATTTCATCATGTCATAAATTTTTCTTAAGTACTTACATTCCTTAAAAGCATGAATCACATTGATTTCAAGTGGTGGTTTAAGTTCTAAATCACTCAGGTGCTTCTAAAAATCTCACTTTCTAACATAAGTTTCTTAAATATGCTTCTCCTGTTTTGGATAGTTATTTCACCTAAAGAGCTCCTGAAGAATTTTTTAACCTCACTTTTACAAGTGCAGTTGAGTTTGCTTGTTCAAAAGAATATGATTTGCATTACATATTACCCTTTGAAATCTAAAGAGACTAGGAAAAAAATCTGAGAGGTATGTCCCACCACCCCCTAAATAACACCCTCCCAAAAAATATACCTAAGCAGAGAAGATACCAATGAATAGGATGATTTAATTAGGAATGTCCTTTAATGTGGGTCTGCATTGCATATAATGTGTAGCTTAACAGCTTTATTATTAATCATGTCTTAATGTAAACACTTTAAACCTGTTGCTACTCTGTAATGTTCATTAAAAATAGTCCCTGTGGGAATCACCAGCTCATTTCATTAAAACTCCTGCTTGCTGTTAATTGCTCTTAGGAAAACATGAGCAAATTAACTGTCTTTTAAGAGACAGTGAAGTAAATTTACATGCTGGTATGATGGACTGCTGGGGCCTAAGAGTGTTCCTGATAATCCTCTGCTGTTGCACTGTGCTATACAATAGTTGGCAGCACTAGCCTATTTTAATCAGTAACAGTTGATGGTACAAAGGTTTAAAAAAGAAAGTACGATTTGCAAACCACAGTGTCTATCCTACCAGCTGAGACAAAGTATCGTTCTGGGTCATGGGCAATTAATTTTTAGGTTTTAATGAATCTCTAGTGTGAAAGAAACTATGCTCTTTAACAGGGATGATTAATACGTGTTAAGTCAGAAAATTAAAAAATCCAGGTTATTTTTACTATGACAGTGGTATAAATAGGATATGTGATGCCTTGATGTTGAAATCAAGGATTTATCATAATTCAAAGAGGTATGTGACTTTGAATAATTTGTAATAACATTCAGTTAAGCCAAAGTAATAAGCAAAATGCTACTTACTTTAAATTTTCTCATTCAAAAGTTAGCAAATATGCTCTATGGCGTAGAAACTTCCTACAGTACAATTTGCCCAGGAATGTTTAAGCAAAAAGAAAATTCTCACTTTAAGAAAATGAAGTATTGTTTGCAACAAATATATGTTTAAAAAGAAAGTTAGTTATTGTCTTTCTTGTAAAAACCTACAGTATGACATGACATTCCTGATACTTAACTGGGATTCACCACAGATGCTGTCATAGTTTATGCCCAGCTGGCAACCCAGAACAATGCAGCTGCTCACTCACTCCCCGCCTTCTTCCTCCCCCCGTTCCCAGATGGATGGGGAGTAGAATTGAAAGAATGCAACTCCCATGGATTCAGATAAGAACAGTTCAGTAACTAAGGTATAGCACAAAACCACTACTGCTACCACCAATAATAATAATGATAAGGGAAATAACAAGGGAAGAGAATACAACCGCTCACCACCTGCCAACCGATACCCAGACCAACCCAAGCAGTGCTCTAGCCCTTCCGGGTAACTGCCCCCAGTTTATATATTGGGCACGATGTGCTGTGGTATGGAATATCTTTTTGGTCGGTTTGGGTCAGGGGTTCTGTCTCTGCTTCCTCCTGACCTCCCCTGCTCCCTGGCAGAGCATGAGACTCAGAAATTCCTTGCTCAGACTCAACATTGCTAAGCAGCAACTGAAAACATCGATGTTATCAGCGCTGTTCCCAGGCTGAAAGTCAAAACCACAGCACTGCACCAGCTACTAAGAGGAGAAAAATGACTGCTACTGCTGAACCCAGGACAGATCACAGAATCACAGAATCCCAAGGGTTGGAAGGGACCTCAAAAGATCATCTAGTCCAACCCCCCTGCAAGAGCAGGGTAACCTACAGTACATCACACAGGAACTTGTCCAGGCGGGCCTTGAATATCTCCAGTGTAGGAGACTCCACAACCCCCCTGGGCAACCTGTTCCAGTGCTCTATCACTCTTGCAGTAAAGAAGTTCTTCCTGATGTTAACGTGGAACTTCCTATGCTCAAGTTTACACCCATTGCCCCTTGTCCTATCACTGGATATCACTGAAAAAAGCCTAGCTCCATCATCCTGACACCCACCCTTTACATATTTGTAAACATTGATGAGGTCACCCCTCAGTCTCCTCTTCTCCAAGCTAAAGAGACCCAGCTCCCTCAGCCTCTCCTCATAAGGGAGATGTTCCACTCCCTTAATCATCTTTGTGGCTCTGCGCTGGACTCCTTCAAGCAATTCCCTGTCCTTCTTGAACAGAGGGGCCCAGAACTGGACGCAATATTCCAGATGTGGCCTCACCAAGGCTGAGTAGAGGGGGAGGAGAACCTCTCTTGACCTACTAACCACTCCCTTTCTAATGCACCCTAAGATGCCATTTGCCTTCTTGGCCGCAAGAGCACATTGCTGGCTCATGGTCATCCTCCTATCCACCAGGACCCCCAGGTCCCTTTCCCCTTCGTTACTTTCCAGCAGGTCAACCCCCAACCTGTACTGGTACATGGGGTTGTTCTTCCCCAGATGCAAGACTCTACACTTGCCCTTGTTAAATTTCATCAAGTTTCTCCCCGCCCAACTCTCCAGCCTGTCCAGGTCTCGCTGAATGGCAGCACAGTCCTCTGGTGTGTCAGCCACTCCTCCCAGTTTTGTGTCATCAGCAAACTTGCTGATGGTGCACTCAGTTTCCTCATCCAGGTCATTGATGAAAATATTAAACAGCACCGGTCCCAGCACCGACCCCTGAGGGACTCCACTAGTCACAGACCTCCAGCTAGATTCTGCGTCATTGACCACAACTCTCTGCCTTCTTCCTTTCAACCAGTTCTCGATCCACCTCACTACTTGATCGTCAAGCCCACACTTCCTTAGCTTACCTATGAGGATGCTGTGGGAGACAGTATCAAATGCCTTACTGAAATCAAGAAAAACTACATCTACCGCTCTACCATCATCCCTCCACCTAGTCACTTCCTCATAGAAGGCTATAAGGTTGGTCATACATGACTTCCCCCTCATAAAACCATGTTGGCTGTTCTTAATGACCCCCTCATCCTTGATATGCCTAGTGATGGAGTCAAGAATAAGTTGTTCCATCACCTTTCCAGGGATGGAGGTAAGGTTGACCGGTCTATAATTACCCGGGTCCTCCTTCTTGCCCTTCTTATAGACTGGTGTGACCTTTGCCATCCGCCAACCCTCAGGCACCTCTCCCGTTTCCCACGACTTACCAAAGATGATGGAGAGTGGCCTAGCAATGACCTCCGCCAGCTCCCTCAGTACCCGTGGGTGCATTCCATCCGGACCCATCAATTTACAGATGTCCAGATTGCATAGCTGATCCCTAACCCAATCCTCATCTACCAAAGCAAACTCCTTTGTCCTGACTCCTTCTGGGGCTATAGAAATCCGGGGCCCTCGGGGAGAGTCTGCAGGAGTAAAGACAGAGGCAAAGAAGGCATTCAGCACCTCTGCCTTCTTTATATCCTCTGTCTCCAGGGTACCCACTTCATTCAGCAGTGGGCCTATATTGCCTCTTGTGTTAGTTTTATTTGCTATGTATTTGAAGAAGCCCTTCCTATTGTCTTTAACATGACTAGCAAGATTGAGTTCCAAGGAGGCCTTAGCTGTCCTAATTGCCTCCCTACATCCTCTAACAACTGTCCTATATTCCTCCCAAGCGGCCAGCCCCTCCTTACATAATCCATAGATTCTCCTTTTCCACTTGAGTTTGCCCAGCAGCTCCTTGTTTAACCACGCCGGTCTCCTAGATCCCTTACTTGATTTCCTACTCATTGGGACACTCCGATCCTGAGCTTGGAAGAAGTGGTCCTTGAATGCTAACCAACTATCTTGCGCCCCTTTACTGCCTAGTACACTTTCCCATGAGACTTCCCTTAGCAGTTGACTGAAGAGGCCAAAGTTGGCCCTTCGGAAATCCAGAACTGTGGCTTTGCTAGGTATTCTATTCCTCCCACACAGGATCCTAAACTCCACCATCTCATGGTCACTGCAGCCTAGGCTGCCATTGACCGTCACCACTTCGACCAAACCCTCCTTGTTGGCGAGTACTAAATCTAGCAGCGCTGCTCTCCTAGTTGGTACGTCCACCATTTGCATTAAGAAATTATCATCAATGCACTCGAGGAACCTCCTAGACTGTGAATGACTGGCTGTGTGAGTCTTCCAGCAAATATCGGGGTAGTTAAAATCCCCCACGACGACTAAGGCATGTAGTCGCGAGGCTACTTCCAGTTGCCTGTAGAAAGCCTCATCAACTCCTTCGTCCTGATCAGGAGGTCTATAATAGACCCCCACAACTGTATCACCCGTGCCAGTCTGTCCCTTAATTCATACCCACAGACATTCCACTTGCTCCTCATCCGACCCCGGACAGAATTCAATACATTCTAGTTGCTCTCTCACGTAAAGAGCAACTCCACCACCTCGCTTCGCTGACCTATCTTTCCTAAAAAGGACATAGCCATCCATGACCACATTCCAGTCATGTGAACTGTCCCACCATGTCTCTGTAATTGCCACTAGATCATAACCTTTAGCCCGCACACAGACTTCTAACTCCTCCTGTTTATTCCCCATGCTGCGTGCATTGGTGTACAGGCATTTCAGGGAGCGAGTCCTAGTACCCTTTTTCCCCTGCTGGACAGGGTCTAAAAAGCTATCCTTTCCCACAAGTGAAACAAGAGATTGATAGTCCTCCTTAGCCCGCCATCCTTCAATCCCTAGGATGTTCCTCTTGGGCTTGTCCCCAACAGGCCCAGTTAAATCCCCTCCCCCCTTCATAACTAGTTTAAAGCCCTGTCAATAAGCCCTGCTAACTCCTGCCCCAAAACCCTTTTTCCTCTCTGGGACTGGTGTATCCCGCCTGTCACCAGCAAACCAGGTATCACATACAGCAGCCCGTGACTGAAAAACCCAAACCCCTGCCTTTGGCGCCAGTCACGTAGCCATACATTAACCTGCAGAGTCTTCTTATATATCCCTTCACCCTCGCTTGCAACAGGTATGGAGGCAAACACCACTTGCGCTCCAGACCCTTTAACCAGCCGTCCCAGGGCCCTGAAGTATTTCTTCATTGCCCTTACGTTCCTCGTAATAATTTCGTCACTGCCAACCTGAAAAACCAGCAGTGGGTAGTAGTCAGACGGCTGCACCAGTTCAGAGTTTCTTTTTAACATCTCTAATCCGAGCCCCAGGCAGGCGGCAGACCTCCCTGTGGGGTGGATCCGGTCAACAAATGGGCCCTTCTGTTCCCCTCAGAAGGGAGTCACCCACCACAATTACTCTTCTTTTCTTCTTGGTTGGGGAAGTTCTGAGGCATGGGGGTGAGTGACTAGCCCTGGGTGACTCACTAGATAGATTTGCCTCACCATCTCCATTCACCTGGCCCTGAATTTCCAAGACCTCGTACCTGTTATTCAAGGGCAATTGGGAGGGAGGAAGGGATTGTGAGGGTTTTCGCTTACCTCTCCGAGGAGGAACCTCCCTCCATCCATCCTTGTCCATTAAGCTCTCTTCTTCTGTCTGATGGTAGGAGGGAAGGGGATCCATAACTTGTTGAACCACTTCCCTCTGCCCTTGCCTTAGGGTGTGGTTCCACCAATCTATTTCACTTACACACTCTCTAATGGCTCTCAACCTTTCAACATCCTCCCTCAGTTCAGCCACCTGCCTGAGCAGGTCATTTATTTGCTCACAGCGAACACAAGCAGTATCACTGGCTCCCTCCAATACAAGTGCCAGGCTCAGGCATTCGCTGCAGCCAGAGACCTGCACAGCTGCATGTCTGCAGGAAGGCTCAGTCTGGATACCCACATTAGTACTCACTACAGCTTTCAATCGTGTTGTAACCATGATCTATCTGGTCAATCAATCCGTCTACGTCTCTCAGCATTCCTTCCCCCTCCTGTACTCCAGGCGAGTCCTCTCAATGAGGCGGTTAGAACGCTTCCCTGCCCGCTCGCCTGCCCACGCGAACTGCCGCGCAAACTGCCTCGACCCTCTGCCTCGACGCTCTCTGTTCGCCGGCTCTGTTCACCGTGCTCCCTGGGAAGGTTTTTTTAGCCACTCCCAGCTGGTGCCACTCCTCCTGGCTCCGCCCCCTGTGAGTCAGCCCCTCGCGGGAGCTGAGCTTCCAGGCCCTGGGCAAGTCCTGTTGAGGACTTGAGGCTCCCTCCTCAGTGGCTCTTGTCGCTCTGAGTTGAGGCTCCTGGACGCTGATCTCTCCCCTCTCCGCTCCGGTGTTGCAGGCGTCCTCTTTCAAGCTACTCACCTCAGCAACAAGATGCCTAAATAAAGTCCCCTGTAAGATATTTGGTTTCAATCCAAAAATCAAAAGGGATTGGGTAAAGAGTAATCTGAGAATATATTTACATGGCATTAAAGAAATCATTATTCTGTATTTTACTAGCACAGTAGATCCTGAGGGTCATAGAATCATAGAATCATTAGGGTTGGAAAGGACCTTAAGATCATCTAGTTCCAACCCCCCTGCCTTGTGTAGGGACAATCACACTCTAGACAAGGTTTCCTAAGGCCCCATCCAAGCTGGCCTTGAACATTGCCAGGGATAGAGCAATTTCTGTGTTCAGTGTAACTCTCTCTCTGCCTTTTGGGGAACAATTCAAATTCAGATAAATGTCTAAAAACTAGCAATGTAATTGTCATTAAACTTATTCATCATTAGTCACTTGATCTCAATAAAAAGAAAAGGCAACTTAATGGGTAACGAAGGAGTGGGATACTAAAGATGCCGGGACAGCTTAGTTTGAAAAAGATACATCACAAAGAAGACACTAAGAAGTATTAAACAGTGAAGGTAGATTAAATTTCTGTTCTCTTTTTCTCTCGAGGTAAAAACAAAATGACACTCAAATTGGAAGCAAACTAATTGCAGACTAATTCTAGGTAATAGTACAGCATAGGAACAGATTTTAAGAAGCATTGCCATTAAACACAGGACTATTTGAATAGTCCAAATGGACTGAAATTTGCATGAATTACAGAAATATTCCGTTAGTTACAGTAGTGTGTACAAAGAAACGAAAGATTACAGTGGATGTAAAAACTGAATGTAAACATTGGTTCCTTTGAGGCTAAAGACCATTGCTACTTACTAGGCATTAGGGGAAAAGAAGCAGATTATATAGTTATTATGGTGAATGCTCTACTGAAGCATCTGTGGCTGGCATCTTCTGGGAACTGCATTCTGCATCATCCAGCATGTCCATTCTCTCAATTCTAGCTCAAACAGGGGACGGGGAGAGAAGCCTAAACATGTAGATTCAGCTAAATCTGCATCTTGGATACGGGAATTATGCTGACGCTGCATTAGATCACAGTATTTACGTTTCAATTACTGCTTGAAATATTGATCTTAAAACATATTCCTCATTTAATAAGTAGTCCCTTCTCTGTGTAAAATCTTGAATTAAATTACAGGATCATGTTAAATACACGCCTGCATGAATGAAGTTTTTTAGAAAGATGAACCTGTTAATTTGCACACTCTGGCATCACTGAGACATTCACACCTCTGCCTGCCGAGCTAAGAAAAGCAAACCTCAGGCTTTTTAGGCTAGAAGGGGAAAAATGTTATTCATCTCAAACAACTGTAAATCCATTTCTGCTTTGTATGAACTCAGATATACAAGAGTGGGCTCCCACATTGACAATGTGTGTAAGCCAAGTACTATAAGGCAGCTGTAAAGATCAAATCAGAGTTCTAATGCAGAGACGTTACAAACGGGTTGCAAAGTCTTGGTGGACTGGTAGTGTTAGGATGATCTTTAGGGTCTTTTCCAACCTAAATGATTCTATGAATACCACAGTTTGAAGCTACAACTCCAACTGAAGCCCATCAGTGAGTGGCTCAGAATCCAAAGTGCAAAACTCTCCAGTCCAGCCTCTCTGAAACACCTTTTCTCAAATATTAGGTTACTCACACCAACATCCCCATCACCCTGTCTGTTAGGAAAACGACAGCAGCTTTATATAATAGAATGGAGACTAATAAAGTCATAGTAGTTATAAGGCTACCATGCAGCCTTACAGACCCTACAAAGAATGAAGAAAATACTTGCTGACACTGCAGAAATTCTGCAGTCATTTTCCCTAAAGTCATTGGTGCTTGCAGAGGAGTTCTGTTACAGATGGAAAGAGGAAGTGCATCTATTTCTGAACATAAGCTGCATCAAAAAAAAAAAAAAACAACAACAACAACAACAAAAAAAAAAACAGAATGGACTTGACTTGGCAAGGGCTAAAATGATGCAAGGAAATTGGTTTATATGTGCTACACAGATTGAAGCAATGCAACCTGACAAGGAAATGCAATTGTTCTGGCATGTTCACTGAAAAAGCAGGTTTAGTGCATGTTTCACAGTTGCAACAAAATTAGATACTCTGTAGAAGAAACAATCTTGGATCAGAATGAAAGGACATTAAGGACAATATTCGTAGTGCATTTTCACTATAAGAAACAGCTCGAAAATGTCAGTGGGTTTCCTGTCAAAAAAACAACTACAAGAAATTTGAGCATACACATGGAGCTTCAAGGCCAATGAAAAAGCAAAGACTTTTCTTGGATGATTATGACTGCCTAGGTTGGAAGGTAATTTTATTGTTTGGATTTTCAAAATGAGTGATATAGAATCATAGAATCATAGAACGGTTAGGGTTAGAAAGGACCTTAAGATCATCCAGTTCCAAAGCCCTCGCATGAAACCATGTCACCCAAGACTCCATCAAACCTGGCCTTGAACACTGCCAAGGATGGAGCATTCACCACTTCCTTGGGCAACCCATTCCAGTGCCTCACCACCCTCACAGTAAAGAACTTCTTCCAACTTCTTCCTTATAATCTAACATAAACTTCCCCTGTTTCAGTTTGAACCCATCACCCCTTGTCTTATCTCTACAGTCCCTAATGAAGAGTCCCTCCCCAGCATCCTTATAACCCCCCTTCAGATACTGGAAGGCTGCTATGAGGTCTCCACGCAGCCTTCTCTTCTCCAGGATGAACAGCCCCAACTTTCTCAGCCTATCTTCCTACAGGAGGTGCTCCATTCCCCTGATCATCCTCGTGGCCCTCCTCTGGACTTGTTCCAGCAGTTCCATGTCCTTTTTATGTTGAGGACACCAGAACTGCACACAATACTCCAGGTGAGGTCTCACAAGAGCAGAGTAGAGGGGCAGGATCACCTCTTTCGACCTGCTGGTCACACTCCTTTTGATGCAGCCCAGGATATAGTTTTCTTTCTGGGCTGCAAGTGCACACTGAAGCCAGCTCATGTTCATTTTCTCATCAATCAACACCCCCAAGTCCTTCTCCACAGGGCTGCTCTGAATCTCTTCTTGCCCAACCTGTAGCTGCGCCTGGGATTGCCCCAAACCAGGTGTAGGAACTTGCACTTGTCATGGTTAAACTTCATAAGGTTGGCATCAGCCCACCTCACAAGCGTGTCAAGGTCCCTCTGGATGGCATCCCTTCCCTCCAGCGTATCAACCGAACCACACAGCTTGGTGTCATCGGCAAACTTGCTGAGGGCACACTAAATCCCACTGTCCATGTCACTGACAATGTTGAACAAGATCGGTTCCAACACCAATCCCTGAGGGACACCACTCGTTACCAGTCTCCAGCTGGACATTGAGCCATTGACCACAACTCTTTGCATGCAGCCATCCAGCCAGTTCTTTATCCACCGAGTGGTCCACCTATCAAATTGATGTTCTTTCCAATTTCGAGACAAGGATGTCGTGTGGGACAGCGTCAAAAGCTTTGCACAAGTCCAGGTAGATGACATCAACTGCTTTGCCCCTATCCATCAGTTCTGTAGCCCCATCATAGAAGGCCACCAAATTGGTCAGGCAGGATTTCCCCTTAGTGAAGCCATGCTGGCTGTCACCAAGCACCTTGTTGTTTTTCATGTGCCTTAGCATGCCTTCCAGGAGAATGTGCTCCAAGATTTTGCCAGGCACAGAGGTGAGACTG
The DNA here is from genome assembly GCF_037157495.1 of Lathamus discolor. Taxonomy (NCBI): domain Eukaryota; kingdom Metazoa; phylum Chordata; class Aves; order Psittaciformes; family Psittacidae; genus Lathamus; species Lathamus discolor. The sequence continues at coordinate 64,774,667 of NC_088886.1, read as the reverse complement.
ACTGGTCTGTAATTCCCTGGGCCTTCCATTTTCCCCTTCTTGAAAATGAGGCTTATATTTCCCTTTCTGCAGTTGTTGGGAACTTCACCTGGCTGCCATGATTTTTTAAATATGATGGAGAGTGGCTTAGCAGTTCATTCGCCGGCTCTTTCCTGACCTGTGAATGGATTTCATCAGGTCCCATGGACCAATTGAGTTTGATATTTGGGAGCTGGGTATCACAGAGCAGCTCCAGAAAGTGAGACTACAAGAGAAATACAAGAGAAATACAAAAGAATCTTTGTTCCGTTACATGGTGGAGGTGATACAGTACTGTAAACCTCTGCATAGGGAATCAGCAGTGACACGTTAACTTAAGCAAGGATTCAGTTGGACTGGCAGATCACGATGTGTCTGGAGGCTTACCACGTTTAACTTCTTTTGAAAAGAAAGATCCGCTGAAATTTTGGGAAAGGTCATACAAGGTCTTCAAGGATATAATTACAGACTTAGTACATCTGAAACAAAAAATGTTTAAGATTTTGTAATGCCTAGATTTTGTAATTCCTGATAATTTATATGGTTGCAATCAAAACTACAGGCAAAACTTGCAGGTTTTCAGTCCTTTGGAATTATATTCCAAAATTAAATGAACCCCCTGTCTTGTGAGTAATGAAAAAAACCATAGTCTCTGGATCTATGGTAATTTAGAGATTACATCAACCAGAAAGGCATCCACATTTCCTTCTTTTTCTATGTTTTTACCCAGAATAGAATCTTAGAATTATAGAATAGTTAGGGTTGGAAAGGACCTTAAGATCACCTAGTTCCAACCCCTGCCATAGGCAGGGACACTTCACCCTAAACCATGTTGCCCATAAATAAATGTCACATGAATAAAGACTTCATCTGCCTTAGGTGGTAGAAGCATTTCCTCAACATCAACCGCTGAAACAAACACAATGTAAAGTGCAATAAAAAGGGAACCTATTTATTAGAACAGATACTACTTGTCTTCAGCTTACAGATTAACAAAACCTATACAAAATATTTGACAGTAAGTTGTAGAAGGATTATTTTAGGACATCACTGGTTCACAACATTAATATAATGGTTACAGCAGCTACCAGTGAAATGCATTTTCAAGTCATTTGAAAGATTCTTGAAAGTTGTATTTTTATTTTTTTTTTTGTTTGTTTGTTTTTGTTTTTGTGGGTTTTTTTAATGGAGTATTGTAAAACACAACGAAATATAATAATACATAGAGATATGGAAATACTTAATTTCCCTAAGATTCCAAACATACTGGAATAATACATTATTAGTAGTATTAGGTCTTCCATAATCTTAAGAAATGTGGTTCATATTCTCACAGTTAAGTTCCAATATACTGTAGTTAATAGTTCAAGAAGCATATGCTTTCTGCTATAGTCATAATTCATTCTAATAACAGTAGCAGTCTGTGCAAGCTCAGCTAGGTCAGAACCATCAGTAAATAAGTGTTAAAACTTGTTAGAGATTCCTGAGCAGATTACAAGTGATGATGGAACTCGGCTCACATTTCAAGTCTCAGCTACTTGACATAATACATCGCATCAGCTTCTTACCAGATCCCCAGATTACTAGAAAGACTGGATCAGACACACAAACATAAGTTATATCAGAATCCTATATCCACTGAGCCACACGTAACACAAGATTACGTTATTTTACGTTTATTACAGAACTATATCCCACAGTATTATAAACCAGACACCAGCAATAGTGTTGATAGACAACTTGGCCTTCTTTGTTAGAGGCTGAATGACCAAAATATTCCCATCAAAACAAAGATAAGGGGTTTTTTTCAGTTTATATTAAATAGGAAGATTACCTACAAGTTGAAGTTGTTGATTTTAAAAGCGGAACAATGAGGCTGGACTCTGCAGTTACCTAGAAAAGAGAAAAAAACAAATCTTGGAGTGCAATTTCCTATTATGGCTATTCTAGGAAAACCGGTTTGCTTCAAAAAAAGAAAAATACAAAAGGAATTTCAGTTTACTTATCCCTGGGCTTGCTCTCCTACTGGTTTTGTTGCACTAGGTCTAATTAATACTCACGCAGGCAACAAGGTGAGTTGCTTCAGCTCACAGATCCAACAGAAATCCACAGATAAAAGGAGTAGATTCTAACAGATCTACAGACTGAACAGATTCACCTCAAAGTTATGTGATCAGTATACTGATCGCAAAGGAAAGGAATCCACGACTGAAGCATGGTAGCATCTGCTCAATGCTATGCCCAACTAAGAGTAATGTTAAACCATGTTTGAAATTGGAGACTATGGAAACTTTATAATGAAATTCTGTATTGATTTCACCTAGTCATATGCCTTGCAGAGATTGCAGTGAAGCAGCACATAAATATATCTGAACCAGCTTTCATGCAGTAATTTTGGAAGAGGTTCTATAATCAGGATGTCTGATGAACAAGCCAGCAATCTAACAGCAGAGGGAATCTGGTGACAGACCCCATGAGTGTCTGCATTTCTAAGGAGGTAGAGTTGCTTCTGAGAAAACACTCTACCAGTGAACAAATGTCACAACAATGACAAAATCCAAATGGGCTTTTTCACCACATTGATAAAGCAGTAACACACAGGAAAATAGAAAAAATATACACTTTATCTCAATAACCTTCCTCAAATCATCCTGCTTGCAACAATGTCTCTGCATGGATGTCTCCAAAGAAAGGGTTCAGGTTTACTAGATAGTAAATGGATATTACCTAGTACTCCAATGATGTCAGCTTTAAAACTGCTTATGTCAAATCAAATACAAAGCAACCTTCCCATTTGACAATGAGTTGAAAGGTATTAAAACAAATCCAAAGCAACTTTCCCATTTTATTTGACAATAAGTTGAAAGGTTTTAAAATCATAGTGGCTGCATATGGAAGTTTAGATTTTAAAAGCACCAATGTTTTTGACAGTCAGATGTAAGCATTTCTATATATTTAAGAGGAGCAGAATTAACCTGGCCTTGAGTTTTATGATTTAAATATACTGTGACTTTTATGCTTGTAATTTTTGGCCTCTTGGCTTTGTCCAAGAACATCAAGCACAGTGAAACAAATTTTAAGTCAAGTTTCCAGATGCTGTTCCATTTTCCAGACAGCTTTGATCTGGTCAGGTGTCAGAAATCCAAACCAATAAATAGCTTTGTCAGTCCCAGGTTTTTCAGAATAGAACCCAACATTTAGTTTCTGCAGAAAAGTTCTCTGAGGGGATCATGTATTTTTTATTTCTGAAGTAATCCACTTGTATTGGAATTTATTAAATGAATTATAGTTAAAGAGAAGGTACTTAACTAGCAAATCAGTAGGAAAATATAAATATGTTGACTGTCCTGTAATTAAAAACAAGATCAATCCTTTTTAAATTGATAGACCAATTAGTTGAATGCATAAAATGGTTTCACCATGTTTATTTAATGTCTTCATTTAACTATCAAATTAACATTCAGTGACTGTAGCCCCAAACCCACAACCTTCTCTACTAAAAAGACTGTAAGATCTCTTCTTAAGCAGAACTTTTCACTGATTTTAATGTTCAAGAATAGGTGGAACAAAGTTTATGTTTAAATGTTTGTTATGTTTATGTTTACGTTTAACTTGAAATCCTGCCACTACCCCTGAAGGAACCCGAGATTTAGAATTCCTGTATGCACTGTATTTCCCTCTAGCTTTAATCATAACTGGTAACTAAGTAATCCCTCAGTTGAGTGATTGTTTCTAGCAACCTGGAGCTACTGGTACACCCTATAGGAGAAGTAACAAGAGGCATAACAATTTTGCTGGGTCCTGGGGAAAGCAGAAATCAGTTTATCAATTAGTGCTTTTTTTCATGTATTTCCTCTAACAGTGCTCTAGTTACTCTTCCCACACTGTTCATCCAGGAATGGTTTCTTACTGACTATTCAGGAATAGTGGTTACAACACTATTGCAACAGGGAAAACCCACACTTCTCTCATTCCCAAAACAGCTCCGTGATAATCTAGCATAAGGCATTACACCAGACTGACTGGCAGCTGCTCATCAAGTAAGTAGTCAGGTCCTGCTCTTCAGTCACTACTGATCAGAGAGCAGAACATTTCCTTCCAGTCCAAACATCAGTATTTCCTACCCATTGCATACACCTTGTGGCTGTTGGATACACAGATTCTCTCATGATAAAAAGAGAATAGAAAGCAAAACTGCAATGCAAAGCCCTGCCTTTTCCTTGATTATTACATCTAGCCTGTGCACTTTTTTTATTAAGCAGTGAACTGAGTTTTTAAAAAATATATCAGCTAAAAAGAGTTTACCCTCTGCTATTGCAGCATTTAGCTGAACCACACACACTTACTCAAGGACACCACTCACTGACAGAAAAAGCCATGACATTCACATCTCAGTAAAAGCAGGGTAAAATCAGAGTAATTTCATATAGTTCACATGGGCATATCTGTGATTATACTCACATAAACAAAATCAGACTCTGATGCAACTTCTCATTGTCTGCTCCTTGTAACTCACTGCAGTGTAGGACACACTTTATGACTTCAGTTACAAAATCAATTGTTCTTCCCAATGCATGTCACACATTTGTCCTCATAAAAGCATTAGTAAGTATCATGGAAAGAGAAGTGCCTCCCAGACAACCAGTGAAACCTAGGAGGAGCTGAATGCAGCATTACCTAAAACACTGTCACACTTCAGCAGGACAGTTTAAACTCTGGTGCATCTCTTATTTCAAGAAATTGCTGTAGACACGTTTTATCCTGAAACTTGCCACCAGTGATTAAAAATTATTAAAGTCTCTGTGAAGGATTAAAAAAAAGGAGTCTTGCATAAGCTAGAGCAGTCTAGCAGCTTGTTGAAAAATCAGTTGAAACAGCAGATTCCAAGCCATGAAATATCAGTTTATGTTATACTCCAGAGATTCCTGAAATAGCAGAATGGTGTGCATTACTGAGTAGGCAAAATAAGAAAGACAGATGTTTTGTTGACCTCTTCTCATTGGAATCTCATTGGAATCTCATTGGAATCTCATTGGAACCTAGTCCACTATATTAACAGTTTCACTAAAGATGTCTCTGAAGTTATACTGTGGACACCACAATAATAAAAATAGAAGGCAAATTCATGAAGATAATATCACTTGATTCACATTGCAAAAAGGTTGTAAATTTCTTGGGGATCAATTAATATTGACAAACATCACTCTCTTGCATAATCAAATTATTCCTGATCAATCCTGAAGAAGAAAGCAATCAAGAAAGAAGAGAACAGAAGAGTGCAAGCAAAAAAAAAAAAAAAAAAAAAAAGTAAGCAAGAACACAAAGGAAGAAAGAAAGCAAAAAAAAAAAAAATTATTAAATTATCTGGTAAATTTTAAGTAAGGGAGCTTCAATATTGAGCAATTTAATATTGAGTATTGAAGCAAATCAGGAAAATGTGCAGCTCTGCTGCAATTAGTGTAAGCATTATTAATGCAGTTTGAAATTTCTAGTGTGTGCAGATTAAAAAAACCAAAGCGGAAAAGTAGTTTAATTTTTAATGGTCAGTATGATGGTATGTTTTTAGGGTCGACTGAACATGCATTTAATGCTGACATTATAAAATAATTACATAAAAACTTACGGAAGAAGAGGGACTGTCACTTCCAAATGAAACGGGAAGAAGTATATGATGGGTAAACAGAACACATTAACAAATACTGGAGGAATTTCTGTAGCTGTGGCCTTGCTCTACTTGGAGCTCCATGCTGAGAATTTCAGATGTTGAAAGCTGATGCGCAGCCCAGCAAATACCAAAGACTGTTCAGCAAGTGTTCATCTCTGCAGCAAAGCTAGTCAATTACATGCAATAAAAAGATGTGGCTGCAGATCCCCCAGAACATAGTATTAGAGCTTGGATATGAAAATTCACATCTCTTCAACTCACTTTCCTCCTTCTTTTCAAAAGTTCTGATGTAGAACTGTTACAGAGGTGGTTAAACATCTATCTACTTTGTCCTTCCATCTTTATCATTGCTTACAAATTTTTGAAAGCTTATAATTATTTGGTTGCAATGAGAATTAACTGTATTTTTTCTTTAAGGAAACTTAAGGGGAAAAGAAAGAAGGATTATTACTTTGTAAAGAGTCTAATGGTTTAGTAGTGCTTTTTGTGAACCTTACTATCTTGACTTCACCTATGAGTAGCAATATCACTTCACCTAGTCTAGCATGAGATACATAAATGTCAGGAAGGTTTCCCTGGTGGTTAAACAAACTCCTAAATCATTGAGGTAATTAAACCTGTGTGTAATTTTAATGTACTAAAGCCAGTAAGCTAGTTATATGCTAGTTGTATACCTTCTTACTTTACTATATAGGACATTTAATGTCTGTAAGAAATATGAGGAAAATTATTTGGCTTTTACAAGTTCTCTGACAAACTCAAACCAAGATACCCTTACACACGCAGTATAGAGCATTCACTCAGGGGCATTCTGTCATTCTAACATTCTAATATTTCAACCAATTTTCTGAACTGTGTATTTTTAAGACACCTATCATCAGGGGTATACCATCTAGTATATACTATCAGGGGTACCTGGTCTGCAGTGGCTGATGATCATTACCTCAATTAAACACATTTTATCTACCTCACAGGGATGCCAACAGTAATGGATTGTAATGGTAATGTAGATCATTGGCATATACAATCTACACATACTCCCTCATGGGATTTACAAGGCATTTGGAGAGCATCTGAAGTATAGGTGATATGGTAAAAAGTAGAGAGTCTACACAGAATGCTTTTCTTCAAATTGCCCTAATCTTAGCTTTTCTTTTTCTACCATTTGTCCTGCATCTTGCAATTTTTCTACAGCAATGATTTACAAATCAAACTAGGAGTCTGTATATACTGCATATTCAAGCACACTGCAGCACTTCAGTAATGACTCTGCAATCCATTGGCAAAATTTCAGTCAATGCTGAAAAAGAAATACATGTTAGGGCCTTTGAACAGAAAGTAACTGGAAAGTATTAACTATTTAAAAATGGGCAATTTACAGATTAAATTGAAAGGGAGATTAAACAAAAAAAAAAAAAAAGAGGGGGTGTAAAACAACATCTTCTGAATTCTTTATAGAGTCCTTGAAAGATTTCTTGCAAACCAAACTGGAAGTGACAAAAGCATATAATTTTAATTAGGATAGGATTAATAAATGAAACAAGTTATGTATTACCCATTTTAGAATATTTAGGACAACCAAGGTCTTTTGTATAGTGACAAACCTGTAGGAAAAAAAAGTCCTAATACACTGTAAGTGATACACTTGAGAGGAAAATACAGGTATATGTATATATGTATACATACAGGGGTGCTAATGAAAAGTATAAAAGCCACTAGAAATTGATCATAGTGTAAAACCAAGGCAGAACTAAGAAAACATCTACATCTCAGTTCTGTCTCCTAGCAGGTATCAAAAAAGCAGAGATCTGGGTTCTTACATAGATTACTGCAAAGCAGAAACTCTCTAGTACAGCAAGAAAAGGATGTCCTGCGTGCTTATTTGAAATAATAAGGCACTGAAGGAAGGAATTGCATAGGGAAATGTATACTGTTAAGACTGTAAGAACTAAGTGGTTCCAAGTAGGATACCAAGTCATCACTGTTAGGAGGGTTGGGATAGTAGTATAAAAAATAACCAGGAAGGGCACTCAAGGTACTATATGTTATACCACCAGGTAAGGGCAAGAGATAAAGGCTGTACCTCTACCAGTAAATAAAATTGGATACGGACTTTTCTTTTGCCTGTCCTAAATATTAAATTATCTTACAGTTCAAAGCAGAATACAGCATCCTCATAGATAAGCTAAAGAAGTGTGGGCTTGACGATCAAGTAGTGAGGTGGATCAAGAACTGGTTGAAAGGAAGAAGGCAGAGAGTTGTGGTCAATGGTGCAGAATCTAGCTGGAGGTCTGTGACTAGTGGAGTCCCTCAGGGGTCGGTGCTGGGACCGGTGCTGTTTAATATTTTCATCAATGACCTGGATGAGGAAACTGAGTGCACCCTCAGCAAGTTTGCTGATGACACAAAACTGGGAGGAGTGGCTGACACACCAGAGGACTGTGCTGCCATTCAGCGAGACCTGGACAGGCTGGAGAGTTGGGCGGGGAGAAACTTGATGAAATTTAACAAGGGCAAGTGTAGAGTCTTGCATCTGGGGAAGAACAACCCCATGTACCAGTACAGGTTGGGGGTTGACCTGCTGGAAAGTAGTGAAGGGGAAAGGGACCTGGGGGTCCTGGTGGATAGGAGGATGACCATGAGCCAGCAATGTGCTCTTGTGGCCAAGAAGGCAAATGGCATCTTAGGGTGCATTAGAAAGGGAGTGGTTAGTAGGTCAAGAGAGGTTCTCCTCCCCCTCTACTCAGCCTTGGTGAGGCCGCATCTGGAATATTGTGTCCAGTTCTGGGCCCCTCTGTTCAAGAAGGACAGGGAATTGCTTGAAGGAGTCCAGCGCAGAGCCACAAAGATGATTAAGGGAGTGGAACATCTCCCTTATGAGGAGAGGCTGAGGGAGCTGGGTCTCTTTAGCTTGGAGAAGAGGAGACTGAGGGGTGACCTCATCAATGTTTACAAATATGTAAAGGGTAGGTGTCAGGATGATGGAGCTAGGCTTTTTTCAGTGATATCCAGTGATAGGACAAGGGGCAATGGGTGTAAACTAGAGCATAGGAAGTTCCACGTTAACATCAGGAAGAACTTCTTTACTGTAAGAGTGACAGAGCACTGGAACAGGTTGCCCAGGGGGGTTGTGGAGTCTCCTACACTGGAGATATTCAAGGCCCACCTGGACAAGTTCCTGTGTGATGTACTGTAGGTTACCCTGCTCTTGCAGGGGGGTTGGACTAGATGATCTTTTGAGGTCCCTTCCAACCCTTGGGATTCTGTGATTCTGTGATTCTGTGATTCATATAAAACCAGCACAAATATATCTACCCCAGCAGAAAGGAAAAAAAGAAACTAATACAAGTCTGTCCATCTGGACTTGGGATCAGCTGTCTGCAATACTTTCTTTTAGAAACAGATCATTAAAACCCAGTCATCCTGCTGGTTATTTCTGATCATCAGTTATAAGGTCCAAAACTGTTTATGATGATCTTCAAACACAAGCATAAGCAGAGCACTTCCTTCCAAACTACTGTTGTTCTTTCTAATTGCAAAACTGAGAATAAAACCACAAAAACTTGGGGTTTGATCCTTTGGGTTTTTTTCTTTGAATTATTTTTCTTTCTTCTGAGCATGCCTTGTTTTCCAGTAGAAACACAATATACAATGACCCACCAAATATGTTCCACATGTTCAGAGGAGGAATCTTAGGTGGGACTGAAGAACAAAAAAATCTGCACTGTATAGAGGGGAAAAAAAGATCTATAGCAATGATAATGACGTGAAAATCTACAAATCCTTGTTCAGGTTATCTATGTTACCACTGTACAAGTTCTACTGGCATCTATTTAATACATGCATGTTTAGGCATTTCTATATTTTGCATTTTTATTCACTTCCAAGTCTTGAGTTGGCAGTATGTATATTTGTAGGTTAGAAGTACGACGTACCTGATGAAAACATAGCAGTCTAATTCATAAATCTTAAAACATGATCTTTCTAACAAACCACAAGGAAACACTTAATGCCCATCCAAAAGTGATGGAAAGCATTCTTATTGCAACATAAAATGCAAGCATGCAAACAGCCCTGGCTGAAGACTAAACTGTGTTTGTGAGCAAGCAAAGATTTGACTGAACTGTCTCAAAGCTGGATGTGAAAGTTTTTGCTCTGGCTAGATATTTGTAAACATTTTCTGTCTGTTTCTTTGCTATTACTATTTCAGTTTCAGAGCTGGAAAAGGTTGTGTGATAACTGTCCAAAGAACATGATAACTTGTGCCAAAAAAACCCAAACCAAACCACCACCAAACTCACAAAAAGCAAATAACAAAAACCAACCAAAAAGAAAAAACACCCAAAGAAAAAAAAACCCAACTACATCCTTGTTTATGTTAACAATAATTCACAGATTCTCTAAATCTCTTAAACTACTACAAATGCTATGCCCAACTGCCTGAAATATTCACGTCTTTATTGAACTATGACATTTGAGCACACAAGCACAGGTACCTACTCTGCCTGTTTTCATAGATTTCCTTTATATATTTTGTTTCAGATAGTTAAATTTCTTCAAACTACAATTTATGCTCATTTAATGCTCTGACAGTTCAGAAACGGCAAAGGAAAACTAATGATGTGGAATTCAGAAAGCCATGTGCATGTGGGGAAATTGGTTTATGAACTAAACTAGTGAAAGAGTACAGCACTTAATGCAGAATAACTGTTGGTTGTAGTGAGAAAAATGCACCATTTTTGATAGTATGAATATATATAAAAGTATTAGTTAATATATGTAATGCCTACATGTTATACCATGCACTGTGTACACAAACACACCCACAGCCACTGTCATGAGAAAATATGCAACTATCCCCAGTAATCCAGGAAAGAAAGGTACAGTTAGTTTTCCAGAAAAAGCCATCTTGTCATCTTTATTATCATACAAACACTGTTAATTTGTTTTGTTGTATGCATCATACCACCAGTGTAACAGAAGAATTAGACAATGAGAAATTCTAGGTCATCCCACACAAATCCACTGATGAACATGGAGCCACAGACTAAGGCTCTTTTCTAAATTACTATGATAAAGTCAATCCTGAGAAATTTTGACTTTTTAAATGTATGGCTTAGCTTTTTAACTTGTATTTTTAGTTTTTACTTCGATCTAAGTATACTACTTCCATTAAAGAACAATCAAATCTTAATTTGTCCTCTTAATTTCTCAGTTTGTTCACTGTGATCTGAATAAACCTGTGTGTTTAATCAGATGATGTGAAAAGTTAGCATGACTTCCATAATATTCACTTGGTGTTTAAAATGCTTGCAATAACCTGGGATCAGCTCTTACATGTTCATGTCTTTCCTATTTCTCCAAAGTGGAGGTTTTCCTTGGTTTAACTGGAGTTAAAATTGGCTTTTGCCTGCCCAAGTAAAAAATTCTTCACCTCAAATACAGCAATCTAATGTGTCAAGTTCCTGGTACACACGTAAGCTTCATCAAATGTTAGAATTAAAATAGTATTCTTTACTAAATTCTTGGCTTTGATAGCAAGCCAATAAAAACAGCATAGATTTTTATTTATCTCTGTCTATACCTTTAATATCTGATGTACTAATGAAACAATATAAGCAATAAAGCCTGATAGAGCAAGGCGGGAAATACATGAGATCCAGAGAATGAAGAGACAGGCAGACAAATGAGAATGCCATGATGAATAGCACTATTATTTGGTGATTTCCTATTTCTATTGCACATATACAGGGCTAGGCATAGTCCAAAGCCCCAAATCACACTTACCAGTGGAACTAAATAACCTTTTGGTCTCCACATACTTACAGTTGCAGAAAACCCTGCAGGTTTCCCCTATGTTAGCTACATAAATACAGTTATTTCCCCCATGTTTGTTACGTATGACAGACTCCTAGTGCTGCTGTAACAGTGAAAGACTGAGTTTCCCACCATATCAGTGTGCATTTTAGTATTAAAATTACTACTAACCATTTACAAAAATAGATGTACACTTATTTCCATTTTATAAATGTAGCAGCTCTTTGACAATTTGTCCATTTGAAATTTTTATAGAGATTAATATTAATTTTGCCTTTAATTCAAAGAAACCCCCAATGAACACCAACAAAACAAACAACTTGTATCTAGTGTCAGTGCTTCAGTGGAATTAAGTACATGCAGAGAAGCACATTAGAATTACTATATTTTTTATAATTCAATTTTAACAAAAATAAGTATTGTCAATTGTCCAGAATGACTTGCAGAACAAAAACCTCACCATATTAATAGTGTGGATGAAGTTATCTATGTATTATGTGATTTGACACCAATGATTACTATTAGCATAATGAAAACAGCAATTAAGAATCATTATATAGTTACAGTATCTCACTCCATCTTGACTTCCATTTATTTCATTTATTTTTTTTTAGTTACACTTGGGAATGAACATTAGAAGAGACAAACCAGAAAGAGAAGGAGATGAACCTAGGGTAAACAAGAGTGATTTATCTCAATAATAGGAGAGAGGCGATTGAGGCAAAGAAGGATGTATTGGTTTGCTTTATCTTGTTACAGAAGATCAGTGCAGAGAACAAGAAGAAAGAATAAACTACATAGTCATAGACTTCTGCTTCGAAATATCTTTGGTTTACGGTGCCCAACTGCAAATAAATTAGAATCATTAAGGCTCAGATTTTGAAGAGGAAGAAAGAAATGCTTATTCAATGTTTTCTTCCAAATACTCTGAACAACAAAAAAACTCCAGGAATGTGCAGAGGTCAGTATATAGAAAAGTAAAAGGGATGGGTTTTGCATTCAGTCATTTAAAAGAATGTTCTTTTTTATAGAACAAAAGCAAAAGTGGTGACATAGTAGCAAATGAAGAAAACCCTTTAATTGCCGTGGCTCACAGCAAAATGGCTAAAGAAATCAAATCCCTTTAGAATCCTGTTTCTGTTTTCCAAAAGGAAACAAGAACTCTGTCCTCCTCACCACTTGAAAGAGAAATTCCAGCAGTTCTGCTGCTTAGTTTGTGTTTTTTATAGTTAGATTCTCGTACAGTCATTCAAGGTCAGGACATGAAGCATATACCCAGTTACAGAAGCTAGAATGACTGGCTCTTTTGAGTACGATAATTTTTATCAATGCGAGTGTTTAGATGTTTTGATCAGAATAAGTTAACTTGGATTAACTTCTATTACCTTAACTGAAAGATAGACTGGCTATTTCAATTTTACTTCTGCAACATAGTCAGCCAGAAAACCACTATTCTCTGGTGACAGCTCATTTTTATACTGAATAAAAAGTGTGGCACACTTGTTTCATTTTCACTAAAAAGATAAAGAATATACTTATACATATATATGAAAAAATCTACTTCTGTAAATGGACTGGAAAAAAAACTTCTAATGTTAAACTTCTTATTTTAGAGGACAAAGTGTTCCAGTTCCATATATGCTGTACACTTAAAGATAGAAATGCAGTATGAATCAATAAAAAATAGTAACTGTCCATCAGAAGTATGAAGATAAACCTAAAAGCTGTGCAGTGAAGCATGTGAAAACCTATCTTTTGCTCTTGAATGTCACAGGGAAAAATAAGGACTTCAAAATTGTTAAACAAATGATTGAGGTTATGCAAGAGGCTGACAAAACTGAAATTGAATCGTCTAGTTTATACTACTAGGAGCAGAAATACAGATTCATTTGGTATCATCCTACCACATATTAGCAGGTAGGAGATGAACAAAGATAAAGTACTACTGCACTAAACATTTCAAACAGTTCTATTTGAACTGGATCATGGTGGGGATTAGTAAGGAAAAGCTTGCCTTTGAGCCTGTATGTTTCTTAACAGTTATTAAAAAAAAAAAACCAAACAAAAAACAACCAAACAAAATAGCTATTAAAAAAAAAAAAGAAAGAACAAAACCAAAAAAACCCAACAAAACCAAACCAACCACCTAAAAAACCCCACCAAACCTTGACAAACCTTGACAGGTAATTTGTTTATTATCAAGGAATCACTTAGCACTCCTCTACAGTACTAGGATAGAGATCATAGAATCATAGAATGGTTTGGGTTGGAAAGGACCTGAAGATCATGCAGTTCCAACCCCCCTGCCATAGGCAGGGACACCACACACTAGAGCATGTCTCCCAAGATTCCATCCGACATGGTGGCCTTGAACACTGCCAAGGATGGAGTATTTATTATAAGGGGGATAAGCCATGGGTCAGCACGTTTTTTATTATTAAACCAGAATAAAAAACAATGGCTTATGTCCTCAAAGCTTACAACTGGTAGGGAGGAAAAAGCTGATTTTATGCTACATTCAGTTGTTACTGAAATGCCCCAATTCCCGAAACCTCAATAAATAAGCCTCACTGGACCAACTTTCTAGCCCTTGAACATATCCAACTTACAGGTAAGACTGTAACTGTAACTTCCAATTCAGTACAGTTTTTCTTATTAGCAGTAAAGTGCATCACATGCTATAAAGTACATGAAGCACTCAATGCTACAGAACAGAGTTGATGGACTCTTTCCGCTTTCCTGATGTCTGCTGTGCCACTTACAAAAATGGTGTCAATGCCAGAGGACAGCTGTGCCTTCCTGCTCTCTAACATTGAAATTTTCTTTCTCCTAGATGGTTTTGTTTTGGGTTTGTTTTTTTTTTTTTTTTTTTTTTTTTGTTCGTTTGTTTGTTTGTTTTCCTCTGGCTTTAATCTCTAATGATAAAAATACAACAGAGCTCTTCAGCATTAATTAAATTTCAGTGTGGCTTTTAAACCCTTTGGTGATGGGTATATTTGGGGCTGTTGATGTGGCAGCCACATCGCCTACTAAAGGCATGAATGACCCTTCAGCAATCTGGAAAGGCGGGGCAGGAGATACCTTAGTGGAAAAATTATGTCTGAGACAGATCACAGAACCATAGAATCAACTAGGTTGGAAAAGCCCTTTAAGCGCATTCAGTCCAACCGTTCCCCAGCACTGCCAAGGCCACCACTGAACCATGGCACTGAGGCCTCGTCTCCACGGTGTGTGAGCACTTGCAGGGACGGTGACTCCAGCCCTGCCCTGGGCAGCCTGTTCCAATGCCTGAGCACCCTCTGGGGAAGGAATTGTTCCTCAGCTCCATTTAAACCTCCCCTCGTGCAGCTTGAGGCTGGTTCCTCTTGTCCCATCCCTTGTTCCTTGGGAGCAGAGCCCAGCCCCTCCTGGCTCCTTCCTCTTGTCAGGCAGTTGTAGAGAACGATAATGTCTCCCCTGAGCCTTCCTGTCTTCAGACTGACCCCGCTAGGTCCCTCAGCTCTTCCCCATCACGCTTGTGCTCCACAACCTGCACCAGCTCTGTTGTCCTTCTCTGGACCCCACAAAACAATTTTTCATCCCTCAGAAAGCTCCTAACAGCATGTCTTCCCCTACTCACCTCAGAGCACCAGTGGCACCATGCAGACATGCACGCACCTTCCCTCAGGGGAACATGAGGCACCTGAGGGGAACACGGGGCCAGGGAGGGGCTCCCGGCATGTGGCAGATCTTGTGGGATTTGATAATGCTCCACTTGAGCTTACTGTGCATCGACAGCTTGGAAACATCAGTCAAAATAATTTGAGCCTCTTTTGTAAATCAAAATCATCTCTGATAGGAACAGAAGTAGCTCTGCGGAGATCAGCTGCTATCTCATCTTATGGAATACATTTGAGCACTGTATTATGAGACAGGATTCAGATACAAAATGATGACTGACATACTCAGGAAATGTGAATTTCCTTGGCTTGTTTCCTACCGTCCCCAAGTTTAAAAGAAAAAAAACATGTACTGTCCTGGGTGCAGCAGTAGCAGTCATTTTTTTCTCCTTCTTAGTATCTGGTGCTGTGCTATAGTTTTTACTTTCAGCCTGGGAACAGCGCTGATAACACCGATGTTTTTAGTTGCTGCTCAGTAATGTTTAGTCTGAGCAAGGACTTTCTGAGTCTCATGCTCTGCCAGGGAGGAGGGGAAGCCAGGAGGAAGCAGAAACAGGACACCTGACCCAAGCTAGCCAAAGAGGTATTCCACGCCACAGTGCGTCATGCCCACTATACAAACGGGGGGCAGTTACCTGGAAGGGCTAGCTCACTGCCAGGGTCAGGCTTTGTATTACCAGGCGGCAGGTCGTGAGTGGTTGTATTCTATTCCCTTGTTATTTCCCTTATCATTATTACTGTGTTATACCTTAGTTACTAAACTGTTCTTACCTCAACCTGTGGGAGTTACATTCTTTAAATTCTTCTCCCCAACCTCCGGGTGCAGGGGAAAGAAAGGTGGGCAGTGAGAGAGTGCCTGCATGATTTATGGCTGAGCTTAAACCATGACAGTTCTTTTTGGCGCCCAGTGTGGGGCACGAAGGGTTGAGATAATGACAGATCTTATCAGAGTGTGTCATAGTATTTGTGATAAACATTCATTGTTTCGGATTAATAGTCACTCATCACAATGCTGATTTATTGGCTCTCAAAGTTGTTCCTCTTGATCTCACAGTTTCAGCATGTCGTACCTTACTTACAGCCAGTATTTGCTGTGTTAGTGTTTATCAGATGAGGGGCTTGGGCTAAGGTTCTTGTTTCACTGTACTTTATGGTAATGACTTGTAATATGGGTGGGCTCCAGCAGCAGGGCGGGATGGATGTGGCGGTGGACTTGTACTTCGCAATCCCGCTGGTCTTCACCATCCTGGCCCTCATCCTCGCCTCCGTCTTCGTGAGGCTGCAGTGAGCTGAGGCAGAGCGGCCCCGGGAGCTGCTGGCAGCAGAACTAGCCGGGGAGAGTGGCCCCAGGGACCAAGCGGCGGTGGGAGCGAGGCCGGAGGACGGGAGGGGGAGGCTGCTGGTGAAGGAGGTTGGGGCGGTTGAGGAGGGGAAGGAGGCTGCTGCCGAGCAGTGGGAGGAGGCAGCAGAGGAACGGGCCCCCGTGGCCAAGCCCAGCCCTGCAGCTGCTGAGAGCATCCCCTGGCAGCCACCTGCCGAACCTGGCAAGCACAAGCCCCAGGAGGATGTGGAGAGCAAGATATCACCTTTGGGAGCCCCAGCTGGGTCCAGCCTCGGGCACCTGGGACAAGTGGAGGATGCAGGAGACCACGCAGCATTTCCCAGCAAGGCAGAGGAGGAAGATCTGAACTCAGAAAAAGAGAAGCTGGTGGTAAGAGAGCCGGCAAGCACAGCAGCTACACCAGCCCCAGTGACAAGTACAGCAGCATCATTTGAGAGTTCTGAAGGTTTTGAATGGCCTTTGGGTACCCTTGGGATCTGCCTACTCATTGTGATGGAGATCACCATGTCGGCACACATAGAGAATATGTTCTACCCACGCTCATTTTGTCTGATCTCAAGAGTTAAGCAGAGTCAGGTTTGGGTCTTGTCTAGGGTTACATGATGATATAGGAGGACCAAGAGGTTTTCCCCAAGGCTGGACAGTCATGAGTGGCAGGGTGTGGGGGACAGTATGGGCAAGTATCTAGTCCACTGGGCCCCTCCAGTGCTTTGGAAGTGTCGGAGATGGAAGGCAGCTGTATGGAGTCCTCAACAACAAGTTGCAGAAACTGCTGAAGCAGAGAGTGAATTATTTTGAGTCTGGTGGGCCCATGACACTTCAGGCCATCAGGGCAGAGATGCAACATGCAGATGAACTCATGATAGAGAGAACACTATTGCCCAGGTTATTCACAAGTGTGAACACTGCACACAGCCTCTCCTACTCTGAAAGACTGTTACAAGAGATGGAGCCCAACATCATGTACCAGATGGACTCAGCAGCTTTATAGGGATTGGTCCACACACTAAGATAAGAGTGGACTAAGACAAGAGTGATGGTATATTGAAAATGTGGGATCTGAGCATGACATGAATGGTATGGAATAAGGGGTGGATACTGTCCTGGGTTCAGCAGTAGCAGTCATTTTTTCTCCTTCTTAGTAGCTGGTGCAGCACTTCGTTTCTGACTTTTAGCCTGGGAACAGCACTGATAACACCAATGTTTTTAGTTGCTGCTCAGTAATGTTTAGTCTGAGCAAGGACTTTCTGAGTCTCATGCTCTGCCAGTGAGCAGGGTGTCCTGGGTTTAGCAGTATCAGTCAGTTTTTCTCCTTCTTAGTAGCTGGTGCAGGGTTGTGTTGTGACTTTCAGTCTGGGAACAGAGCTGATAATACTGATTGTTTTTAGTTGTTGCTAAGTAATGTTTATTCTGACTAAGGACTTTGTGAGTCTCATACTCTGCCAGGGACGAGGGGAGGCCGGGAGGAAGCAGAGACAGGACACCTGACCTAAGCTAGCCAAAGAGGTATTCCATACCGCAGTACGTCATGCCCAGGGAGGTAACCGTGAGTTACCCAGAAGGGTATGGGCTCTCTCTGGGGGGGGATCGAACTCATTCAGCGAGTGGTGTTGTATTCTCTTCCCTTGTTATTTTCTCTTATCATTATTATCATTGGTGGTAGCAGCAGTGATTTGTGTTATACCTTAGTTACTGGGCTGTGCTTATCTCAACCCGTGGGAGTTACATTCTCTCGATTCTCCTCCCCATCCCTCCCAGAGCGGGGAGGGGTTGTGGTGGAGGAAAGAAAGAGGGAGAAAGTGGGAGACAGTTCTTTTTGGCGCCCAACGTGGGGCATGAGGGGTTGAGATAATGACAGATCTGACTGGAGTGCGTCTAATCGTATTTGTGATAAGCATTCATTGTTTTAGATTAATAGCCGCTAGTCACAACGCTGATTTATTGGCTCTCAAAGTTGTTCCTCTTGATCTCACAGTTTCAGTATATCGTACCTTACTTACAGCCAGTATTTGCTGTGTTAATGTTTATTGGCTGGGGGCCTTTGGCTAAGGTTCTTGTCTCATTGTACTTTACGGTAATGACTTGTAATACAATAGAATCATTGATCATGAAACTGATTGGTCTTATGTTCCCAGTGTGGTCACCACCTTTATACTTTGGGAGGTATATAATAAAAATGCTTAGCAATTACACATCTTTTTTCTCCTTCTCAGGTGGTTAACCTGTGAAGGACACATTCTTTTACCCTCCCAGCCCCACTCCCAGACCATTTACAGCATCATTTGAGAGTTTTGAAGTTTCTGAATGGCCTTTTAATACTGCTGAGACCTGTTTGTTGATTGTGATGGGGATCACCATGTCGGCACGCATACAGAGTGTGTTTTGCCCAGGACCATCTCGTCCGATTTCAAGAGTTAAGCAGAGTCAGGTTTGGGCCTTGTCTGGGGTTAAACGACGATATAGGAAGACCAAGCGATTTTCCCCGGGGCTGGATAGCCATGAGTGGCAGGGTGTGTGGGATAGTATGGGCAAGTATCTAGGTCAGTGGGCCCCTCCAGTACTTTGGAATTTCACCACCGAACAAGTGCAAAATTTGGAAGAATTAGTAAAACACTTAAAGGAGGTGTGTTGTCAGTCTGGCCGTACCAGAGACGGACAAATCATGGCAACTTGCTGGGGCTTGGCCTATGCTTACAGGGCCTTGTTCAACACTATCCAGCACCTTCAAAAGGAAAGAAATGCCCCTGCATCTGCAGGCAAAGCAACAGTCAGTGCAGCTACCCCAGCAACAAGTACAGCCGCTACTCAGACTTCGACTGTAACAGACAGCGCTGACTGCTACTGCTAAACCCAGAACACAGGGGAAGCCGGGAGGAAGCAGAGACAGGACACCTGACCCAAACTAGCCAATGAGATATTCCATACCACAGCATGTCATGCCCACTATATAATCTGGGGGCAGTTACCCGGAAGGGCTAGTTCACTGCCAGGGTCAGCCTTGGTATTATCGGTTGGAGGGTGGTGAGCGGTTGTATTTTCTTCCCTTGTTATTTCCTTTATCATTATTATTATTGGTGGTAGCGGTAGTGGTTTGTGTTATACCTTAGTTACTGGACTGTTCTTATCTCAACCTGTGGGAGTTACACTCTTTTGATTCTCCTCCTCATCCCTTCGGGAGTGGGGGAAGGAAAGGTGGGGAGTGAGAGAGCGACTGCGTGATTTACGGCTGAGCTTAAACCATGACACATACATTATTTTTCTCAGATTAAAAATGTTGGAAATGATTCAAGCAACGGGTACCACTGTTTCTGAGATCAGTAACAGTCACATGCAGAAGCTATAAAACACATCACTTTTAACAACCAACTTTTCTTCTTCTCATCATGACATAAAAGAAGGAACTTTTACCAGAAGTGTAGTACTGTGATAGGTTGCTTTGGTTGGCTTCAGACAACTGCAATAAAAGAGTTTGGGAAGGATGGAAAAGTGTCAAGCACTGACCTTCCTATAGGCTTTCCTGTCTTAAATAAACTTCAGAGACCAGACAATATGCACAACACAGCAAGAGAAGATGAATGTTTCCAGAAGTAGAATTTTGAGTAAAATCCTTCTGTCAAGCAAATACATCCAGAATATATCAGAATATTTTTCCCTTCATGCAAGGTTAATAATAATACTTGTTTTTTCAGACTCCTCCCAATAATAATATGCAAAGGTTGAAAAACTAAATCTTCCTATTAGTATATTTTCTGACTCAAGTAGCCTCATAAAACCAGGATGCATAATAAGGATTTCAAAATAGAATGACAATACAGATTATGCAAGGAGGATCATCTTAGGCATGGTACAGACCAAATACTGAGCCTCACGTTCAGTAGAAGTGTAGTTTTGTCATTAATTTTGACAGATGTTTGACCACTAATGTAATAGTGTAACGCTGGTGTGTGTGCGTGTGTGCAAAAATCTGTGGTTTAGAATTTTTACATAATGGTTTGATACAGTCTCTAAAGCTTCATTTAAAAAGAAATAATACAGAAAGTTATTCTTTCAAAACTGCCTTAAGGAACAATAGAGTTGTAAAGCTTGCAGCTGGATGTTCCTGAAAGCCTACTAGTGGTGATCAGGCTTCCTTTGTCACTCCAACCTAAATGAATCCATTAAGATGGTTCTTAATCACATGATGTTTGCGCTACTGTAACTTCAATGAATGTATATGCAATGCTACACTCTGCACAATGTATTAGGTTAAAATCAACAGAATATATACTCAAATACATACATAAACAACTTACAAAGCTGATATAACATTTCAAAATATCCCAAGAAAAGCAATAAGCCATGCATCTCCAAATAGGGTATCATTCAGTGTACAAATTTTTCTCTGCTTGAGAAACTTAACCCTTGCTTGCATTAGAAATCATTCTCCTAAAATGCTGAAAGCTAAGTCAGGTTGCAGGACTTACTGGATACTGTCCTGGGTACAGCAGTAGCAGTCATTTTTCTCCTTCTTAGTAGCTGGTGCAGTGCTGTGTTTCTGACTTTCAGCCTGGGAACAGCGCTGATAACACCGATGTCTTTAGTTGCTGCTCAGTAATGTTTAGCCTGAGCAAGGACTTTCTGAGTCTCATGCTCTGCCAGGGAGCAGGGGAAGCTGGGAGGAAGCAGAGACAGGACACCTGACCCAAACTAGCCAAAGTGATATTCCATACCGCAGCACGTCATGCCCACTATATAAACTGGGGTCAGTTACCCGGAAGGGCTAGTTCACCTCCAGGGTCGGGCTTGGTATTATTGGTAGGTGGGTCATGAGCAGTTGTATTGTCTTCCCTTGTTATTTCCTTTATCATTATTACTATTGGTGGTAGCAATAGTGGTTTGTGTTATACCTTAGTTACTGGACTGCTCTTATCTCAACCAGTGGGAGTTACATTCTTTTGATTCTCCTCCCCATCCCTCCAAGAGAGGGCGGGAGGAAAGGGAGGAGTGAGAGAGAGACTGCGTGGCTGAGTTTAAACCATGACAGATACATAGGTAAATGTGTTTGATTTTCAGAGAGAGAGTACCTAGGAGTCCAGAAAAACCCGAAAAGAACTGAAAAGCTGTCTGACATCAGTGCATTTTCAGTAGTTCTGCAGGGCTGGTCTCCTTGAGCAAAACGGAGGCCTGGTTGTTAAATAAAGGGAAATAAAGCAGAAAACATTTAACTAATGCTTAGTGTACATTTTTTACAAAATTAATTCCAAATACTTGCAAAACCATCATTAGTCTGACCATTTTATACTAACAGTATTGATGGCTTGGCTTTGCGAACAAAGATTTGAGAAGTGCTTTACCCATCCTTACTACAAGCACGATGATGACCAGCCAGATAGAGCTCATCTAGCCTTGTAAGGCTTTCCATCTAAGAGAAGGACACTCTAACAGTATTAGTATATATGCTTATTACATCATGGTTTTAGACAGCCATAAAAGAACAGCAAGTAACTCAAGGGAAAGAACAATAAAAAGATCCAAAAAATAAAAGACTGCATCTTTCCATAAATTACGTTCACCTAATACACTGACTCTGGTTCCCCTACAGGGTATTTAAAAAATGGCATTTGAAGAGCCATTTCTTGGAAGGTCCTACACCTGTGTCGGACCAATCCCAAGCCCAGCTACAGGTTAAGTGGAGAAGAGATTCAGAGCAGCCCTGTGGAGAAGGACTTGGGGGTGTTGCTCGATGAGAAACTTAACATGAGCCAGCTTCAGTGTGCGCTCGCAGCTCAGAAAGCCAACTGTATCCTGGGCTGCATCAAAAGGAGCGTGACCAGCAGGTCAAAGGAGGTGATCCTGCCCCTCTACTCTGCTCTCGTGAGACCTCACTTGGAGTATTGTGTGCAGTTCTGGTGTCCTCAACATAAAAAGGATATGGAACTGCTGGAACAAGTCCAGAGGAGGGCCACGAGGATGATCAGGGGACTGGAGCACCTCCCGTAGGAAGACAGGCTGAGGAAGTTGGGGCTGTTCATCCTGGAGAAGAGAAGGCTGCGTGGAGACCTCATAGCAGCCTTCCAGTATCTGAAGGAGGGCTATAGGGATGCTGGGGAGGGACTCTTCGTCAGAGACTGTAGTGACAGGACAAGGGGTAATGGGTTGAAACTTAAACAGGGGAAGTTTAGACTGGATATAAGGAGGAAGTTCTTTACTGTAAGGGTGGTAAGGCACTAGCATGCATTGCCCAGGGAGGTTGTGAATGCTCCATCCCTGGCAGTGTTCAAGGCCAGGTTGGACAAAGCCTTGTGTGGGATGGTTTAGTGTGAGGTGTCCGTGCCTATGGCAGGAGGGTTGGAACTTGATGACCTAAAGGTCCTTTCTAACCCTAACTATTCTATGATTCTATGAGTCAAAAGTCAGAAAACAATTACCTCTGACTCAGACATTAGCTTTCTTGTGAAGGGATTACAGAGCAACTGAGATATTCCACTGCCCTTTGGATGAATCAATAATTAAAGATAAAGTTTTGTAAATCACACCCGAAAAATAGCATGCAATCTATTTTTGTTAATATGAGATACCTCTGCCTTTTTTCTATTACAACCTTTTTAGAGATACACATGATGCCATTCTTGTTCTGATTTTTTTGCTACTTTTTATATGAAATCAAACGGATCAGTTAAATGACACCTTCTGAGAAAGAACAACCAAAGGAATAAGATAAATCTACCCTACTTAAATGTCTTTACTTCACTGGGAATTGTTTGCAGTGGAAAAGTAGTCTAAAAGGTCACTATACAGAATCTTCAATTCTCTCTTGGTCCCAGTATGGCCTTCCAGCCAAATGCTTTATATCTCCTAATAAATCTGCCTTTACAAAACAGAACAATCTCAATTGAAAAAAAAGAAACAATGATGAAAACAGTTGTGTAAGTAAAGTAAAAATACTTTACAAATGCCTTTTAGAAGGCAATATCAGTAAGAGCTACAGGTACATTCAACCCACCCTTTTATTTTTAACAATGTATAGATGAAGAAGGAAGGTGCCCTTAGGAAAGAGGAATACAGGAATACACTGATGACTGAATTCTTGTATGACTTTTCTACACTTTGGTAGCCAGTCAGCCTGTGGACAGCACCAGCTACTAAGGAGAAAAATGACTGTTACAGCTGAACCCAGGACAGCAGCCCATTAAATTTTAGATAAACTCTGGAAATTATTTGCAAAAGCTTTTTAGAATTACTTTACCTCAGGATTCCCCTTTTCCCCCCTAAGTGGTGGAGAAACACAGTGGAAAAGAAAGCGCTCACAATATTTTTGTGAGCATTCATATTATAAATCTGGTGCTAGCAGTTTTCCATCCCTACAGAGAAACCTTCCATTTGATCTAACTAGAATCTCCCATATAATAGAAGCTAATCTGGACCTAATACAAGCAAAGTTTTTATCTGGATCTTATTTTATCCCATCCTGTGTAACTTTACCAGATTCCTCCCTTCCCTCCCTTTTTTTTTTTTTCCTTAAAAAAATTAAAAAAAATAATAATAATATTCTGTCCTAAACACATTTAAAGGTTGATTTCTTTCCAATCCTGGACAGGCTTTGTTTGATCACCACAATTTAGAGAGACTGAAAGAGACATCCTAATGAGGAATTCTGCAATGGCTCCTGCCAAGAAATGAATCAAGTGGTCTCTTTCAAAGTCTACCACTCACTTCATTAAACTAGTGAGAAATGAAGCTGTGACTTTTTCAGCCTCATTCCCTACAGGCTTCTGATGCACTGAAGGGCTAATAGTGAGGAACACTAACTCTGCGTTCCCCAAACATGTACTGACTGTGACTATAAGATCCACAGTATCTCTGACACTAGCCAGTAACCACACTGCTTGACAATACTTTCCAGAGCAGTGTGGATCTCAGTGTCCTTACTGGCACTGCTCTTGCTATAATTATTTTTTTACTTTTTTTTTTTTTTTTGGAGTTATTTTCAGAACGACGGGAGGTTATAAACGTGCACAATATACTGTATGAGAAGAAGCTACTTGAAAAAAGCCCAAAACAACTGAGGGGAAGAGCTCAAGAAAAGCATCTGCAGAAATATTAATGTAAAAACTGGAAGCCCACCTCCTAAATTATCCTGAAATATCTACTGAAGTTTCATTGAACGCTGAAGGTACTCATACTTGAAAGAAACATCAGTTTTTCCCTATACAGGTCTCCAAAGATTTGAATACCAAAATATAACTCAGTTTCAGTAGCACTGCTCAGCAGCTTTGTACATATGTGCTGAGCCTCAATTAATTTTCAGAAGCTGTTCCTGGTTTGAAATCCTTTTCATAATGCTGTTCGAAAGTATATGAAAGGATTATACATGCTTTGAAGCATTCCTAAAAATGTGTTAAAATGGGTTTTTTTCCCTTCTTTACTGAAAAACTGGCTTTTAATTTTTTTGTTGTACATATGGACCACTATTTGAGGAACAATTTCAACAGCATGAAAGACTCCTCACCCTCTCCCTTGCTGCTTTCTCTCTATCCTATTATGATGGTTAGGTCATGCCAGGAAAATGAACATCTTTGGTCAAAACTGAAAGATGAACCTGGACCTCTCATATCACAAATCATTGATAATATCATAGGGAGCATCCCACAAAAGGATAGCCATGCTTGGATTCCTTGGGACAAAGTTCAGGTTATCTATCAATCCCTGGGGAACAAAAGTGAGATTTTATCTCTGTCAACGAAGACTTTAACATTTAGAAAGGGACCTGCAGATGCACACTGAGGGGCTGCTCCTGGTGAGTGCACCATGACTTCCATCTGACCTTGATATGTGGAAACCAGAGCACAGGTGTAAAAGGAGAAGAGATGGAGACCAGTGAACACATGAGGACCTAGTGTTACTGGCTGCATTAGCGCCTGGGGTGCCATGAAGAGTTCAGAGCCTCAGAGCCATGAAGCCCTGTGAAGTTTCCCAGTATAAGCAGGATCCCCCAGTGCCTCTCAGGGAGAAGTCTGGTGGTGATATGGTTGGTACTCCACGGTAATAAGCTGATAAGTTTCTCACTATACCTAAATGTGAAGTGTTAAAACAGCTCACTTCCCAGTCTCTTTTAGGAATGTCTCAACAGAAACAAGAAAGGCTGAGAGAAACTGAAGCAGGACACACAAAAGTGATGAGATAATACCAGACAGCATGCTAAGCAGCAATCCCTCCTGCTGTCAAGATTCTGGTAAGCCCTAAAGCACAAGAAATCTTTAATTTTGGGCAGACCTTCCACTGATGGTAGCTGAAAGTGCAGGCATGACCAGAAGGGAAGATACACCCTTTGCTGAAAGAAGTATGTTGGAATAATTTAAATAATGTAAAATGTATTAAAATAATATAAAAATATATAAAATATAAAAATAAATATAAAATAAAAGTAGTTAGCATGTCACAGAAAAACTCAAATATGTGACAGATTTTCTAATGAAAAAACCCTGTCCAATGTAAATATTATACTTCTCCTGCATTTGCACTTGCGTTTTTTTCAAAATACCTATTTTTGTCTTGTTCTAAATGCTTACTGATACTGAGAATATTTCATGAGATTTCTGATTACTTCCTGTCCAACATAAGCTTTAGTTCCTGAAATAAGCACAACTAGAAACACAGGTGGTTTAGAAAACAGAGCCAGTGCAATTACAGAAAGACTTGCCTTCAGAACGAAGCCTGAATTAGAAAAAAGTTAGCAGTAACCTGCTGTTCCCCTGTGTTATTTCACTTGGACATGCAGCATTATGATATATAACTGGGTGAGAGAGTATAAATATATTAGCACCATGCCTACTTTTGTTTTACTTTTGCAAGTTCTTGCACATCCTTAACTTTACTCATGTAATCAAAAATCACACTGAAATCAAAGGCACTATTACTGTGATTAAGGTTTGGCAGATACTAACATGATTCACACAATTGGAGTCCTAAAAGCAAACGGTTTAAACTCAAAAGTAGTAAACCCAGCTATCTGTTTTCTTTCTCCTCCCTTTTCCTTTAAATTTTATTTACTTTCGCAATCTCCTTCTGTATCAGCACCCACGACACATACACTGCATGCCAATACTAACATGTTACTCTGCCACTTCCAAACAGGAACAGCACACTTCAACCAGCCTTGATCTGCTGCTTTTCTTGAAATGAAATAAAATTATTTCAGTAAGAGAGGGAGTATATGCTGTCACAGTACACCTGAAAATCCTGTGTACATTGAACAGCACTGAAAAGAGTTGCCGCTGAAATGTAGTCGAGGTATTTTGCTGCAGAAACTCATTCAGAAGGCAATTGCCAAGGAACAAACCTGAAAGCCTTGCTTTGAATTCCTGAAAGATGCCTACAATTTCAACAGCAGGCATACTGCTTCCAAAGCCTGCAATTACAGGTTTTCCTGACTCTTCAAACTACCCAATACCTAATCCCACATCTCAGTGCGGGTGCCTATACTTATTAATGGTAGTCAGCCCTGGAAATGCATAGGTTGAATTTTCTTCCTAGCAATTCCCCTTCCTCTCTTCCAATGCGCTTAGTATACAAATGTGTACATTTGTATGTATTCTGATTAATTCCTCAGTTTGAGGGTGCCCCTCTGTCCCCAGACCATATTCTAATTCTCTGTGTATTTGAAGAAGAGTGACAGACTGGGCACCTAGTAACAAAATTTGAGTAATATGTGGTTTCATGATGGTTTAAGTGTAATAAAAAAAATAAAAAATAAATCCTAGATTTGGACTTCATTGAATAGGCAAGAGTCTAATAAATCTGCACAGCTACATGGACACTGGTGAAGGTTTGCTACTGTTTCATCTTAGAATCTGCCACTTCGGATAGATACAAAATGCATACATTATTATGTTTTAAAATCAGAAACGCTGACACTGCATTATAAATGATCCCCTTTCTCTTTTTACTTCATATTCATATAGTCTTAAGGATCTGTGATTCTTTTATCTCCAGGTATCCTTAGGTGTACTTGAGAAGTAGAATAAATGCAAACTCGGAAGCCTTCTTGAACTTTAAGACCAAGTTCACTAAGTATTCACTAGGAAACACCATTAAATTCCTCCTGCATATTCTCTATTGTCATTTCAAGCACATTTACGATAAGGATGCAGAACTGCCTGCCTTGAATGACGCTTCTACTTGCCATATACTAGCTTTCCCATCTCTATAAATAGTACATCGGATTTCAGAGGATAAAGCAGCTTGAAATGAAACTATCTCAGGATGTAGGGAGAAAAAAAAATAAAAATCTCTCTCAGACATGAATTTTAAATATGAAGTAGAAATATTTGGTTTTGGCTTAAATAATTAATGTGCTCAGTTTAATGCGCTAATTCAACTTATCACAGTGATTTTATAAGCTGTAATATTCTTTTTTTTCCTAGAACACCTTCTTTCCATTCCTGTCCTGGGTTTACCAGGAACCGTTTTTCTCCTTAGTAGCTGGTGCAAGCTCTGTGTTTTAACTTCCAGCTTGGGAAGAGAGCTGATAACATCGATTGTTTTTAATTGTTGCTAACTAATGTTTATTCTGGCTAAGGAATTTGTGAGTCTCATGCTCTGCCAGGAACGAGGGGAGGCCGGGAGGAAGCAGAGACAGGACACCTGACCCAAACTAGCCAAAGAGGTATTCCATACCGCAGTACGTCATGCCCAGGGAGGTAACTGGGAGTTACCCAGTAGGGTACGGTCTCTCTTCAGGGAGGTTGAACTCGTTTGGCGGTGGTATTGTATTCTCTTCTCTTGTTATTTTCTCTTATCATTATTATCACTGGTGGTAGCAGTAGTGATTTGTGTTATACCTTAGTTACTGGGCTGTTCTTATCTCAACCCATGGGAGTTACATTCTCTCAATTCTCATCCCCATCCCTCTGGAAGAGGGGAGGGTCGGGGGTGGGGGGGTGGAAGGAAAGAAAGTGGGAGGAAAAAAAATGGGGGGAGTGAGTGAACGAGCTTTGTGGCTGGGTTTAAACCATGACACCATTCCTCAAAGCAAACATTGTCTATCATTTATCTGGATGTCAACACTATGTGAAAACAAATTATACACCACAAGTTTCCACATATCAGCATACCCCTCCACCTTCTGAAACAGCAAGCTCTGTAAGAGCTAACAAAGAATAACATCTAATAAGGAAGGGCAGGATCTTGGTTTATGGGGATCATGCTGAGCAGATACAATGAACCAGAGGATCCCAAGTATTCTGTACTCAATAAGATAGCCAACCAACTATTTTCAAAAAAGAAAGTCTACTGTTCATCTTTGAAGGTAAGTATTTTAAAGCACTTCACTGATTTAGAATCAGAAAACCTGAATGAAAACCAGTATGGTTTGACATGAGTGAGTTAGTGCCTTTGTATCAAATTATGGACTCAGGTGCAGATAAGCATGCAGTGGGATATTAAAAAAAACTAGCTGTCACTGTTTTTTGTACAATATTTTCTCTCCATGTGGGGCAGAAAAGGACGGAAAAATAGCAGTAGGTCAGTTATATCTCAGAAATGTCACCTTATTTTGTCATAATTATATTAGCTACAATAAAAGAATACCACTTGAAATACAGCAATATATGTGACATTAAAATACAAGTATAAATTAATCCCTGCAAAGAATTCAACAATGATCTAGATGTGTGAAAAGGAGCAGGATATATGACATGATACTGATATTGTACCATACAAATTACAGTCTAAGAAGCCAGCACAGGTTATAAGTCCTCTGCCCTTATTTTGTAAGATGGAAGTTTCACCACTTAATTAAACATTAATCTTGAAGACACAAAAGTATAACAGCTCAAGGTTATGCAAGTAACACTCAAACTATATGCTTAAGAATTATAGTTTACATTTTAAAATAACTCTGTCAACCTGATTAGAGTAGTTTTGAATCAAAAATGATGTCTAATGATTTGATACCCATGTTTCATAAGGCTTCTTAGTTGCCAACAATCACATCCATCTGTTACGCTGGCAGCATGTTCAGTCACAAGGTGCTTGGTTCATTTTAGGCATCATCGCCAGCAAAATACAAAACCTCTGAGCTGACAGTGAGAATGCATTCAGAAAGTACCAGTTCAAAGCTATCTGGATGAGACAACAGAACATCAGGGAGAAAATAAAGAAGAGAGAAAGAATTTAATAACTCTAACAAGTGTCATGCCTTTGCTTGAAGAGCCAACATTGAAAAGGGTTATTACTCATCAACAATAATGCTTAACGATACTTCCCAAAGGTCACTTATTGGAAATAATAGCACTAGCTTATATTTCTTCCAGAGCTTAAAAAACATCTTGACTTCTCTCTCACACACATGTATATATACCTATATAACTATCATTACATATCATTACATACATATCATTACATACCTATAATATAAATACACATGCATATACTAAGTATGCAGAGTCACAGAATCACAGAATTGTTTGGGTTAGAAGGGACATCTAAAGCTCATCTAGGCCAACACCCTGCAATGAGCTGGGACATCTTCACATAGAGTGGTCTCCGAGAACCACATCCAGCCTGGCCTTGAATGTTTCCAGCCTCCACCTCTTCTGGGCATCCTGCGCCAGTATTTTACCACCCTCATTTTAAAGCATTTTTTCCTCATGTCCAGCTTGAATTTTCCTCTGTCAGTTTAAACTCTGTCAGTTGAAGTTTTTCAGGCCCTGCTGAAAAGTCTCTCCCCATCTTTCTTCTAGGCCCTTTTTAAGAACTGAAAAGTTGCAATGAGGTCTTGCCAGAGCCTTCTCTTCTCCAGGCTCAATGACCCCAGCTGAGAGAGCCTTTCCTCTTAGGAGAGGTTTTCTATCTCTCTGATCATTATTGTGGCCCTTCTCTGGCCACTTTCCAACAGGTCCATGTCTTTCATGTACTGAGGACTCCAGAGCTATACATTTGTATAGCATATGTATTATACATGCAAGTATACATATATATATATATATACACATAACTGTTACTGACAAGCCCTCTGTAGTCCACTACAACTACTGAGGAACAAAACCTACTATGCTATAAAGTCCTTTGCAGCTTCAAGCCTGAGTTTTAACTTATGGAGAATTAAAAAATAGTCATTTCCAGCCATCATTACCCACAGCTTGAAAACATAAAATGGAAATGGGCCTTCCTTTTAAGAGGATTATCCTGTGGTATTTATAGCTTGCCCTAGATATCTCTCCTCCTTTGTGCTCTTTATTGATGGAACATTCTCATTTGTGCTTCAGATACATTAATTTGGCACAATATGGCCCTAATTTTATGAATGGCAATATGGATACAAGTAATGTTTACTAAGGCATCCAGTGATCTCAGTGAAGACCTGAAATTAAGTCATGCAGGGACAGTAGAATGTTTTATCAGATTTGAATCCTGTGAAAACCAGGGAATCCTATGGAATAAATAGCGTGTATTGGCATTGAACAGAAAAAAAATTGGTCCAATCAGTAAGGACATTTGTTCTGCTGTTTTGCTTCTTTTCCCTTTACTCTAATGTGACAAACTTATTCCATATAAATACTATACAGAAATTAGTCTTAAACATTTCTTCTCCTCAACCCATGTTTCAATAATAGCTCTAGGTAATTAACTAGCATATATTGGACTTGTCTGAAAGTTTAACGTAGGCATATCACAATATTGATTTATTTTTCTTACTACCCACAAGTATATTATTTCAGAATTATTTAAGCAGGGAAATCTCACTGGGTTTAGTGTTCTTTCTGTGCAAGTATCAAGAGATTCTTAAGATATTTTGTCATCTATAAAATCTGTTATCAGGCACGCCAAATAATTTTCAGATGAATGCATTTCCTTTTATTCCGCTATACAAATTCAGCCTAGTTAGCTGCTGCATTTTAGCCTGCACAGAAATCTGATCCAGGGTGATTTTTCATCAGTCTAAATATATATATGTTTAACTGCATAGAATAGTTTAGGTGGAACAACAGCCCCTCCAACACACTTTTTTAATAAGCCTGCTTCAGCATGCTATACACATGACCTACAAAAGCATAGTTTTTGAGTAAGGATGTATGGACAGAGGTGGAATGTTTCTAAGCAGGGGGGCACATCAAAAGGGAGCCCCTGGGAGGGAAGGAAGGAAGAGTAGGAGTACTAGGTAGTACTAGGCTTGGAGTTAAGTTGGAAGCAGTGGTATGAAGACAATGATTAAACAAATGACCACAGTACACTCAACAGACAATGCCCAGCTTTGGCAGGAAACTCTTGCCCAGCTCTCAGGAATTGCCATGTAAAGAAGACAGTGGTGAATGACTGACCAGCAGCTGTGCAACTCCCTATGGTAGGTCCCTGCCCTGTCTGACTAGAATCTGCTGGCTTCTGCTCCATCCCCCTTACCCATACCTGCCCCCACTGCTTCTTCCTGGCTGTGCTGCCAGAAGATAATACAAGGCAACATAGTCCTGCCTCAGAATATGCATCCTTCTACACTCAGGCACACTTGTAAATTTTAGAGCTGTCACTGTACAACATGTTAGAAAGAAAGTTATATTTATTTCTGCAAGAATCAAAGTACACATATAAAAGATAAAGTGTGATTTATCTATCAGATTTCTTTAATGAACCATCCATGAACAAAAGCAGTGGAGCAAAATGTTCACAGTGTTTCCTTTGTGTTAAGTAAAATAAGAAAATTATTTCACTAGCACTGATTCTGAAAATACTTTTCTATTCCTTACTAATGGAGTAATATGGAAAACATTTGTCACCATTCAAACCAGTTAAAATAACTTTAAACTCAAATTATGTGATTGAGTACTTTCTCCAGGTCTAATAGTTTTACAAGTTACACCAAAGCAGATTTGTACATGGAAGAGATGAGTAATTTTGCTATACTGTGCAGGAATAGAATCAAAGATAAAAACCTCCAGTAACACAACATTAACTGATGTATTTAATGCATTTAATTTGTGAGTTTACCCATACTTATGTATCACTTCCCTAGTGATATGATTCTAAATTTACCCTCCATCAACTATACACCTCTGTCAGCTGAATGTCTTCTATGTCAGGTGAAAATTCCTCCTTTGCTTGAATAGAGGCTGAATCATGCCCCTTAAAATCAGTTTCTTTCTTGGAGCTTCAGGTTATCTAATTGTGCAGAATGGATACAGGCACAAGGCCTCAGTAAAGCAGTTTATAAAGATAATTTTGAAAAAAAGATCCTAAGTGTTAGTTTCCTTTTTAATTTTTCCTCTGCACAGAATGCCCCCCAAATGATTACATTCACAGGAACAAAGCTCAGTATTTTCACATTCACTTACAGATGCTCAGGTTTTGCTTTTTGAGTCCTAGTGAATATGCATATCAGAAGAGCAAAGGAGCAGTGTTTAGACCCACTACATTCAGTAGCATTACCAGCTATCACTGAGAGGCTGAGCCCCATGGGAAGAATTCTGTTCTGCCTGCAGCACTTTTCTTTCAGCCATTTGGCCATTGGCTTTATCAGGGAGCATCCTCACTGAAAGCCACATTGCAGTCTCCAGTGAGAACTGATCTAATTTCAGCAAGAACAAGCTTTGTCCCTTTGCTAAATGTGACTGGAATAGATGAAGTCATGTCCCTACAAAATCAATGCCTGAAATGACACTCAATAGTATATAGTTCCAATTACAGCAGCAATGATATATTCAAATACAAGCCTGTCAAGTATGAAGATTTCTTAGTAAACAAAAGTGCTTCATAGTTTCACCCACAGATATTGTTTCATGATACAACCACAATACACACAAACTGACAGTAAAATGTAAGAATGTTGATCAAGCAAGCAATAAAACCCAGTCTGCACTAAAATGGACTACCTTAGCTAAAGTACTGAAACAGTAATTAATGTTTCATTTTTAATACTATTTTTGTAAGATTAATTCTTTGAGGTTTCATTCAGTTACTGCAACTTTGTAAATTCCACTTACTTTGAAGGAATGTGCTACAGAATCTTCACTCAGCATATGAAAACCTCAGTTTACTCACCATGGTATAGTTCTTAGTCTTTAACTCAGCTAGCTTGTTGAATGCTATCTATGTGCAAATCAAATTACGTGATTCTCTTCTTAGTCTGGAGAAAGAAAACAATTCACCTTTTGTAAATACATCCATGAATTTTGGACACAAAAATACGCATAGAAATCTTTAAAAAAGCATACAGTGCATCAAAACTAAATTCAGAACATGATTCCACTACTTTGACTACTAAAGGATTTTCCAGCAATAAGATTGTTTTATGTTAATGCTAGTGCAAAATGTCAGTGTATGGCTGTACAGTAAGACTCTGTAATTCAGAAAACCTAACTATGTTCTTTTGCAGTGTGACAGTGAGCAATGAGGATTGATAGTAACTGGGAGTGACATCTAATTCCAGCAAATCTTAGACCTTTCACCTGTCACATGCAGGAACACTGAATTGTTTTTTCTTCCTTACGTATAAAAGACGAGTCCTCCAGAAAACATTGATATACATTTCAATCATCAAGTTCAAATCACTGAGCAGATTTGTTCTAATAAAGAACAGTGATAATTATTAGACAGACTGATAGAAAGAATATAATAATTTGTTTTTAAAAGTTTTTTTGTGTGTTTTTTCAAGCTGCTTTAACTTGCAGGAGATGAGCCTATCTCTGAATCACAGATAGAAGGAAATGGGACTTACATCCAGAGAATTACATGTGGAAAAACTGATAGAGTTGATCAACTCCTAGGTTCAAATTTAAGGAAGATACCACTTTTGACACCAGATCTTAGATTAGGCAATGTTACGGTACAGGTTAAAGGTATCCTAAGGCATGTACTGATAGATTTTCAAGGTTTTCATCACAAATGGGAAAGAAAGCACTCTTATAAGTAAGTCAGTGCATCACATCCTGCAGGTAATTACTTACATGTGTAAAAGTTTAGCCTAAATTAACTGAAGAAAATAAAAGTATCCATGCCTTGATAAGCTCCTGGGGTCTTCTACAGATGATGCAAATTTTTTTCTTTTAACCGTTATGTAATCATTGTTTACCGTGACTGATCAGGCCCAAGGTGCTGTAAAGCCTCAAGTGATTCAGGATAAAGCATACGCAACACCACTTCCCTCTGAAAATCTTTAAGCTACAACAAATACAGCAACTCAAATAAGTTTTAAACAGATAAGCTTTCCAAGATTCTGTTGCTTCAGACAAAACATTGTCTACAAAAAACAAGACTAAATATCGTCATTCATTCACTTTAACAATCTTTAATTAGATGGAAAATAGTAGTAAGTGGGTAACAATAAAGGTAGCTTTCTGTTTCTCATTACCAGCTTAAAACTGTCTTCCCGTGTTTTCTCAGACATGGTTCTCCTGTATGATACCTAGTCATGGTTCCACTCGAGTGGCCTCTTCTATTACATAGAAAATTCTTTCTGGATTGTATGGAATTTTCTTCTCTGATACTTGATCTATTATTCTCTGTGCAAAATGCACTGAAATGCTGTTTGAAGCTGTAAGTGAAAAATAGAAGAAAAGGGAAGGGAATTATAATTTTCTATAAAAATCAAATTCTTGATCATCTACAGTCACGACTGATAGCATACAACCAATGAATACTGAATGCCAGAAAAACAACACAGATATAAACACCAAATGTTGTTTATATACGCATGCAGTTAAAAATGTACCTTATGGAGAATTAAGAACCAGCACAGTTTCTCTCGGTCATCATTTCTAATCTGGCCCACACAATAAGAAACAAACGAGCCATACTATTTAGTTCGTGGCTGGCTGGTTCTATGTGTGTAATGAATTAGTCTTAGTCCAGTTATAAAGAGTGTTTACACATCTCAAATGTTACCATAATGGATCCTAGTTGTCATATCTGTAATATTCATTAATAATGAATCCATACTTGTCCAACAGCCACAGCAAATGGAGACCTTTTGGAATTGGAGTCTCCACAGGATTATATAGGGGAAGGAACACAGAAATTTTTTTTGCTACCATACCCTTGCTCTTGGCACAGCCTAAGGACCGGCAATGTTCAGGTTAGGAACTGGCATAAGTACCTACCTTATCTGGAGGTTTTAAATAGCAAAACACTCTAATATTAACCAAATATTGGAGAGGACGTATTTTTTTTGTCAAGATATGCTTTTGCAATATTTCATCTATTGAGCTGTTGATTTCCAAACCAAAACAAGATACTATGAATTTAAGCTCTACTTTATCTGAATTTTGCAAAGCCCAGTGTGTCTGTGTGGAGTATCTGAAGGTGACTACTTTGATACAACTCAGTAACAGATCAAAGGCAACATCAACAATCACATTTTCCATCAGACATATGTAACTACCAAAGTTAAGCATTTTTTTAAGGCTCTGAGGTGTTCTCCTCGTGACAGCAACAGTGAAATGTATCTTGCTCTTCTGAAGGGTCCAGATTACTGCAACACCTGTGCTATCTCCAAGCCTCTGTACTCTTTTAGTCTCAAGCACATGGACTATGTGTAATGTCACCCATCATTCTGACAAGCTAGCACAAGGTATGCCTGAGCAAAGAAAGAGCAAAAATGCTGACTTCTTTGCGGTTGCATGAACAGTTCATTGAGAAGTAAAAAAAATTTCTCTTCCTCCCAATGCCCAGTTTTTTCTTTCAATAAATCTTTCAAGAGTTAACTGCAATCAAACACATCAAGTCACTTCCATCTCAAGTGATACTTTTGAAGCTCCTAATACAGTTCTGTTTCTGATAGAACTGCATCGTTTTACACCAAATTAAATCAGGAATGCATTTCTCCCGGTCCTTTTCATACTACTCCTACTGTACCCCAGACAAATTACCTTCTTTGCTAAAGTAACATATAGAATAATTCTCCCAGAAAGCAATCAAAAAAAATATCTCCTCATGCACGTTCATCTCGCTCTGATTTCCTGAGAAATAAAGCCACTGCCTGCACTGGTGTCTTTGATAGGTGACTTAGCAAATGGTTTTGGAACATATTCCCTATCTCAAGCACATAAGCTGCAAAACGTTTTTCCTATAGACCCAAAATATCACTGAGATAGGTTCAACCGTTCAGTAATCCTGGGAATACACCAACTGACTTCAATCCTGGAAGGAGAACAAATCAGCCCAGCTGGAAACTTCAAAACACATGGCAAAATTCACATGGAATGCTCAAAAAAAAAAAAAAAGAAGAAAAAATTCACCAAATTAAGTAGAATTGTCTTTAAATAGATAATAAAAGCTGCATAATGTTGTGTGCATTATTACTACACAACAAATACAGACACAACAAAGCCTCCTCAAGGTTTAGGAGACTACATTATTTTTTCTTAATTTACTAACTAAAGGTTTGGGGTTTCTTTTTAATATTCTACGTTCCCATCAAATTATAAACTTAAGAATTCTTTTAAAGTAGGGCATAGTTATATAGACAACAGTTTCCTCAGAAGTATGTCTAATTATATTATTCATCTATTTCTAATCACAAGTGATGATGAAGACTTGTAATGACAAGTAGTATTTTCTCACTGGTACGGCTAATGCACATTTCTGTTCTGAAGCAAGTATGTGCTTAAATTATCCCCTACTCCTTAACATAAAAAGGCAATGATCTTAATTTAACTTAGAAATAAAACAAGAGCTAATTTAGCTACAAGAAAAGTAAGTCTGGTTATGTAAGCCTTGAGATGAAATTTCACTGCAAATGAAACATTTGAAATTAAAATCAGGCAGTTATACTTGCCTTTTTCCTGAGCCTAAAAGCAATACAGCTGCAGTTCATTGACTCAGTCCCTTCTGATTTCCAGAGTTTTTTCCAGAGGGGTGTTTAAGTGAGATGCCTAAATGCATTTTATGCCAAACAGTCCAAGTACACGCATTAACAGAACAGACTTTGGGTCTTATACCTAAGAATAATTACAGAAATCATTTTATCTGTCATGTGAAGGACCCAGAATAAAATGAGCTGTCACAAACCATTGTGTCGTGTCACCATACACATGCACACACACATTTTACACAAGGGATACTGCCTTCTTTCTCTTCTGGAGGGACACAATCTAAGGTGGCAGCTTTCCTTGGGAAATATGCTAATAAGGAATTTCCCATTAGGGCTTTTTCCATGGAGAGAGATTTTTCCAGTATCACAGATGAAGTTCTGTGCTTGAAACCACACTAGGTTCAAACTAGGTACAGTCTCATCAAACTGATTTTTTTGAGGCGGAATAGAGAAAGGATAAGTATGGTAGATAGTGTGACAGGAAGAAGGAATGTAATGTACAATGTGCTTGTATAATCTATATGTCAAAAGCCCTTGAGATTCACATTGCTCTATTTACTTCATTGAATATTTCAGCTCTACTTATTCCTACTCACATATCCACTCTCAGGATTTCACTGGCAGCAATAGATTTCTGTCAAAAGCAGGACCACAGCTCCTATTGAAACTCATGTAGGCTCATATACTGGCTGCATCAAAAAGAGTATGAGTAGCAGGTTGAAGGAGGTGATCTTGCCCCTCTGCTCTGCTCTCATGAGACCCCACTTGGAGCACTGTGCTGGTGTCATCAACATAAGAAAGTATAGTTGTATTCTCTCCCCTTATCATTTTTATTATTGGTGGTAGTAGTAGTAGTAGCTTTGTAATACCTTCCTTCCTTGCCAGGGAGAGAAAGGAATGAGGGGAGTGAGCGAGCAGCTGGGTGGTTCTAATTTACTGACTGGGCTTAAACCATGACAGAAGCACATAGATTTGTTGGAGCAAGTACAGAGGAGGCCAAGAGGATGATCAAGGGCTGGAGCAACTCCCATATGAAGACAGGCTGAGAACATTGGGGTGGAGACCTAAGGATGCTGGAGAGGGACTCTTCATTAGGGACTGTAATGATAGGACTAGGGGTGATGGGTTCAAACTTAAAAAGGGGAATTTCAGGTTAGATCTAAGGGAGAAGTTCTTCCCTGTGAGGGTGGTGAGGCACTGGGCACAGGCTGCCCAAGGAAGTTGCGAATGCTTGCCCTGCATTCAGGACAATGCTCCATCCCTGGCAGAGTTCAAGGCCAGGTTGGATGGAATCTTGGGTGACATGGTTTAGTGTGAGGTGTCCCTACCCATGGCAGGGGGGTTGGAAGTGAATGATCTTAAGGTCCTTTCCAACCCTATTCTATGATTTGATTTCTTATTACCATTAACAAACAAGCTTTGCTTTACAGATGGGATCATAAAAGATTGAATCTTTTGCTGATATCTGTTAGTTCAAAATCCCTATAGCCATGAAAAGATTTCACAAACTCTACCAACTCCCCTATTTTTCCTTTTATACTCTGGGAAATGCTCAAGACTTTAATGTTGACAAAACCACTTCAGGATGACTTAACTGGTACATTTTTAGTTCCTTTAAGCAATCAAAATGATGCTTAAAATATCCCAGGCTTCCCTAAAAGAACCCAACAATCAAATAAACAATAAAATAAAATAAACAACACCCCAGCCAGTTCTGAAATAGGACATATTTTAGGAGATTTTATTAATGACATGGCTTAAAGAAGAAAAGACCTAACCTGCACTGTCCCAAAACATTATCTAAACTGGTGATGGGGAACATAAGAAAATAAATGACAAAATGATATGAAAAAACAAACTGACACTTAACTCTGCTTAAGAGATAACTTTTTGATTTGCTAACTTAGAATTGACTCTCCTTTCAGAAGACATTCCTACAAAAGTTATCAATACTACATAGGATCTGAAATCAACACGGATTCTACAAATACTGCATGAATACTACCACCACTACTTTGAACAACAGAATATCCCCACTATGAGGTTATTGAAAAGACAGAGTCAGGCTCTTCAATGTGGTATATGGTGTTATGGTGTGAGGACAAGTGACAGCAGTGAGACAATAAATGTTCAGACTGGATATAAACAGAAACTTCAACCATGAGGGGAGTCGGACCATGGAGCAGGTTGCTCATGGAGGCTGTGCAATAGCCACCTTTGAAAGTTTTCAAGACCCAGCCAAATAAAGCCCTGAGCAATCTGGTCTGAAGTCATACTCACTTGGCTTTAAGCACAAGCATAATTAGATTATAATACCTGTAGCAAAAGCTTCTGTGTAAAGAATTTCTTACCAGTGAGTTTTTGGAAGATTTTCCTGTCCTTAGATCTCCCATTTATAAGTACAACTGATGCTTTGTTTTCATCAGGAAGAAGCTTTTAAGACAGAAGTTCTCCTGTGAGGGTGGTGAGGCGCTGGCACAGGTTGCCCAGAGATGCTGTGAACGCTGCTCCTTCCCTGGAAGTGTTCAAGGCCAGGCTGGACAGGGCTTGGGTGACATGGTCTAGGGTGAGATGTCCCTGCCCATGGCAGAGGGTTGAAACTGAATGATATTAAGGTCATTTCCAACCCATATAATTCTATGATTCTATAAATATTTCTTAAAAAAAACAAAACAAAACAACACGTAAGAGTTGTTCATTATTTGTGATTGTTCCTTCCATTTAGCCATAAGGAAAACATCAGCTTCTTCCATTGTGTGTTCAGTATGCATAAAGGACATTTTATGATACAGGTTTTAATAAACTTTTCCATGCTTAAAATGGATAACATTAATATAAAAATAGTAAAACAATGTCCTCCTCTATATCCTTTGGTTTCCTTATTTAATCCTCAACAGGTAAATAATGAATTATTTTTAATACTTTGATTTTCCATTTTGATATTAATATGACAAGTCAATTGGAGCAGGTTGAACTGTAAAAGGTCTTTAACTGTAAACTACTGCATTTTAGTTGCAAAGGGTAAAGCTTTCATTTTCATTGCTCTGCTCCAGGAGAGCGGAAACAAACTGAAAATTAGTCAACTTCATTTCAGTCATTCTGATAGAAAATTAAAAAGCGAATTACCAGAAAGATGTTATCAAATGAAGTTATATTTTACTGTCACATAATTGGGTTATGAACATTGATGAACAATTGAAACAGTAAAATAAATAAGTTATTGTAACTTACACACATGGATATAAAAGCTGGGACAATCAGTGACATCTGAAATGCACAAGAGTGCCAGCTAATAACCTTCATACTGATTCGCTACTCTGAAAAGCAATCGTACACACAGGTTTTCATGTTTAGCTTCAGCATCTCAGTTCTGTGATAAGAACTATAACACATACTATTGTTCTTCCTGTTAGCATTCTAATAGCATTTCATTTCTTTGAACTTAATATGGCACAATCTATTTAATGATATATTTCATACTACCCACATCTACGTTTTCACTTCTACCATATAACAAAATGCATTTTACACAATATATACATTTACTAAGTTGCTACAAAACAGTTTCCATTTTATATCCTAATATATTTGTATTCAATTAAAACAGCAAGTGGTGTTAATGTAACAGGGCACTAACCGGGAAATGGCACTCTGAAAACCACTGTGGTTTTTAAATTGCATTCATGCAAAGAAAAAGTCAACTAAAACCATCTCCTGCTTAATTGACTACTTTAATCCACAGCCCTGTCACAGAAAGAACACAACAGCCAGAAACTTGCAGTGTTCACATTGGTGCCAAGATTAAAATCAAACAAAATGTCACCATTCCTTTCAAAAGGGGAAGAATCAAGTTAGGTTTTTGATTGTAACAAAATGCTATGTAATACTCAAACAATGTGAAAACTGAGAGTATTTCTTTCTGTTTTTTAATTCTTATGTTTCTCAAATAAAACCAGAGCAAAAACAGCCAAAACAACAACCAAACAAAACCCCCACACACATGAAGAACAACAAATCCAAGAAAAATTAGAAGATTTCCTAGAAATGGCAATGGTTCATTCCACATTTCTTGGCAGGAAAACACACCTTCTTTCTTTCAAATCCAAAGAACACCTGCTTAGTTTTATGCCAAGATTTTCATGATAGAGGTGCTTTAGTTCCTGGTTACTAGTGGGCAAGATAAAAAACAGAAAATATCTCAAATTCAGTTGTATTTATTTTACATAGATTTAGCAGTCAACAAAATGAACCCCAGAAAAATCCTTATTAAGAACTTCAAGAACTTTAAAATCTGATTGATAAATTCAGACAGAATGTTGTGGACCATTTTTAAATCCTGCAGTCTTTGAACATACAAAAGTCAGGTTACCTCATAAATCATAGAATAGAATAGAATAGAATAGAATAGAATAATAGAATAGTTAGGGTTGGAAAGGACCTTAAGATCATCTAGTTCCAACCTCCCTGCCATGGGCAGGGACACCACACACTAAACCATGTCACCCAAGATTCCATCCAACCTGGCCTTGAATGCTGCCAGGGATAGAGCATTCACAACTTTCTTGGGCAACCTGTGCTTCACCACCCTCACAGGGAAGAACTTCTCCCTTAGATCTAACCTGAAATTCCCCTTTTTAAGTTTGAACCCATCACCCCTAGTCCTATCATTACAGTCCCTAATGAAGAGTCCC
The DNA here is from genome assembly GCF_037157495.1 of Lathamus discolor. NCBI lineage: Eukaryota > Metazoa > Chordata > Aves > Psittaciformes > Psittacidae > Lathamus > Lathamus discolor. The sequence continues at coordinate 64,732,696 of NC_088886.1, read as the reverse complement.
TCTCCAGCATCCTTGTAGCCCCCTTCAGATACCAGAAGCTGCTCTGAGGTCTCTATGCAGCTTCTCTTCTCCAGGCTGAACAGCCCCTACCTTCTCAACTTGTCTTCATATGGGAGGTGAATATTTGGTTATTTTTACTTTCAATTGGAAAATCCTTTATACACTATTGTTGAAGGTAGGAAATCCAAGGCACTTCTATGTGTAGATCAGATTGCCATGTTTTTCAGTCAGTAAATTTCAACTGTGAAGATGTAATTAACAGAAATAGCTTTTTTCCCCTGCCAGGTAGATCTTTATTTTAAGATCACACACTTCTGCCAGGCTCTGCTCACTACTATTTTGCAGCAGATGATCAGATATTAACTATTGTAGGACTTGCACAGGAAAACGCTTGTAACATTTGTCAGATTTTAAAATCCAGTGTAACTTCACTGACTTTTCTCAATGAAATGTTTTGCCCCACATATAACTGTAGTTATACTTAATTTCTACCTCAACTAATAAACAGAAAGCTATGCAACATCTACAAAGTATTTCTTTTTAAAAATAAATATAAGCCTAAAAGCATAAATTCATAAGTCAAAATCACCTCTCAGCTATATAGAGATAAATCTTGAGTAAGCAATAGGCTTTAGTAGTCATGCCAGATTACTTTTTTTGTGTGAAGTATTTATGAGAGTAAATTCTTTTCCATATATCCACATTCCTCAGAATAAGCTCTTAACTGGGGTAGGACACGTAAAACTTTCATGCTGAAAATACGAGGGAAATGTCAAAACTAAACCATTTGTGATGTATAAGTCGTGGCTATATGACAAAAAAAACCCAAGAAATAAGATATTTTTCTGTCAAATGAGCTGAGTTCCCAGACATAACAGTGCTTATTGCTAATGCTGATGACATGAGTTATTTAATGACTAAGTCATCACATTTTAATGTAAGTTACACGGGAAAAAGCTTTGATCTTTCAAAAAGTCTCCTTAGCTTAGTCCAATTGTCACTGGACTAGTAGCAATAGCAATATCTCTTATTGCTACTTATTTTAAATTCAACCAAAACTACAGTTTTCTAGTTCTTGTACATCTTAACTTTCCAACATGTTGCAAAATCCTGTATTCATACTGCATTGCTGCCTTGTATAATCAATTACATGAAAGCACAGGTTTGTAAAAGCTGATTAATAGACATTAAAGATTCCTAGCATCTTGGAAAACACAGTGTAAGTTTAGCTTAGTGGTGCATAAAGCAATTTGACATCTTTGTTTTGAGAAAGACAATGCAGCTTGGAGAACAACTAGAGGAAACATGAAACCTGGAGAATTTGGCTCCCATGTTTTCCAGGTTGGCCATGTCATGTAGACCTTTCCACAGGTGCTCACTTTTGAGCTTACTGTAGCAAAAATCACATTTCTTTTCCAAAGCATGTCTAAAATTATGACTATGATGCAGTCAATATAAAACCAAACTGTAGCGTCAGCAACAGCATGGTAAAAATGCAGATTATTTGTTTAAATGCTTTAATCCCTAACTTTTAGAATCAGATTAAAATCTTAATTGTTCTGAAAGTAAATGATTTTTCAAGCCTTTATTTTTTAGAAAGAGCTTCAGAATGTAAATTCTAAAGACTTGTATTGGACTAAAGTATTGGTTCATTGAAAAAACTCAGAAAAATAACCCTAGCACTCTAATTTGTGTAAACCACATTTAATATTCAGTGATAGCTTAGCTGATTCAGTTAAACCCTTTTTTTACCTCAAGCTCCTAAAAATTTGCTTTTCATTCTCAGCTCTTAAAATCAACATTGCATTTAACCTGGAATTTGGAGGCATTTACATTTAACACAGTTGAGATGTTAACAAACAAGGTGAAAGTGAAGAACCAACAACAAAAGGAATGAATGGCTAAGAACTACTCTGATTTTTTAGCTATAACACCATTAGTAGCTAAGGGGTTCCAACTCTTCCCTTTCACCATCATCTCAGTAGTTTCCAGATGAAGTAACTAGGAAGGATTGGAATTGATGGTTGTTTTGTGTTTGGTATTTTCTTTCCATAGAAAAGACACTGATGACCTCACAGATATTGCCTCAAGGCCACTTAAATGACACACAACTCAGTAATAGTCTGTAGAAGACTAATAAGACACCGAACAGCTTAAAAATTGACTTCTTCAAAACAGGAGGCAACTGTACTTTGTTGTAGCTGCAGCTTTCTCCAGATGGTTGAAATTCATACAGTTGACAAAACACTTCTATTCCTTGGAATTCTTCAACATTTTGAGACAAAGTCCTCCAGATTCTTTGGAGTAATTTATTATTATTCCTCAGAAAATTCAAATGTTAATTAAGAAAAACACCATCCAGACTTCCTAGTTCAGATACCTTTTGCTTATTTCAAAAAGCTACTTGCATATGTCCAGTACTAAGAAGGAGAAGGACAAAACAGGAGATCAGTACAATGCAAAGTTTGTTTCAAACTTTCTTAGAAATTACTTTCTGGCAGTCTTGAGTAGAGCTGTTAATTGTCAATTCAGTATTGCATTTTATTTCCTTAGACCAGATTTAGCATTAGAACTGAATGAAGCAAAGCACAGGAGAAGATTTCCACAATATAGCTTCCCAGGCTTTTATGTTTAGATTAAAGGAGGTTGATTTACAATTCTGAGGATAAAGACAGAGGTGAAGAAACCAGGAAGGCTTAAAGTGCAGTGCTGAGATGAGTCATGACAGATCTGATTTCAGCTATGAATTCCACCAAACAAAAACAAAGCCAATGGCATTGTCATAAACATTCCTTCCTTTCCCCCAACTACTTGTAACACTAGCAGTACATTAATGTAAAAAGGGAAAAAAAACAAAACAAAACATAAAGCCATGCAGAGAAAACAAAAACCAACCAAACAAAACCCCCAACACTTGTGTGGGGCACAATTACACAGTATATGTAGTAAACTCCCTAGTCTGGTACTGCCCTCAGACTACTACCCGTTACTGATCTTCTGTGTGGTTGGTGATGAAACTGCTACCCATACTCCAAAGGAGATCAAAAAGACTTCAGGGCCTTGGGATGGCTGGTAAGGTGATCAGGGGCACAGGTTATTTTTTCTCTTTCCAGTTGAGTTTAGTGACATCAGAAGAAATATTAGTGGATCTGGTCCATTAATACATGGCTCCATGGCTGGTGTCACCACCACAGTTTGGGGGTTTTTGAGAATGGGATGGCCTACAGGGTACCAGGTTTGCCAGAATCAGATGGGATTCACCTTACTCAAAGGGGGAAGAGCACCTTTGCTCAGGAGCTAGCCAGGCTCACTGACAGAGCTTTAAGCTAGACATAATGGGGGAGGGAGATGGTATCAAGTTTTCCCATGACAACTCGTACCATGCAGTCTTGAAAAACATTTGTAGATGTCAGTCATCAGTGTGTGTTTGTAAAACCAGCTTGTAGGAAAGCTCCCACAAAGGCTGCCACACCACACAGCTCACATAAAATACTTTTTTGTTTAAGCTACATATCTAATGCTTAAATTACCTATAAAGCATTAGCCTGAATAATCTCGGGGGAATGGTAATTACAGATACAAAGTCTTTCATCTCAATTAGACTGAATGTAGAAACAGTAAGTGGTGAATAACTTTCTATAAACAAAAATCTGCTACCATTAATGAGATCTAGATTTGTTATTGTTATTTGCACATTGGGGCAAAGAAATAATTAGAAAATCAAAATTTATCTAATAAGGATTCAGCTGCACTCAAAGCATGAATTTTTAACTCTTAATGGGTCTGTAGGGCTGCCACAGTGATGGAATCTGAAATGGATCTGAATGTCTCTATAGATCAGAAGCTGGTCTAGATTTCACTGAAGAAAATTTAAGAGGTTAAGAAATCAGCACATACTTTGAGAAGAGGAACCAGCTGTTATCTGGCTTCAAAGCTGCAGTCATACAACCACTTTCTCATCACACACCCCTCATCCATAATGATAAATCCACTCCTGATTTTAATGATGTAACATTCCACTAGAGCTGTCAAGGAGTATCGAATTGCCTTCATTGCACAGAAAATGAAATGAACCACTTCCCTGAATTAATCTCATATGTGCTGCAAAGTGAGACTAAAACAAAAATCAGAGGATCATTCCATTCTTAATGGCAAATTCATCAAGTTTTCCAAACAAATATTTTAATACAAGTAGTGCCCAAGAAAGAGAGCAGAAATGCCAAGGTCCACTATATGAATGTGCATTTTATAGAGGGATCAGTAAAACTCTGAAACAGAGAGTTATCATTGCCTTGAAAAAAATATTTACCATGAGATACCATTCCTATTTTTTTACAGTAAAAACCCCAGTAGTCTTCATCTGCAGATGCTGCTATGTTTTATTTGCATTAACTTGCCCAGTGAAGTAGAACATTTCTAACCAATAATAAAAAGGACAACTGCTAATGGATGAATGATGTTGATTAAACACAGTATGAAGATGCTGTGAGACCCAGTTACAAGGAAGGAAAATACTAATACAAATGATTAAAATCAGGAAATACATCCAATTAATTTTCTTCCCTAATCCCAAAATGATCTTCCATCTTTTCTGGTACTTTGCATGCACTCTGACTTCTGGCAAGCAATGACTCAGGGTGAAACAATGAAGCTTCAGTGATGAATTTTTTCAACAGATACACTGAATCTCTTCCCACTCTTTCTTTGATGTGAAGTACAAGCAGAATAATCTATTTCATCACTGTTTTCCTCTTAGCAAAAGTATTTTCCAAGTAGCCAGACTTTGCATTTCTCCTGTAAGATAATCTAACACCTCATACTGAACTCTTATTTTTAAATACTCCACTTTTCTATTTGAGGAACTTATCCCGCAAGCTGCAGTGTGTGCTTGTATTCTCCTTTCATTGTTCTTAACAACAGCTGACATAAAAGACACATAAACCACAAATCTGCTTAACAGCAGAACACAACTGCCAGACACATGCTGTCAGGAAAATAGACGGGAAAGATCCTGTAAACATATTGAAAATGTAAAGTTTCATAACTGCACTGCATCAACTGCTAATCAGAGCAAACAGCGGCACAAAGGCCCTATCATTGTAAAAAGTTTCGTTGTTTAGAAAGAATACCAGTGTATGCACTTAAGAAAGGAAACATGTTTTTATGCTACTGTTTTATAAAAAAGCACCTACTTAATATTTATACTATTACGCATTCCTGGATTTAGTTTTCATTCTTATTTTTTAAGTATCAATCCTTTCTTTTGCTTCTGAAAGGGAGCCACTGGATCCTATACTCTCAAGGGCCTATCTAGATGTGACAGCTTTTTAGCGTCTAATTGAATTGGTCCATCTAGCTTATCTACAGAAGCTGTAAAAACTTGGATCTACTTATGTTTCTTTCCCAGAACAATTCTTGCCCTTTCCTTTAAGCAGAATTACGTTCTAAATGTGACCTCTTAAACTTTCAAGTCGACCTGCTCTATACAGTTGCAAATGGGATAATATTTTTCATTATTATTCAAGTTATAGTTTAATTTGCCAACATTCTAGCATCAAATACATGCAAAAGGAAGCTTGATACTGGCACTCTGAGGATAAAGAACAGTTTCTATTAAACTATTTCAGTTTAATAGAAATGACGCTGCAACTAGTAAATACTTCGATGCAATTTAGTGTTTCCATTGCATTTGACAGTACTCTACTCTCTAGTATAGTTGAATTCCAGATATTTAGGGTACAGACCATGAGGAAAAGCCCATTGAGAACAGTCAGGATGGATTTACCCACTAAGGATACTGTCAGGTTCAAGCACCCTTTGACCAGCTGCAGCAAGTTTTACTTAGGCTAGATTACCTCCTGAAGTCCTTTCCAACCCGAATTTTCCTATGATTCTATTAATTTAGGAACTTTAATTTGAAGGCAAAAAAAATTTTACAGCTGCAGTAACGTATTCCTAGCTTTCTATATTCTATTGCTTGTTTAAATACGTATGAGAAATGCAAAACCATTCTTTCTCTAACCTATGTTGCACTAAATTCAGTAAGTTAGAAAAGATGTTATATATTAATTTCAATCATTTTGAATGCAAAAGAAAATAAAATATACTTAAAACTCTGTAAAATTCAGATTATAGTTTAAAATACTTTCACAATTTAATTTCATTGCAACAGAATTTTATAATCACTCAACATGAGAGCCTTCAGATGCACAAGTTTAAGTGAAACCACATTTGCCAATCGAAAACTGTTCCTCTTTTGATCATCTCTAATTATATCCACTCAATGAAACCTTAAAGTTAGGCCACAGTTCCAGGAAAGTACTAAAGTCTTTTCAATGCTTTTCTGAATCAATGTTTTATACCATCTGGTGTATTATATTGAAAAGTTTTTAAATACGGTCTCTTCAACTATGACTAAAAATGTTACATGCTTTACAATAATAAAATAATTGTGATTGTTTTCTCTTGTAGCTGTTGTCTTATAGGAGTTATCTTTCATAAGTCAGAGTGACACGCAAACTATGAATGTTTTCTGAGTTACCAGAAGCACTTCTATATGCGTAATTAATGTTTCCCAGAAGTGTTTTCCTATTTCTGGGAACGGCTTTGACATTTATAAGGAAATGCAGTGAAACCCTAAAACTGTACAAAAGTAAACTTAATTCTATTCATATGCATATTATCTTTTAGTAGGTTCAACAAGATATTGCATAACTTACATTTAATTAAATTATCGTAAATGACCTTACTGTCTGCTCTCTATTCGTAAACTTGTTGGGTTTTGGTTGTTTTGGGTTTTTTTTCAACAAAAACATCCAAAATCACAAAACAACTCTTTTTAATGTCTGTGCATTCTAACCTTTAGGCAAGAGTGTTGCCAAGTTCTTTCAAGAGCTTTAAATGTTTTTCTATTACTATAGTCATAAATCATGGAATTGTGGAAAACAATGTTATTCGTTGAAACAATTAATATCCTTGTATTACAGTTTCCTTCTAGTAACTATTTATATTTCATCACAGAATGCTTTGGATTGGAAGGGGTCTTGAAGGTCATCCAGTTCCCGGCCCCTGCCATGGACAGGATCACCTTCCACTAGAGCAGGTTGCTCCAAGCCCCATCCAACCTGGCCTTGAGCACTGCCAGGGATGGGGCAAGCAGAGTTTCTCTGAGCACCCTGTGCCAGCACCTCAGCACTCTCACATAGAAAAACTTCTGCCTAAGAGCTCATCTCAGTCTCCCCTGTTCTGGCAGGTTAAAGCCATTCCCCCTTGTCCCGTCCCTACAGTCCCTTGTCCAAAGCCCCTCTCCAGGCTTCTTGTAGCCCCTTTAGGCACAGGAAGCTGCTCTGAGGTCTCCCCAGAGCCTTCTCTTCTCCAGGCTGAACAAGACTAATTCTCTTAGCCTGTCTTCATATGAGAGGTTGATTCATTCAAAAAATATAACTTGGTAAAATGCGAGCCATGGGGTTACAAAACTATTACAAGTATTGTAACAGTGTCGCATATATTTTCCACTACGTAATGAGGGAGCTTTAAAAAATCCTCAATCTGTTTCACTCAGATTAGAGAGGAACATTACTCTCTATTAAATTTTTGAGTTTGAATGTATGCTAACTGTAGCATTACTTTTTTTCCGAACCCAAGCTTCTAGCAACCAGCACTGAATCTTTTTAAGTAGGACTATAAAGTATGATAGTGCACGTACAATGGGTTATTCCTATAGATTTCTATGTGTTTAAGACATACTCATCTTCTGATGTCACAGAACAGCCTGGATTTGAACAATCCTTGCAATTTTGTCACTTGTAAAGGAACTGGTGAGTGCTTCAATTTCTTGAGGCTGAGTTTGACTGCCAGGGGAATTCATTGTATACAATCCAGGAAAGCAGGGTAGATTCCCAAGATAAAAGGATTACCTTCCTTGTCTCCTACACTTTCTTAAAGAAAAAAAAAATATCTCCAAAAAACTGTGAGCAGGAGCCTCATTTCAAATGTTCTGATTCATACTCTGGAGATGTCTATTTATCTCAACCAATTCTCATGAAAAGCACCATTTAAATGGTGTCAATTTGATTTTCAAATTTTTTATTCTGATGAGTTGCAAACTGTGTGGGTGCTGAGGCGCTGGCACAGGTTGCCCAAAGAAGTGGTAAATGCTCCATCCCTGACAGTGCTCAGGGCCAGGTTGGACAGAGTCTTGGGCGACATTGTCTAGCGTGAGGCATCCCTGCGCATGGCAAAGGGTTGGAACGGGATGATTTTAAGGTCCTTTCCAACCCAAACCATTCTTTTGATTCTATGAAAATCATACCCTATCACACCAACAATCTATGAAAACAAACATTCAGGGAAACTTACATAGGATACAGAGTCACATCAAGTGCACAAATGTATAAACTGGAAAGGAAACAGAAGAAAGTCTCATGCATTCCTGGTGCTAATATTTAGGAAAGCTATAATACCCTACAACCTTGAGAAGAGAAAAAGGTCTTCTCATCCTCTCAGGCATACATATATACAGCTTGAAAATTCTTCTGACATACAAGGAAATCTCAGCTAAATAAAAGGCAACAACAGCACTCTTTCATAAAAATATTAATACGCATTTACAAAAGGAATGTAGAGCACTTTGGATAAATACATTTTCTTGCCTATAATCATCCAGTTCCAACTCCCCTGCCATAGACTGGTACACCTTCCACTAGACCAGGTTGCTCAAAGCCCTAATTTTTGTTATACATGTTTTGATTTATATACTTAATTTTGTTATTATATTGATATCAAAACACCACGTGAAATGTGAAGAAAGTAATCCCATGTAAGCTCCAAGCCCACCCATGGCTAGAAGAGATTCGCACTGCATTCTCTGAAATTTGTCTCAATAGTTACAGGGTATTTGAGTCTGACTTACTATAATTACCACTTTTCATCCCTGAAGTCCTCTTTCTGCCTAGAGTTCAGTGTAATGCTCATCAGAAATAAGAAACTGACTTCAACATTGCCATATTTTTGAGATTGCCTCGATTTGGACCCAAAATGGCAAGTTTCAGATAACCTTATGATGTTAAATCTTTCTAGTTGCAGAAACTCATTTCACATGAGGCAGAAGCTTTTCAAAGAGTTGGACACTGCTGCACTACCTGTTGAAAAAGTAGCTTACTAAGAAATTATACAAAAGGTTGTCTTCCTAAGAATAGGTCAAACACCAGACAAACAATTTTGAAGTCATCTTTGGATGTTTTCCACACGTCAGTAAACATTAGCACCCACATTTCAACATCTGTTTGGTATTTAACCTAAACTTGCCTGAAATAGTGAACTAAAGTCCACTGTTTAAAAAAATATAAATTATCCAGTGATAAAATGGAAAGAACTAGTGAAAGATTACAGGACTGAAAACAACTGCTATCTATCCTGTGTTAGCAATTTGATAGCATAAGATTGCTGGGGCTCCATGAGTTTACCTTATTAAAAAATTTCTTCATCATGCCCTATCCATAAATATCTACAAAAGGAATATAACAACATTATCAGACCAAGATCTGAAAAATCTGGGGAAATAATCTATCTAATAATAAAATAGAAGGTTTTAATAAAGGGGGGGGAAAAAAAGAAAACAAAACCCCACCTATGAATAAAGGCAGTAAAAAAGTGGGTTCCCTAGCACTTCATTTTTAAGAAAGAATTGTATCAGTGAAAAAACAGGTCAAAATCCAACCAATACTGTTCTTTAGAAATTCGTATTATTGTTACCAGATAGATCATACAGAAACTCAGAAAGAAAACTCATACTGTAAGAGAATACTCTTACTCTACAAAATACCATTCACTTATTTGTCCAAAGAGAAGACGCAAGTCTGAATCCTTCACATAAACTCAGAAAGGTAAAATCCATATTTCCTTATGCTCTCCCGTTAACTTAGTTTCTATATTTTATTACGTGAATCACTGAAAGATTAAAGTCAATTTATCACTACTGTATCAGCTATAAATTATGAAACAATTAAAAGCCCATCAGAGATAATACAAAAGAAGCCCATCTTAATTTACTCTGGCTTCCCTTGTAAAACACTTGTATCCTCAGAATTTATTTTAATGAGTTCTTTGAAATATTATTCAAAAAGCAGTTTTTTCTTACTGATTATTGCACGTTAAAAATAAGATCTAGGAAACTGAAGACAGAAGTTATAAAAGGTTGGGACTTCAATGGAAAACTCATCCTTACATAATTCTGATGCCCTAAATATCACAAATTTCACAGAAAGTTCCTAGCTGAATTCATGCCATAACTAACTTGTAAGTCATCCTACCTACTTCTCAAGCTCTGTCTAAATACCCACAACCCCACAGCATATAAGCATGAGCTACAACCCTTTTTTATTTGGTGAACAGACAATAGTTGTAATTAATTAAACCTCAGCTAACTACACAGGACTTGGAAGGTTTTCCAGGTGCTTTAAAACTAATCATAGCAGTCCTTCTGTGTAGCAGAAGAGCAGAGAAATTGCGGGGGGAAGAGAAGGAAGGAAATATAGTAGCTCTTAGTTAAGAGCTGTTTATATGTCTGTGTATACGTATTATACATATGTATATACCATTAATGCAACATGGTTTTGTTTGTTTTTTCTTAAACATACTTGACTTGCATTTCCTACTATTTTTTTACTTCTTATCAGAAGTGGTGACTGTATCTTCTGAAATGCATATATTGATGCATTAAGATTTCTTAAAACATCCTTATGAGTTGCAGTTCTTGCTATAGCAGTGAATCCTAGGACACATTTCTTCTCTTTTCCTAATTCTCAGAAAAATGCAATCAAGAATAGTATGAACAAATGACATGCAACATTTCTGCTACTGTTAAGTCCTACAAAACAATTTAGAGAAGCATTAGGGGAATAGTAGACAAGTAGCAAAACCAAAGGTATTTCATGGGTTCCTATCAGACTCAAAAGCACAAGGCTTTCTTTGGGAAAGTATTTGGAAACAAGGAACAGGAACTACGGCCAAATGTACAACAGACCATTTTTCATTCACACATTCCATATGCAATATTGAGTCATTTCTTTCATCCATCCATCCTTTTTTTATTCACTTTTTACAAACATTTAGGCAATAAAGTTTTTCTCCTATAGAGGTCCACAGAATAGCAATTTCAAAGAAGCCTATGTTAATACTCAAGAGATATTCGATGCACACTCCCCTCTGTATGAAAAAAGTGAAGATGCTCAAATAGTTGGGGAACAGAAGCAAAAACATAAAAGGTTTTATTTTTTAATTTCTTAGTTTCATTCTAGTTACTGTAACTGAACAAAAGTGAACTCCTAGCAGTAGTTCATATATAACTAGCAGTTATATATAAATAGCAGTTCTATAGAATATTTTATAGTTAATCCATATAATTGAAATTATATGAGAATAATTGTAAGCTGTTAATTTAAAAATACATTCTATTGAAAAAGCAACCCTCCAATGCCCATCCAAATATTCAAATCATAATAAGCTCAAAGAAGATGAAATTGGATTGTTGAAAAAGAGCAAAATTTTGTATTGTATAAAATAGTAGAAATGATTATGTTTAAGAAATTTATAAATCAATAGTGAGATTTTATATATATATATTAGAAAATGTTATAACTTTGTAGTTTTGTATCATGGCTGTTTTGTAACCCGTGTTGCAATGATAGTCCATGACCATATATGGTGAAAGGTGCATGGGTGGATTTAGAAAAGTATGTACTGGAGACTATACCCAAGTAGAACCTATGCATAAGGTAGCCAAAAGAGCATACCAGAAGCAGTCAAAGGAGGATAAGAAAATGATAGTGTCCACACAAGGATTAGAATATACTCAAGTGAGGGAAAGGTAAAGAGGACAACCTGAGGAAGACTTCTTACTTCATCTGAGGACGACTCTTACTTCATCGGAACGACCACCAGGCGACCACCAGGGGGCTGTGCAAGCGCAGAAGAGGCTGATGTCATAATAGACTGATGTGGCAATCCTTAATGCATATGTATTAGTTAAATGTTGTAACCCATGTTGAATATGTATTAACTGTGAAACTTTAAGGATATAAATTGCGGACGTGATGTGACGAGGTCGGAACCAGATTTGGGTGCGTACCCCTGGTTTCCCAGCGCTGCAATAAAGCACCTCATATAACTATTCTGGTGGTTATGTGTTTGTTCCTATGCTAACAGAATGATTTCATTTATCTGAAATCCCATAATCATATTAAATGATTTTCATTCAATAATTTTCTTTGCTCTATATCAGTCTTAAGAAAATGCACAGACCAGACCCTAATGTGAAGCCAGAAGGAATACTCCCACTGAATGAAGAGGAGGAAAGATCAGAAGACCCCTGTCAAAGTATATATACAGAAAAGGCAAAATAAATATTGGACATAACATACAATCACAGGCAAGGGATATTTTATATGTGGTTTCACCTCTATGAAAGAGTTGTATAATAAAACAATGACGCTTGAAAGTAGCTTTATAGTTCTGGATTCAAATTTATTCATCGCCATGCAGATGACAGAAAGCTGTCTTGGCCATGTAATGGAATAGGTACAATAGAGTTAGCAAGAAGACACTTGGTGTTATTCTGAACTGTGATTAGCTTTTAATAAAATAAAAGTCACAGCACTTAAATTTTACTGATGGAAGCAACATCAGGGCCCTTGCAGACACACCTGACATATGCAGCACTACTCCTGATACAGCTATTGTCACTGACTAGTAGCAGCCCAAGAAGACTGGGAGAAATGAAACTGAATTTCAAACAACTGGTACCAAGTTCTGTTTAATTTGAGTTTAAACAGAAAGAATCCCACAAATTCCAGGCGAGCCTTATCATCGTTCTATAATTGTACTTCTAAAGAACAGGCTTTGGAAAGGCATCGGATAACAAAAAACAGGAGATTCATTCAAAATACCTTTATCTGACAGCAATTCTAAGATAAAACACTATGTACTATGTCCATCTTTTGCTGAATGTGTCGATATAGCACTTGCAAAAATAAGTATGGATTTTTTTCTACTGAATAATGACGAAGTCAGTAAAGCACTCATAAATTGCGGAATATATATCACTGCTGTCTGAGGCTACAGTAGATTAAATTTCTTCCTTTCAAACACAGGGTTTTTCCCTTCTCTCACCTCTCCTCCCACTTCTTCCCTTTCAGCATAGAAGTATCACAGGACACATCTTTTTTGTTAGTGGTACTGCATAAGGAAGAAATGTAGTACTGTAGTAAATGTAATCCTTGCTCCCCCAGTTCAATCTGCTGTCTTAATTATACAAGCACTTCAGCAGAGGAGGACAGTAAGGTCCTCAAGTGCAGAATATAACCCTAATAGCTACTAAAATCTGTTAGCTACATTTATTATCACCTATGCTGGTTTGTTCTTCAGCAGTCTATGAACATGTATGTTAGACACATACTAGTGATCTGACAAGGTAAAATTCAGAGGAAAAATAAACACAGTCGCATAGTCTTAAAATGTTTCTCCTGTATTCAAAAAGGAAACACTCAGATGAAGTAAAAACATAAGGTGTAAGCATCTGAGATTCTTTTCAACAGAAGTCATTGTCAAACAGTAATCAAATGAAGACAGCTTATATGCATATGGAAAAGAATGGCATCAAAAGCAAGAAAAGGAAACCACAAAACCAAATCTGAAAGAATACAGTGGCTTCCTCTATTCTGTTTGTCTGCATAAAGAACCAGTCACACCTGTTGGGAGCCCATGCTCAACAAAGCATATAGATAACAAGCCAAGAAAAAGAGTTATCTTTCAATGTCTGTATTTCTGTAACAGCCAAGAAAAGAGAATACAAGGAATATGGTAATGTTTCTTGGCATAACAGATAACTAATTATAGAGGAAACTGGAATGTTTTGTTCTTTTTGGGTAGGGATACCACTGAGAAGTGAGTGTCTTTCAGAAACACTATACCCTTTTAGGGTGCAGCAAATAACTGAAATACAAACTTTGCCACTATTCACATTGTGTCATATCCTCAAAATCAAGGCAAAATAAAATACCTCATGAGAGAAAGGAATAAAGGTGACTAAACTGTGATGTCCTCGGGCCATCATCCCTTGCTTAGGAAGTGAAGAAAAGAAATAAAACTTATTGCCAGGATCTGGTTTGTTGAGGATCAATCCAGTGGGAATTTGAAGCAGTCTGACTTTTGATTCAATCAAAAGTGATTTGAATACAGATTACATTGCATTAGAGAAACACTACCATGGTCCATTTACTGAGCTTCCTGACTTTTGCAGAAAGACAAATTAATAAAAACATTTGACAAGATTATAGAAGCAGCCCCACAGTTCTTCAGCACTAAAAAGTAATTTCAAATAACAGACAGAAAATTGCAAAAAGGCATTTCAATCTACATGAAATAACTGACCAATATATTGAGGTTTCTGTTCTTTTTCCCTCAATTATCATTGTTGGCACTGCCAGTGTAACTCTTTGCACCCACAACATTCCTGCTTGACAGTGTCCTGTGTCACAGTAGTGTTTTATCTTTGAATCTCAGAACACCTTTATCCTTACATAAAGGAGAAATCTTGATATTCTCATCAAGCACATCAAAGCTGCCCCCTTGCTTCCTAGCTACATCAGAAGGAAAGACCTCAGAGAAGCTCAAGCAGCGGATACGGTCACATTTGTCTGAGGTTCAGCTGACAGAATGAGCCACAGGCAGTGTGGAGAGCTGTGCTCACCATTTCACTTCAGTGGTGATATATGAAAATTGCAGTAACCTAGGATTTGTGGTTTTTATTTCCATGTATTACGTAGGTAAAAAAACCCTCTTTCAAAAGCTAAATAAAGCTTCCCTTACTTTCTGAATGCACGTGGAAGACTCTGCAACCCTGTTGGTGTAATTTTTTCCTCACAATGACACTTAATTTTCAAAGTCCTTGGTCTCTGACTTTTTGGACCACAAACTTCAAGCACAACAAAACATCCCTTTGTTCTTGACAGTATCTGGGCATTAACAATCACACTGTTAAAAATACTTTATGTATAAAAGCCATTTGCATCTCACACTTGGGAAAACAATGAAGTCTAACCACTTTTGGGAGCAAATACCACTGATCAGGCAGAGAGTAACAAAAAGTTTCATAAATACTTACATGCCTGGAGAAAAAAAAACCAAAAAGGGTAGACCCTTAAAAGAATCTATTAATAATAAAAAAAGATATGTCTCTATCCAGACACTGTAATCACAATGTGTATTTTGGAATCTCATAGCACTGAACCAAAATAACAACACTTCCCAAAAGACTGAGACAAGTATGAAGTAAGACAAACATCCAATAATTACTGCAAAATGATGTTATGGAAAGATCAACAAGTTAGTAATATGTTCAAGAGTATTTGCGTGCTTACGCGTATACATAAATCCATACCAATATGTCTCCAAATATACAAAACTAAAACTTGCACTTCTGTGAGCAATTTCTTTTTCTGGGGAATGATGATACTTGATGGCAAAAAAACCCACAAGTTTTCCTGCAAATTCTGAAGGAAAAAGAAATCTTATGAAATACTCCAGGCTGAACGAAGTATTTAATTCAAATTAAACTGACCTCCAGGACAGCTGGCAATACTAGCAAGGAGAATACACTGTATTTCTTGCAGAATGATACATATGTCCAGGAATAAAAGTGCTGCCTACATATCCATAAATTAAACCCCATTAGGTCACTGTAGCCAGAATTGCAATGTTTTCTCATTTGTAAACTGAGACATTAAATAGCCCTATTCTTTTGATGTCATTGAGATTACTGTTGTACAAAGAACCACAACATAAATCTTGTCTCTCAGCTACAAAAATGAATGGAGTTGATCCAGCAAGGAGTAGCAAAATGACAAAGGACATGTAAGAAAACCTGGGTGTGGAAAATTGTGCCTAGGAGTGCAAATAAACTTGCATGCCTAGTCTGCACAGAGACAGTAGTTATGCCGCAGGGCAGACACAATTCAGTGAATACACATGAAATTTTGAGTCCCCTTGTCAGCTCCCTCCTTCTGTCTCCCTGGAGTATTGCTTTGTCCAAGTATTTGGAGAGCTGACCTTAACAAAAAGTGTGAGCTGAGGCTGTCACATGGATTAGCTACAGAGACAGAAATCCTTTTCTAACATCTGAAGAAAAGCTCTTGCTGTTCCTGCACAAAATGCCATAACGAATGCAGGGCACAGCTCTCCTACCAGCTCACCAGTCTATTCCTCCTGCTTCCTTTGACCTCTTTATCAAATCCCCTGCTTGTAGTTCAGCATACTTTCTCCCACACACACACCTTCCATTGCAAGATCTATTTAATGACTGTCAAGCTGTCTGTTTCTTTCTACCCCACAACCCTCTGATCCTGACATCATGCTTAAAATCAATTGATGACATCCTAATCACACAGATAGCAAGATAGCAAGAACGGAGAAAGTTAACGTCAAATGTCTTTTGATTAAAGGCACAACATGAAGTACTTTTGCAAAGATTTTCAGTCTACAAGACAAAAAAACACAGCACAGTGGCACATTTCCATTTGCAGACTTTCATACTACCAAATAAGCCCCATTTCGAAGTCACCCAGCATTCCATCCATCTCCCCACACATAATCAAAGCAATTTCTGTTACACTGCAAAATAATTTATTCTCAGGTGGCAATATAACGAATTAGGATTCAGCCTAAGACACATCTGTGTAGCAGAAACATAGTGCCATGGTTTAAGCTCAGCCAGCAACTCAGAACCACGCAGAAGCTTGCTCACTCCCCTCTTCTTCCTCCCCCCTCTCCCAGAGGGATGGGGAGGGGAATAGAAAGAATATAACTCCCATGGGCTGAGATAAGAACAGTCCCATAACTATATGTTACATAAGTATAACACAAAACCACTACTGCTACCACCAATGATAATAATGATAAGGGAAATAACAAGGGAAGAGAATACAACTGCTCACCACCTGCCGACCAATACCCAGCCCAACCCAAGCAGCAATCTGGGTCTTCTGGGTGACTCCCCCAGTTTATATAGTGGGCATGACATGCTGTGGTATGGAATACCTCTTTGGCTAGTTTGGGTCAGGTGTCCTGTCTCTGCTTCCTCCCGACTTTCCCTCCTCACAGGCAGAGCACGAGACTCAGAAAGTCCTTGGTCAGAGTAAACATTACTGTGCAACAACTAAAAACATCGGTGTTATCAGCGCTATTCCCAGGCTGAAGTCGAAAACACAGCACTGCACCAGCTACTAAGGAGAAAAATGACTGCTACTGCTGAACCCAGGACACACAGCCTCCAGAAAAAAGGGAATTTCTAATAGGCAGCTTCTCAAGTCAATAGCATCAATGGTGATGTTATAGTAGTTTATAAAAATAATTCTATTAATTGGGTCTTAAAATTTCAAACTCAAGCAAGATGCATAAGTCATATATACACATGCTCACAGTATTGAGACACTTGTTATCTGTCATACTGAATTCTGAAAATTTGTAGAGAGAGGAAATACTAAAACTTTCTTTAATCAAATTTAAATCATATAAAGTTGACCCCATGTTATCTGGCTTCTTCCTTCTATTAATGTTGTTCGTATTATCCTTCCACATTCTCAGAAGAACTGAACTTTCTATGAAGATTTACGCTATACTCACTTGACTGCACATTAATGTAGAAGACATTACTTTGAGCTCCAGGAATTCACACTGGCAAATTATATTAAATCCATGCATTGTCTCTGCAGCTATGCTGACATGTTAGCTTTAGAACTTCAGTAACTTTAGCCAGTTGATAGTAGGGCTTCATGCCAGAATTTTGACTGAAGTATGCAACCACTTTAACAAGCTATATATATGTATATCTTGGAAGAAAGCACATACCAGTACAAAACCACTGCTTCTTCCAATGACACTTTAACAGTTTCTATGGGAACAGTAAAGAAGTTAGCAAGTTTTACTTTGAAATGATATTTTTTGAGAATTATTAGACCTTCATATTTCAACATCTAGTTATATTGTTTAATGTAATGTATTCATCTGTAAAGATGTGTCTTCAAGATTACAAACATTCTTATATTCTTACAGATATATCTCTACTTTTCTAAGGGAAACATCCTGAAACCCACTGAAAAAATTATAAAGGATAATTTATGGGATAAGAAAAACATATTGACTATATATTCCCCGCGTCTTCTAGCCCAAATAAGCAAGTAAACACAGAGAATAAAGTAAATGTAGTCTGTGCAGAGACTTAACAGGTCCTCTCCCACTGCTGATTTAAGCACTTGAGTACTTACCAAACTTGACTTCCCTTTCAACACTACAAAAATCTGATTTAGGAAAGGAAAATACATACAAGTTGCTAAACTCTAAAAACTGTACAGAAGCTTTCCTTCTTTAGGATGCATCCCTGATAATGTAGTAACTGCATACACAAATTGAAATTATATGTGTGAACATTTGTTCAGGGGTTAAGAGAACACTTGTGAAATGACAGTGTTCCTGAAGATTGCCCAGAAATCTTTAAAAATCTTGGAAAATGGGATCTTATTCAGAAGTCCATAACCCAGCAAAATTCCTGGCATGAAATCTATCTTACTTCAGTTGAAGGTACATTGATAGTATTAAATCCTACAAAACTGCGTATTCCCAGCTTAACATCTGAAGTAGCAAAGCTAGCAGTTATGAAACAGGTGAAAGAGAATCTAGAATCTAAAGGTCCTGTTTAACCTTACATTTACTACTTCCAATTATCAGCGCAACTTGAGGTATTTACTGTTTCTGTACAGTTTTAATATTTATTGCTTAATATTTGTTGTTTAATTCAGTAGCAACAATTTAATGGTCGTAATCTTCTGTTCCCACATAAGATATTTGATTCAAAGGCATAGAGTCAAGGTTCCTTTCCCTGTGATTCCCAAGGGAAAAGAAGCAGGCTATATGCAAACACATGAAAGAGAATGAGGCTGATCAAAGTGGTGCAACTAAGCACTTGCACTTACCAAACATATTAGGAGCAACAACATTTTTGCTTAGATTTTATATTATTGAAAATAAGTATCGTGAGGGTATTACCACATCCCTCCTCTTTGGTAATATCCTTTTATCATACCTTTAATATAGTGAAACTCTTTCTGTTAGAGAACAGCAGAACTCAAGTGCTCTGCGTAGGTAAATCAGCTGCATGCAGCATCTTGAGTCAGTCTTTTCTTCTCCTTTTATAGACCTTTCCTTTATAACCTTCCTTTATACCCTTTTTCCTTTCTCCACTAACTCAAAAGACTAATACTGCCAACATCTTCATAAAGCATTCAGCATCAAAACATGGCCAGATTCACAGAAGTTTCTGGCTCTCTCTGTGTCCATGTGATCCATGCATAAAAGCACTTACCTAGTGAACACGCAAGGCCTAGATCCTGTACACACATGCTAGGTGGATTATAGTAATTTCAGTGGGAATAGCAAATATAGGCAATCTTACATTTAGAAGTCTACAGTACCTATCAGAAATTGCACTTGGATCTTCTGAGAAATCTTTTTTTTTTTTTTTTTTGATGATTATCCCATAATTCAGAAAGAAACTGAATGATGAAGAGATTTCTTCGCATGTTAAAAATTCATCTCTAATTAACTGGCTTTTCAAGTTACTAGGCAAGACTGCAAGCAAGCTATTATCTGTATTTCCACCTGTCAGTATGATACTCACTTAGCTTCCTATAGCCACAAACTGTTTACCAGCTATTTGTCTTACCTCAGGAGTGGCAAACCAAACCAACAATGAATACACATCTTCAAAATGACAGCAGCATCTTCTGAGTACTTTAAAGCTACATATTTGATTTTAAATAGCATACTGGATTTCTTGACATCCTATTTGCATTTTTTTCACAATTTGTATCTATTGTGCAAGATTCTTCAGAAAGGGCTGGTATAAAAAAGCATACCACCTCTCCTTCTGTTATTTATAGAGGAAAGCTCAGCCACTGTAATCCTCTTGCTTATACAGATTCTAAAACAGTACTATCATACTCTCCCCTTTGTTGATCATTATGTATGTTTATTTTGTTTTGACTTTAAAGTAGAAAGAAAGAAATCAGATGTCTAAGATCTAGTTTAACTAGTCTGCCATTTATTAACTTTGACCCTTTGGGGAGACACAGGCAGTAACTTACTCAACACAACCATGATGCTTTAGTGATTTCTTTCACATAATGGAAGAAATCATGAAACTGTCTCACTCTCTTCAAACCCCCATGGACCCAGGTATTCATTGTGCCAGGAGGAAAGGATTGGTCATGTTATGTTTCTTTGCTTCATTCTGCATTCTTATCCAACTTCGAAATACTTTTTATGCTGCCCTGATTGTGATTTATCACAGAACTGGACTTCCTGTGAAAAAAATAAACTGAATAATTTGTTTCAGGTAAAGCACTGTTGCTTCCTCCAACTCTACTATTTCCCAAAAGGCTAACTGTACCCTATGCTCAGAATATAGCTACACCCTCTTGTTTCTTAAATAACTTGTATATCAGAAACAATATTTTGTTAAGCAATGGGTTATATGCCTGGACAACCCCCAGTACTCAACTAATGCTAATTGCATTTACAACTGAGAGTGTGCCTCATGGCAGTTCTTTCAGATCAGCAGACAGTCCCAACCTGTCACTCCAAATAACTTGTTTGCATGACTGTGTTCTAAATACTGATCTTTTCTGTTCAGACGACCACACTGACTTTATGACTTGTTACTTTCTGGAGCACAGCCAGATCCCTGATACTACATCTTCTACCGCTTTTCAAAACAATTTACAGTATTTCAAAAGAAATATTCTGCCAATTCTCCCTGTGGCTACTAAAAGTGCAAAAGAGCATCAGCTGGCCCCAGAAGATACATTCTTAACGTGTATCTTCTTACAAAGAAGGCTAACATATGAATCTTGACAGAAGCTGCCAGGCCTAAGGTTCTACCTGTTAAGAGGAGGGTTCCTGAGAAGAACAACTTGCAGGCTAAAATAGTCTTAGAGAATTTCTACAAAGCTGTTTTTAATAAGACTACCCCCATTCCTTAGATACATAAATAATACCACTACAATCAGTATTTAAAGGTTCTCCCTGGATTTTACTGCTGTCTCAATCAGTTTCCCGTTGCACAGATGGAACTTCGTGAGTTTTCATTAAAACCACCCCAATAAGGCTGTTGCTGTAACACTGTATGCCTCTCCTTGACTCAATGGTATATCATTTCAGGCCAAAAGGGAACAGTCCTTCCATCCTGTTGTTTTGCAGGGAAGGAGTATGCACAGACTGATCAAAGCATACCTGCTGAATGAATTAAAATGAAAACAAAAATGCCAGGTCTAGATATTGCTACTGCAGGAAAGTAAATGTCAGCTTATATGCATAGCCACTTTATGTCTCAAAAATAGGTTTCTCCTTCAGAAGTAGTGCCATTGATTGATGTTATTCAGGCAAATGTCTAAGAACATTTTGTTCAGTAATTATTGTAGGCTTGAGCACACAGACTATAGAAGAAAAATCTATTTTAAACTCACAATCTAGTGTGCCCTTCACTGCAGGCATGGCTGTGACTAACAGAGATGTCATGCTTGTTATGTTTACCAGATGCAGAAGCTCAAAATGAACTATTGAGCTCATTAGAAGACACGAAACAAGGGACAGCATCAGTCATAGCAACAAATTACTAGGATCGAGGCACACTAGCTAACTACAAAATGAAGTGGGAAAAAAAAAAGATTGAGCATAAGACCTATAATAATCATTCACAGCAAACCCAGAAGTCGAACAGCCTGATTCTTGATGGTCTTTGAACAGTCAAGAATGAATATACCAAAATGCTAGTGCACCTCAGTGGCTAACAGGTGAGAAAACGATTGCTCTCATAAAACAGACAAAATGCATGCAATAGGCAAGTACTGCAGACAGAGATCTGATTCGAATTCTTGCCGAGGGAAAACTTAATGTAGCTATAAAACATACTTCTCTGAAAAATTTCCATGTCAGTGATGTTATGTAGACACCTCCACCCCTGAAATATGCCTGCTGCACTTTTGTGACTTTAGCAGATTTTCAGTTCTACTGGCCAAAGACGATTTAATAGATTTTTTCTATGGTTTACCTAGAGCCACATGATTTCCTAGAGTGCAAACACTGGCAAATAAGAACAGAGAGTTGCTCTTGATTTTCATTTGTACAAAACTGTTCTCATTTTGCTGTCTGCACCTCTATAGATCTTGTGTTCTGTTATTTAAATTGCAGATCAATGCTCAGTAGAGTTACACAACATTTTCATGGAAATAAGAGAATTAACTGGGCTCAGGATTTGGGCACAGAATTTTCTATCCATTTTGCTTTACTTATAAATTGTTTTTTTGTCTCTGTTTTTCTTATTTCTTTTTTTTTTTGAGTCTTGCATCTCACAAATGATTCTTCTGGGTTTCCTGATTTAATGCCCTACTCTCACAATCCTATGGCATCCTAAAGATGAAACAGACCTATGTTTTGAGTGAGGCTGGATTTCTGTCTCTACATTTCTCTCAAAACCCAAAAGTGACAGGTAGGACTTACAAGTGCTATAATCCACCAACCTCAGTCTTTCGAAAATTTGAAAAATAAGTATTTGCTTTATGTAACTAACGGGTGGTCAGTCATCAGAACAAGCTCGCTAGAGAAGTGGTCACAGCACCAAGCCTGTCAGAGTTCAAGCAACACCTCTGAATCTAATTAAAGAAGCAGAATAAAGTCAATCCAATTTTTAACAAAGAAATATGACTGAGTGAATCACACCAGTACTCCATAAGAGCCTCTTTTGTCTCTGGACACATTTTCAGTGCCCATCTATTCTAGTTAAAAACTTCAGCTTCTTTCATTCATAAAGATGAAATAACTTTGCTCAGCAAAGTGTTAAATTTCATGTAGACTTCTTGTGAAACTTTAAACTCCTAAAGAAATAGACTCTTCAGTATGGGAAAGTTTTCAGGTTAAGAGGTTTGCCAACAGATATTCAGGGTCATCTTCAATGTACAAATATCTGTTTTTGCAGAAGTTGTCAAATAACAGAGGCCACATTAAAAAAATGAAAAAGAAACTCAGATAGGTCTGAGTACAAAGAACATGTTTCTTTCATCTGAGATTTTAAACCTTGGAGTTAGCTTCCTGAACACACTAAGATCAAAGAAAGAAAATTTTACAGGTAGATATTAAGAATCTCCAAAAGAAGAGGGTAAAGAATAAACTCAATTTTTCCTGTATTAATTTTATTTTAAAGTATCCTACTATACTAGAAAAGAGGTCAGTAATGTACCATGACTCATTTTTCATGAAAGTGTCTTCACAATAAAGCAGGAAAGCTCTTTATGAATTATCTCCCTTTGAAAAGACTTGAAAGACTTGTTGCTACGAAGATGTCAGATGAAAAGAAAAAATATCCAATTTATTTTATTGCACATTGGATATCTTTTCAGTGGGCTAGGCTGTGCACACTCATGAGTCACAAGCCAAAGATGCCTGGATAAATAACTGATATTTTTAAGTCTTATTGAAAGGATATTACTAAAAATCGCTATATCACTTAAAGAATAGGGCATAATCTTAAACTTGCTAAGCAAAAGTTGTAAAATTAGATATTCATTAAATTACGATCATTTACATTTTGACAGTTCATGTTAGCTTTAAGATTGCTATGACGACCTTTTGTATGCCTTTTCATGCTCTGATGGCTAAATCCCCGTGGAATTATTGGGACTTGACAGCTCTACATAAAGTTTAAATAATAGGATTTGGCGTCTGAGTGGTCCTTAATCCTCTTCCATCAATACTGCTGCAATAACTGAAAATGTCGGGCTGAAATGACTGTGAGTCTCCCATGTCTGTCACTTACAATTACAGAAAAGAACTATTGTGATTATGACACTGTAAGTTCCATGGCAGAACCACAATACTGAAAGCATTATTACTTCAGCATATTCAATTCATTTCAATATAAAGCAAAAAAATAAAAACTGACTCACCTACTCAGAGTCTTCAAGGAAGCCCTACTCTACTATGAGAAAATTCTCCTTTCCTGCAGGACAGGAGAAACTTTGGTTTCTAATTCATCACTGTCTGTGAAGAATGGCATTGATATTCTCACTGAAAACAGTTGCATCAGATACATGTCAAGTAACAGAAACCAACAATACCTTGTAGCAGCCTTCCAGTGTCTGAAGGGGGCTACAAAGATGCTGGAGAGGGACTCTTCATCAGGACAAGTGGTGATGGATTCAAACTGAAACAGGGGAAGTTCAGGTTAGATCTAAGGTAGAAGTTCTTCACTGTGAGGGTGCTGAGGCCCTGGCACAGGGTGCCCAGAGAAGCTGTGGCTGCCCCATCCCTGGCAGTGTTCAAGGCCAGGTTGGAGGGGGCTTGGGCAACTTGGTCTAGTGTGAGTCCTTCCTGCCCATTGCAGGGAGGGGTCAGAAGTAGATGATCTTAAGGTCTTTTCCACCCCAAACCATTCTGTGATTCTATGATTCTATGATATACATGTACAGTCCTCACATGCAGCCTTTTCAGAGCAGTGTGCTGTGTGTGTATATATGTAGTTGCTACACATAACTGTAGGTATAATTTACATTATAAATAATTGCTTATTATTGGCATCATTGGGTACTACTGTTATGAGGCTTAAAAAGCCAGTGCAGCTTTTGATGTGTATGAGACGGATTAAGAAGAGGGAGGAAAGAGGTTACATTACTAGATATTACTTAGCTATGAATTATTCTTATGATTATTTATTAGTAAAAATGAGAAGTAAAACAAGAATGTTATTGTAAAATCAGTCGCCTACCCATCTCCACAATATTTCATATAAATAGTAGCAGCTTTTCTTAGAGGAAAAAATGATGACTCAAGTGATGACTCAAATTATGACCAGCAATGTCCTGGTCATAATGAGATACCAAAAAGAAATTTCATATGCAGCAACCTGAATCAGGCACTCTGTTCTAATAGATTCAGTTTCAATAAGAAAAAGTCAGACCTTACATATGAAAGATGTTGACTTTACTCAGGATGATACTTACTGCTGTGAATATTGCCTGCCATTTAATTGTTATATACAATACTGGAAAGGGAAGTCAAGAAAGCACAAGATGATCAATCTTTCAGCATCAAGTATATGCTGAAGGGTATTTCTTATTTTCTAGGGGCAGTGCATCCACCACCTCTCTGGGCAACCTGTGCCAGTGCTTTACCACCTTCACTATAAAGAATTTTATCCTTACACTTAGTCTGAATTTTCTAACCAGATCTAATCAATAGGAAAGTCACATAGTTAGTTAATACCTTAATATTTGTACTTTATTCATTTAGCCCAGTGTTGCTGAATCCTCAGTACATTGAGACAGAGGAAAACACTGGCAACTTGTCTATTCAGTTGACTTCTGCTACAAATTCTTCTTACAAAATCAGTTCAACTCAAGCAGAAACTGCCCTGCCCCAGCTGATCTGACGATTATTAC
Organism: Lathamus discolor; assembly: GCF_037157495.1. Lineage (NCBI taxonomy): Eukaryota > Metazoa > Chordata > Aves > Psittaciformes > Psittacidae > Lathamus > Lathamus discolor. The sequence continues at coordinate 64,707,158 of NC_088886.1, read as the reverse complement.
AACTTTATAGAATCATAGAATCATAGAATAGTTAGGGTTGGAAAGGACCTCTAGATCATCTAGTTCCAACCCCCCGTCATAGGCAGGGGACACCTCACACTAAACAATCCCACGCAAGGCTTCATCCAACCTGGCCTTGAACACCGCCAGGGATGGAGCACTCACAACCTCCCTGGGCAACCCATTCCAGTGCTTCACCATCCTAGCAGGAAAGAACTTCCTCCTTATATCCAGTCTAAACTTCCCCTGTTTAAGTTTTAACCCGTTACCCCTTGTCCTGTCACTACAGTGCCTGACGAGGAGTCCCTCCCCAGCATCCCTATAGACCCCCTTCAGGTACTGGAAGGCTGCTATTAGGTCTCCATGCAGCCTTCTCTTCTCCAGGCTGAACAGCCCCAACTTCCTCAGCCTATCTTCATATGGGAGGTGCTCCAGTCCCTGATCATCCTCGTGGCCCTCCTCTGGACTTGTTCCAGCAGTTCCATGTCCTTTTTATGTTGAGGACACCAGAACTGCACACAATACTCCAGGTGAGGTCTCACAAGAGCAGAGTAGAGGGGCAGGATCACCTCCTTCGACCTGCTGTTCACGCTCCTTTTGATGCAGCCCAGGATATGGTTGGCTTTCTGGGCTGCAAGAGCACACTGCCGGCCCATGTTCATTTTCTCATTGACCAGCACCCCCAAGTCCTTCTCCACAGGGCTGCTCTGAATCTGTCCTTTGCCCAATCTGTAGCCGTGCCTGGGATTGCTCCGACCCAGGTGTAGGACCTTGCACTTGTCATGGTCTTGAATTTCGTATTGAACCCTTTCTCCTTCCCAAGGTATCCCAGTCTACCTTGACCTGTTGGACTGTTGAGCCATCTGTTGGTGAATTTTCTGCTCTTTTCAGCTGATATCCGTCAGTATTTATGTTCTTCCCTTCCTTCCAGTTTATGGTGACTATAAGTTGCTGAGGGATTATGTCTATCTAGTTCAGTCTGGTCACATTATGATAGAAAAATTGCTTAACATAGAGCATGTAAGCACTTTAGTTAGCTTTTCTCATTCTCGATGATTTTAGTCAGCTATTTTAAACTTGTCACCTTATATTGTTTTCATATTCTACCTTTCTCAGAGCAAAAAGCAGATGCTGGTTTTGGTTATTTGGTAAATAAATGTGGGCTTATTACTTCTTTTTTTTTGTTTTTTTTCTACAGTACAAATGCGATGTGTTTGTGTGAACAACCCATACATTCAAATTTCTGTTTAGAATTAATTGTCTCTCTTATTCTTGTGCATTTGGGTAAGAAGGCTGAGGCACTGGCAGTCTACCAGCCTTCTCAATAGATAATTTCCTCTAAATGATGAACTAGAGTTATTTTTACTTGTGTATTTTTATATCCTCCAATAGCTTCATTTTTGTTGTTGGCATGAGGAAGTCATTTACTGCATTGTAATGGGATAGTCAGCTTCTTCTCTTTCTCCCCCTCTCTCTTTATATATGCCCCTTTGTGTATATACATATACAACTGTTTACTCTCCAAAGTAATTAACCAAACTCATCTTGATATTAAAACTAGGAAACTCCCAACACACCATTCTTTCTTTATGCAATTTGTAATGAAATCAAGTGTTCTAACACCAAGCCTTTGGTGTTGTCAGTCAAAATAAGAAGGGAGTAACAACAACAGTCTGTGGAATCTTCCTCAGTAAATCCAGAACATCTAATACTTCCATCTACTAACTTTTGCCCTATGTCCTAAAGGTAGAGCAAAATACTAATAAAGCAGCCTATATCTCCATTCTTGGTCACAAGCGAAATGATATGACCTAAATTGTTTAACAAGATAATTTGTCTGTCTTCTATACAAGCAAATCCAGCTTTTCGTCTATATCCCCCTCAAGCTTGCAAGGATTTACCAATAAATACTGTAAAGATACTTTCTGTTCCCCTTTCAAATCCTTCACGAAAACCCTACCTCTGGGAAGTCTACTAAACCCTTGATGCTGATATGCCAGGAAGTAATCTATCTTTCTAACTGGCACTATTGTGTTTCTTTAGTCTTTTATTTGTCATACCTATCCACCAGCTTATGTCTTGGGCTTAATTTCTAAATACCTGGAGCAAGGATCATTTATTAACTCTGTGCAACATCAAGCGCAACAGGTTTATGATCTATGCCAGAGCTGACAAATTAAATAAAGAGCCTGTCTTTCCCCTGACAGTCTCAAACACCAGTTGTCAAAACATTTGCAAAACAAGTACTGGAGCTGAATAAAATGACTGGACTGGGAGTGCAAAAAATGAATTCTATGGACATTTCTCTCAAACACTGGAATGTTCACATGCCACACCTGTATTATAAGGAACTAGATGGTTGTGTCCATGCAAAGCAGGTAAACTGAATGTGTATTATTTCCCCTGACTCTTGCGAATAATATAAAAATAGTTCTGATGAAAGTGATGAAAATCTATTGTGCGTTGCTCAGTGGCAAGATTCAAGTGGATTCAGTCAGAAGCACTAGCCCTTCTATTGTGTCACTAGAAGGCTTTGAAATCAACTGACCTAACATTTAAAAGTTTCAGCTTGCTGCATTTGGAAAATATATTCATGTAACTAGTGAAAAGTTCCCACTGAAGAATAAAGAGCAATCGTTTTAAATGAAAGGAGGAGTAAAAGCGAGGAAAAGAGAAAAGAAAAATGAATTTTCATGGCAACTGAAAGGTTAATTCAGTCTGGCCCATCATAATTAGGACACTAGGGCAAATCCCAGATTTTCAGTCACTTTGTACAGAAAATAGGTCAAATTGGACTTGAAAAACTACCATATTACACTTAATCTATGTCGTGGTTTAAACTGATCCACACAGCTCGTTCACTCACTCCCCCCCCCTTTTTCTCCCTCTTTCTTTCCTCCCACCCCCCTCCCCCGCCAACTCCCTGCTCCCGGAGGGATGGGGAGGAGAATCAAAACAATGTAACTCCCATGGGTTGAGATAAAAACAGCCCAGTAACCAAGGTATAACACAAATCACTACTGCTACCACCAATGATAATAATGATAAGAGAAAATAACAAGGGAAGAGAATACAATACCACTCACCAAACGAGTTTGACCCCCCAAAGCGAGTCCGTGCCCTTCCGGGTAATTGTTACATCCTGGGCATGACATGCTGTGGTATGGAATACCTCTTTGGCTAGCTTGGGTCAGGTGCCCTGTCTCTGCTTCCTCCCAGCTTCCCCTGCTCCCTGGCAGAGCATGAGACTCACAAAGTCCTTGCTCAGACTAAAACATTTGTGTTATCAGCTCTGTTCCCTGGTCGAAAGCCAAAACACAGTGCTGCACCAGCTACCAACAAGGAGAAAAATAACTGCCACTGCTGAACCCAGGACAATCTATCATAGGCTTCACAGTGAGTTGGTGCATGGTCCCACATATTCTGCCACTTAGTAAATAGAATTCGAAGACTTCATTTCTGTCATTTTGAAGGACAGTTTGTCAAGGTGAAAGGTTTTTCAACTCAGTAACCAATTTAAGATTTTTTATTCACACAAGTAGGTAGACCTGCTGGCCTCAGTGTTCATAAAAGGGGGAATAAACAAGTCATCAATCACATAATTAAAAACATATTTAACTTGGCATATATATTTGATATTTACTCTAATTAGAATCAAGGAATCATGGAATAGTTAGGGTTGGAAAGGACCTTAAGATCATCTAGTTCCAACCCCCCTGCCATGCCACCACACTGGCACTGATAGCCAAGACCTTTCCTCTGGAGAGGATAGGGTCACAGGTCTTATGCATGCCAAGAGAGCTTTTTCAAAGCTTCAAAGTTTCCCCAAAATTTTCTCCTCAACAAATATGGAAAGAGCTTGCATATTGCTAAAATTCAAGCCTGCACACTGTGTTGGAAAAAATTAACTGGTTGCCGAAGGATGCAAAAGAAATTATTTTTAACACCACGTACATGATAAGTTGTTATTATTTTGGTACAGATGCGTTTAGTCTGATCTGTAATCACATACAAGTTCTGATCTCAGTCAAACTAAGGAAAAAATCAAGAAATAAGCAATCTGTTCCGATAAGCTTTTGAATTTTTTGAAGATCTGACCCCATGGAGATAGATTTTCTTGGTTAGTCTTTACAAATCTGAAATCATGTCCAGCCCTATTCTATTTCATCATTCAATCAAATTTAACTAAATACAGATTTCCCCTCTCAGACTGACTACACTTGTGCACTTGTGCTATTGAAACTGAAGAGCATACGATTAACAAAGGACAAAGCGAATGCAAAATAATAAAACCATGATATTATATTTCCTCAGGAAGATGGAATTCTAAGAGATGGGTAATAGCAGAAAGAACAATCAATAGAATCAGAAACAGATTTCCTTTTCCAACTGAATATAAATCCGGTTGATAAAACCAGATACAAATCAGATAGAAATAGATTATTAAAATCTACTTTTTAATATCCTAGTTTGATTTAAGGCTATTTTCAGAAGGAACAAGTTTTCTGCACAGGTAGACACACCAAGAAAAAAAAAAAAGAATGAGTTCCAACATGTATGAAAGACGCTTTAAAACTATGTGTCAGCAGAAAAGCATTGTTACTTGGAAGAAGGAAAAGTACAAAGGACTTGTTTTTCATATCAAAGGCAGCACTTGACAAGAGAAGGGGTACGAGCTTCCTGAAAGAAAGAACTTTTCTCAATGCAGTCTGACACAAACCCCCTGAAAGAGAAAATTAACCAAGTCAAAAGTACTGACATGACAATGGCTGATGTTTTAATCTTTATTACCTGTGTTCCATACAACTTAGGAGACACAGCTTCAAACAAAACAAAAAATCCTGGGGTTTCAAGAATAAATCTGTCTTACTCTGCTCTTTTTGAAAATGGCAGGCCTTATTCACACCTTCCTGGCACTGAACTCAGGCTGACAGGCCTGTAGTTTCTGAGGTCTTTCTCCCTGCCCTGTTTGAGAGAGCTGTCACATTGTCCAACCTCCAGTCCTCGGGAACCTGCCCACTAGACCAGGACTGCTGATGGATGATGGAGAGTGGCTTAGTGAGCTCCTCTACCAGCTTCTTCAGGACTTGGACGAGCCATCTGGCCCCATAGACTTGTGTATGTCTAAGTGGAGCAGGAGATCACTAACCATTTCTCCCCAGATTATGCCGACTTCAATCAGATCCCCATCTCTGTGATCTAGCTCAGGGAACTGAGTACCCTGAGGATGACTATTAAAGACTGAGGCAAAAGCAACGTTACATACCTCAGCTTTATCCTCATCCTCAATCACTAGGTTTCCCCTAGTATCCAGTAGATGATGGAGGTTCTTGGCCCTGCTTTTATTGCTGATGTATTTGTAGAAGTATTTTTTATGATCTTTAATGGCAGTGGCCAGACTTAATTCCATCTATGCCTTCGCCTGTTTAAATTTTCCCCTACATAACCTAACAACATCCTTGTGCTTTTCATGGGGTGACAGTCCCCTCTTCCACAGGTGATAAATTTTGTACGTTCCTGAGTTCCATCAATATCTTCCTGTTCAGCCAGGTTGGTCTCTTCCCCACCAGTTTAATTTCTGTGACAAAGGAACCACCTGCTCCTGCACCTTGAGGATTTCATTCTTGAAGAGTGTCCAGCCTTCCAGGACCCCTTCATCCTTCAGCAATGTTTCTGAAGGAATTCTGTCAACCAGTGTCCTAAACAGGCCAAAGTCGGCCCTCCAGAATCCTAAAGTGGAAGTTTTGCTGACCTTCTTCCTGACTTCTCCAAGGACTGAAAATTCAATCATTTCATGATTGCTTTGCTCTAGACAGCCTGCAACTATCACATCATCCACCAGTCCTTCTCTCTTTGCCAACAGCAGATCTAGCCAGGCATCTCCCCTGCTTGTCTCACTAATCAGCCGAGTCAGGAAGTTATCTACCTTCCACACCCTCAAAGAACCTCCTGGATTGTTTCTTCTCTGCTGTACTGTACTTCCAGCAGACTTCTGGTAGGTTGAAGTTCCCCATGAGAAGAAGGGCAAGTGATAGTGAAACTTCTTCCAGAAGAAAACTTCATCCTTAGCTTCATCCTGGCTGGGTGGTCTATAACAGACTCCTAGCAGGATATCTGCTTGGTTAGCCTTTCCCTTGATCTTCACCCACAAACACTCAGCTTTCTCATTCACAACATTCAGTTCAAGGCAGTTGAAGCCCTCCCTGCCACATAGCACAACCCCACCACCTCTCTTTCCTTGCCTATCCCTTCTGAAGAGCCTGTAGCCATCTATTGCAGCACTCCACTCCTGCGAATCATTCCAACAAGTTTCTGTAATGGCAATTACGTTATGATTTCGCTGCTGCACAATGGTTTCCAGCTCCTCCTGTTTGTTGCCCATGCTGAGGGCATTGGCATTTAAGGTTGCCCTGTGGATCTGGCCTCCAAAAGTGCCTCCTACCCTCTGGCTCATGTCTAGTGAGACTGGTGTTATTCCCTTCCCTCTTCAAATCTATTTCTAAGCACTTGAGATACACAGTGGCAGAAAGGAGGCTCACTGGCTGTGGAACAGCAGATATAGCATGTAATATTGTATAGCTTGATCATGAGTACCATGATACAAGCATTATGTTGTGCTTCTCAGGCAAATTATCCATAATCATACCTCACAGATATCCATGTGTATCATTTATTCTCATATGCTTGTCATAGAAGTTCTTCCTGATGTCATTCAAGCAAAGCAGTTGCTCTCCTGTCTAGACACGTGAATCGCTGTTCTAGTCTGTAGCCATATTACCACCACTGGGCATGAGGTACTTTGTGGTCACAGATATCACATACTGAAGTAGCAATGGCATTTTGTAATCACTTTCTGTGGATTTCTCACTCTGCTCATCTCTGTGAAGTCAGATGACTTAAGTAATTTTGTAATTATAGGTTATCCAACCTACACTTTAAAATGTTATCACATTCACAAGAAATGATGTGCTATTACAGTCAATGGATATCAGTGAAACACAGCTGGCATAGCTAATGGACCAGGATTTTTCTAAAGTAAAGGTCTTTGGAATTTTTCAAAGACCAGCAATTTAGAGAAAATTAATTAATGCTTAGTTAATTTGCATAGATTAATGCTAGAAACCACATGCAGTATCAAAGTATGCCCAGCTATTGGGCCAAACCAGATTTCTCCGGCCTTTATCCTGTCTGGTCTTGAAAACTTTCAGGAATAAAGACTGTACCCCTTCACTCGGCAAACTAGTCCATTGCTTGACCGTCCTCACAGTGAAAAATATTTCCCTAAATACATTCTAAACCCCTGTTGCTTCACCCCTGTGAAAAGCCTGACTCCACCTTCTTGATCAGTTCATCATATATGTTGGAACACAGCTATTAATTTCTTCACTCGTCTGGGGTACAGATAAGCCTCTCCAAAGTGTATGCACATATCTGTGTATCTTAAGAGCTCTGATTCTACAACTGCCACCTACCAGTGACAGGAAAATAAAACTGCAAGATCTGCTGGTGGGTGGCACTGAAATTTCCATTTCACTCTGAACAGAGATTACAAGAAATTTTCATTTTACTCTGAACAGAGATGAAGAACATGGAGTGCTAAAACTAATGAATATTGGAAATGCTATGCTCATTTTGCAGATCTTACTCAAACAAATGCTCCCCACTAAAGAACTAATGCATGATTAAGCTCCAAATAAATTTTATAACCACTGAAAGATTCCATTAATAGTTTATATTTAATGGAGGAATAAGCACTAGACCTGAATTATCAGTGACTTTCCAAAAACAGAAGAGAAGCATTAGAAGATAGAGAATATAACGTCCACAATATTTACTCTACAGTTTACTAAAATACACAGGAATTCATGTTTTTCATTATTCCCAGATCTCAGGAATGAAGGCTCTGGATTAATATATGCTAAGATGCAGTAATAGAATAAGGATCAGTTAAAGAAAAAAGAAACCCAGTGAACAGAAACAGAACTGGAAATATGTCAGTGTTTTCAAAGAATCAAAGATTGATGTGTGTCATTATAATATGGCCTACTAGTGCTTATTTTCCTACTGAGTTTAACACCGCATGTGACCCCATTACACATTAGAGACACTGCAGGTTATACTGCTAGGCTTCCCTTTCCATATTATTTCCTTGGTTCCATTCCATAATTATGAAATCACTTATTTGCTTTTGTTCTTTAAATTCCAGCACACAGGCTGAACTGTGTAAAATGACACCCTTACAGTGAATCGGTAATAAGCACTGCTGTGTTTCATTGTCCAAACACAAAAAGGACACTTGTCTGAAGAACTGCATTAGCATTTAAATACTTCTACCTCATAAAAAGCACCTTCTAGAAGTATTAATTAGGCTACAGTATTATAATACTTTCAAGAATGTGCTTAGTTTAATAACAGCATGGTTTACGAACTTATTTAATGCAAAAACTGCAGTACAGCTGTAGAATTATGACTGGTTTTTATTACCAAACACCATTCATATATAAACAACAGGTTTACATCCCTAAGATTTCTCTCACACGAGAGTATCACAGAAGTCTTCTGTGGAGAATTAGGTAGTTATGCATGGCTTTAGTAAATGGCGTATGCTGCTCAGGTTATCAGTTTGATATCAGTTCATCTGATAGCCAGGAGCTAAATCAAGCAAGGCTGCCAAGGTGAAAACCAGTAACAAAGAGCAGAATGAAAGAAATAAGAAATTTATAGTAGAGAGCTTCAAAGCAGTTAAAAGAGCATTGGCTTGAGCTATTTGCCAGGTGGAAGCTTGTAGTCTGGCACCACCCAGCATGTTGGCAAGGTTTCTACTTTCTTGGCTGAGAGCCTATAGTGGAAGGAAATCCCAAACCTAAAAATGTACAAACAAAGAGAGCTTGTACTTCTGTCAAACACAGTATAGTTTAAAGAAAGTCTTTGAGATAGGTTTTGAAGACAACTCTTGTCACATTCATAATGTTCACATCTTTACACAATGCTATTTGGAAGCCCACTACCAAACTTTTAATGGTAAGCTTTTAATGTTTTCTCTACCAATGTATAGTACAGGTTCAAAATTTTAACAGGCATTTCAGTGTCTGCTTACACTTCCATGCTCCCTCCTTTTTATTTTCCTAGGATCACCCAGTACCCTTTCCATTTTCTTAGAAATGTCATATTCCAATTATTTTTTTTATGCAAATGCAGCAAAATTTCTTACACAGGAGAAGTGTTTGCTATAAAATATGTAAATTCCATTTAGAAAGCTAACAAGGGGGGACTATATCTTTCCATTACCCAAACATTAGAATACACAGAATTAAATTAATATGGAATTCAAAAGACAAAATTGGGCAAAACTGGGCAAATTTAGTGTTGCCACATTCCAGTTCAAGGGAAAACTCCATCCACAGCAACATTCAAGTCCAGGTTGGGCACAGTCTTGGGTGACATGGTCTAGTGTGAGGTGTCCCTGCCCATGACAGGGGGGTTGGAACTGGATGATCTTAAGGTCCTTTCCAACCCTAACTATTCTATGATTCTATGAAAACAATATTAGAAAGACAGGTTATGAATAGCCACAGGAGGGTTGGAGTATGAGGAATGGGTGAATGAAATACCTGAGAATTCTATAGAAGGAGTACTAAGTTATACCAAAGATGCTTAGTGCAAAGTCTTTTAAGCAGACCACACATGCTTCTCTTACACCTCACCAGAGAAAGCACTGCACATTCAGTAGAAAGACACATGGGACCACACATGACCTGGCAATATATGCAGAGCAACATTTTGTATTGTTTCTATTGTTAAACAGATGGATGTCATTCAGGTTGTAAAGTTTCATTGTAATTTTGAACATACAAACTATAAACATGCATAAAGTTTAAAAGTTCTCTTCTTCTGGAAGGAGAGATGTTTGTCTAGTATATTTGTAATGTGGAAGTTTTCCTAATGATAAGCTCCTGTTCCTTACGTATATGAAACAGAGGCAGCACGAAACTGACTATAGCTGATCTTTCCCACTGAGCTGTGTATATAATTACATTGTCCTTGTGCTACGAGTGAAGATAATGGAGAAGAGAAGGAGCTGCTTCTTTACTTCTGAAATTGAGTATATCATCTGGGCAACAAAGGTTGGCTCACCTGACATTCCTGTTACCTTTTGAAATGCGCAATGGCTAATACTGAAAGGACAAAGAATGGGTTATGTAGGACAAAGATTAAACTACTTCTCTTGACTTGCTAGACAGTCTAGACAGTGGTTCACAATATGCTGCGCATCTGCCACCTCTAATTCACACACAGAACTCTGCGTACCACTTCCTTTGCTGTTCCTCTGCCTTTCAGAAGTAGGAAAGAGGCTGGGTGAATGACAAAGATGAAAAAAAGCCTGTCTTCCTAGTTTGGTCTGATGAGTATCTGGCAGTAGTTCTGTATTTGTGCCAGACGATGCTGACTGAATGCTTACTTTGTCCAGTTCATGTCTCAACCCTTTACTGTTGAAATATATACACATATCTTTCTGAGATTTCACAATGAGAATGTTCAGTGTACTCTCCTTATCTATCTGATAAACCATTCCACAGTTGCCTCTTGTGAACTGATACTTCTTCTCTGAAGCTGAGGATGAAATTATATGAAACATGAACAGTTCAGATAGTAATGGCAGGTATTCTGTTTGCTATCTGAACATTATAATTATAATCTTCATCCAAAATTTTCCATTGCTGTGTGCTGTGCTCAGTAGGTTCACTGCATCTTAGGAAGTAAAAATAAAATTACATTTTGTCTGGTACCCATGAAATTATTCAGTGGTACATTACTGAGTCCCAGATTGTGGTAGTTAAGAAGAGAGGTAAATTGATAAAAGATGGTTTACTGTTTTGCACCTCCCGCTGTTTCCCCCATCAAAATCCTTAGCAACACGTCACCTTCTGACACCTCATTTGAAGGCACATCCAGCAGTGATTTTATCCATACCTAATAACACAAACACAGAAACTTATTTTTATACCCCCCAACAACAACACAAAGCACTACTGTTAGGAACTGATGGGGCTAAACTTTCTTTAGAATATTTGTTCCGGATATTATCAGTCATACACACATTGAAAAAGGAATGGGAAGTCAAGTTCAAGTCAGTAACTTGATTCATAGTGGTAAAATTTCACATGACAACTTATCCAATTTGTAGTATGAACAACTCTGTGTAGCAAACAGACGAAAGAGCACGGAAAATCCTTCATCTGCTTTTGGGACACTAGGATCTCCTGTTGTACGTCATTTACATGTGGAAGTAGTGGCAAGACCATTAAAGAAATACAGTGAAAATAACAAGCACAACAACAGCAGACACTCAGAGCTGATAGAATTATGGCTTAGTTCTCTTTCCATGTTCTTCAATTATTTGTTCTGAGCGTCTTTCTCCACAGTATATTCATTTTCACTCTACCACTCGATTCTATTCTTCTCCTCTCACTTTGTCATTAATATAATGCTTCATTTGTTTGTCACCCACATGACATCTGTCACACTGGTTTGGATTGTGAGCCAAGATGAAAACTGCACACTTTTATATTGTCCACTGCATGGTGTGGCAGTGCCTTCTCTCTGTTGATGATTAGGCACTACTATTATCTACCTGAATAACATACTGGGCACCTACACACATCAAGATATTTTCTGTGCACATGGCTTAACATAAGAACAATGGGATGTAAAAACTGAGTAAGCAGTGGTAGGAGGCTCCAGAGAAGTAATTACATGCCTTGTAGATGCAGAAAGCTCTCAGGCAGCTTGGTACTCACTTATTTACTCCAAACAGTATAGGTGAACATTTACCATTGTGGTTAAGTTCTGTCAGCATTCATCTACAAGCAAACAAAAGTAAAGCAGACTGCACATACAAACAGAGCCATGGCCCATTTCCTTTCAAATACAAACTGTAAATTATTTCTGCTGAGAATGATTTAGAAACAATCAGATCCATGGACTTCATAAAGTTATGTGGTTTTGTAGTGGCTAAGAAGCTGACTCCATAACACGAAAAGCAACTTCTTGATGTACAAACAAAACGCAAAAGTTCTTGGATCAGCAGCTAAGTGCGTCTATAACTAAAGGTCTGATAGACATTGATAACTAATCTCAAAGAAATCTTTTTCACTACAGCCTTCTGGTCTACAATCAATTGCAACCCAGTCTTTGGTGCAGTTACGTTGGGGTCTAACAAACCTCAAGTATAATTGATCAGTTTCCTTATGATCATGACACAGATGGACCTATGAAATTATTTAGGTTCAGACATTTATTGAATTTGGAGTGTGTGTAGTCAAATCCTGAAACAGTGTGAGTAACAAGCTCCATTTCAACTTATTCTGTCCTGTTAGCCTCATAATTGCTTCTCTCAATCTTGCTGTGGGGTTTTTTTGCATTACTGGATACACCTCACAGCAAAAATAAGTGTTCACCATTGTTTATTTGACATAAAACAATTATTTAACTAGGATGAGTTTCTGCTCTCGAAAGGCAGTCTGAAGGAACAGAACATTTTCCAGACTTCTAACTTAATAACACAGTGTCTCTTTTTCCACTTTGATAACACTTCAGAGAACCCCTGAAGTGAGAATTTTTCATTCCAGAGTTGTTGAAACAAGTGTGAGGAAGTGCTAGAACTTTCATTAAGTTATAACACTGACATCTCACAGGAACTGAGAAGTATGTGTTTGGGGGTGGGGGGAGGATGCAGGGGGGGAAACCAAAGACACTGCCAATTCCACAAAGCAATGAAATTCAAAAAGCAGAGAAATAACAACTTCTTAAATTCAGAATGACTCATACTCCATCATCAAAGCTACCCTTGATATACTTTATTATTTAACTGAATAAGGGAACTCTGGGAATCATTATCAACACAGTATCACTCCTACAAATTATGTTTGTATATCTTACAGGATCAAGATCACAATTGCTAGGGTCTACCCTTATATTCCCATAGTAGAATGCCATCATTTAAACACTGACATTCGGTATTGTTAGAATTCTAAATGTCCCACCTTCAATATATGCCTGGAAAAGGCTGAGTACCCAGCAGATACAAATTAGCATACTATGAATTTATATGTTTACAATTTTATTCAAAAGCACATTTAAATGAATACATGTATAGCATTTGTTTTAAAGTTGCTATTTACATAGAAAAATACCAAATTGTAGTAGATTTTTCATTTATTTAAAAGGCAAATAAACTATATACTGTGTTTTTATTCTGGCAATTCTAACTGACTGTCCACTAGAATTATTTTACAGGCAGTTATATTTTGAGATTAGGAGTACTGAGAAATAATTTGTTAAATTTGGCTGTTCTGGTAAAAATCATATCTGCTGCGCTGCTCATTGCAGGAAAGGGTGAAAGTTTTTTAAACAGCAGCCTTACAGTCAAAGGGATGTTCACTTGAAACAAAGTTTGGAATTAATCTATAACTTTATCCTACAGAAGTCAAGCATTCAATTTAAGATAGCTTTTTCTAGGATGCTTCTATAATAAGCAGAGACTGCTAGTCACTCTCATGCTGCAGTTGAGCTTATACTGTGATTGGAAGACCTAATTTCATAACGTTCTCCATCAGATGCAGAGGAAGCCTAAGTAAGCAGCTCAGGTCTAACACCTAACCTTTAGATAACTAAATCGAGACAAATCTCAACCAGAAACGACAAGAAATTCATTGTCTCCTGCCAGGCACAGGCACAGCTTGTGCAACTCATGGGCAACCTGGCAACCTAACGCATACATAAATTGTTCATGGGTTTATTACATGTTGCAGTTGTTCACCTTCAAATTTGTTTACCTTCAAATAAGTCCCCTGTAACTAACTGTTAATCACTGTGTCATTGCTAAGGTGTGGAGAATCTTTGAGAGGACAACAGGGGGCAACAAATGGTCTTTATGTGCCACAGGAATTCAGCCAGAGTCAAGTATTCTCTGTTCAGTCCTACACTCGGGGCAGCAGAAGCTGGTGCAGTGCCAGAGGCAGTGACGGGAGCCCACGGCCCAGCACCTTCACGATGCACTGCCCAGCCCTGGTTTCCTTCTGGACCCTCCTCTGCTGCAAGGCATACAGATAGACATGTTAAAAGCCGTTATGCTGAACTTTCTCTCCTGGACTGCCCTGTCTCTTCATCAGGACAGATGTGTCACTTTTTAGTGACTCTGTGTGTGACTAGAAGTATTTTGGTATTTCTGCTGGGAATGATTTCAAAAGAGAAATTCAGCTGGTGGTGTTTTGTGTCAAACACCAGGAATAAAACAGATCTAGTAGGCAATTGCCGTAATTTTCTCTTCTGGGCTATGTTCATCTAGAACAATAGTAAGAGAGCGGGATCTTTGTGCTCTTGCCTGAACATGTCTGTCCATTACATTTTTTGTCGGAAGCTGGCATACAAGCACTTCTTCATCCACTGACAATGTCAGATGTTTTCAATCAGTGTATAGAAACTACTGTATTTTATACTTACAGAAAAATATCAAGTATCAAATCTTTATTTGACGCCTCCTAAAGACTCTGATTCTATACACTACTTTCAACTACCGACAATTCTGATGGATTTAAAGGTGTAAAGGACAGGATTAGACTTACTGCAGGAATTTCAGATTACTGATACCATAAAATGTCTCTAGACATTTCCAGAAGTAGACAAAGAGGCCTTTGACGTCTTTAATGAAGACACAATGCCATTTTCTTAAGTAATTTGAAGTGAATACCAATTAGGTATTCAAGATCATTTAGTTGCTAGCCTGTCCCTCTGGTCCCAAACCACAACGTACACTTTTCCCTCCAGTGTTCTTAAAATAAAATAATACCCAATATGTGAAAAATAGCTAGCCATTACTTCACTTTCTGAACAAAAACTACATAACCATTACCTGTTTGAGAAGAGAGAAATGGAAGTTTTGAACTACTATCAGGACTTGCTAAGGTGATCCCAGTTAAAAGGTATATTACTATGTAGTGCCAGACTCAGGCCTTCTCACAGCTTATTCATGCGCCATCATAGATGACCACCTTGAAGAGAGTTTGGATGACACTGACTGCAGTTGTTCATACCACTGTCCCAAGAGAAAGGGGAGATGTGCTTCAGAAAGCAAGCTAAAGCTTTCTGTGTTGCCATACACGTGCTGCCAAAGAAGTGATCTTCACTCACAAACTCCACTACTTTGAACCCAAATTTCCAGACATGAATGGCTAACACAATAATAGTATGGACAGTCTTGACAGAGGTATTTTGAACCATTCGTCTGATTACATTTCTGTGGTACTAATAGCTCTTGGGAAGTATATGCATGAGGCACACATGACAGGAACAAGTACTAGGGGATACTTAAGATGAAAACTGGGCCATCACTCCAAGTAATGATGATCCCAGGACAACTGATATGGGATAGATCCTATATAATAGAAAGGAAGGAAGCTTCATATTTTGTATGCAATAGATCCTATATACATGAAATCAAGCTCTCTTTACCAGAAAATACTCTTTGACTAAATCTGGTTGTGCTCCATCACCACCTTGGATTGCATATATCTATCTAAGCTGGTAATTATTCCTAATAAAATCACTTGGCATTGCAGCACAAAATTAAAAGTGTCACATATTGAACTTTTTAAAACAATCTTTTGGAACAGAACTTTTACAAATAATCTAGAGATCATATACAAAGATTTTCGTAAAAATATAGCAGCTATCTAGCCAAAGCCTAGATAACTGTGGAGTGAAAAATCCCAAAACAGATGCTGATATTATTTACTGTTGAATCCCAAAGCCCCATAGTACACCTAGTAAGAGCTAGGTTATTTTAACTGTGTGCTAGGCAGAAATAAGGCACTCTGCAGTTCTAAGTAGTACATTCTGCTCTCTATTGGTTGTCTGAACTGGTCTGCATAACCAAAAGTTTACCTGAAAAGTGTTTCCTTAAATTAAAATTTCTCACCTATGTTCTTAAACTTCTTCCTCATTTTTTCCCCTTCCCCATTACTAGCCCAAATTTGGCCACTTTTTCTAGATTGAGAATTCTGCTTCCCCTTCCCAGCCATGTGTGTTTGCATTTGCTGTATCAAATGCTTTCCTTGGAGTTACCATTCTAAATATTTCATCTACATAGAATCCCAGACTGGTCTGGGTTGGAAAGGACCTTAAAGCTCACCCAGTTCCAATCGCCTGCCACAGGCAGCGACACCTCACACTCAAGCAGGCTGCTCCAAACCCCGTCCAACCTGGCCTTGAACACTGCCAGGTATGGGGGAGCCACAGCTTCTCTGGGCACCCAGTGCCAGTGCCTCAGCACCCTCACAGGGAAGAGCTTCTGCCTTAGATCTAACCTGAACTTCCTCTGTTTCAGTTTGAACCCATCACCCCTTGTCCTGTCACTACAGTCTCTGATGAAAAGTCCCTCTCCAACATCTTTGCAGCCCCCTTCAGACACTGGAAGCTTCTCTGAGGTCTTCACGCAGCTTCTCTTCTCCAGGCTGAACAGCCCCAGTGTTCTCAGCCTGTGTCCAGATGTTCTCCAGAACATCTGATTCTTTTAATAAGGAAATAAAAGTAAGAATTAACACACGTGGTTCACTTAAAATCTCCCCTAAACAAAGTTTACGGATGTAGTAGGAAAAAAAAAAAAACAACCCCCTACATTTTATTTCTGAACAAAACTAACAAATATTTATCCCTGACTTAATTTCTTTATTATTCAATAAATGCTTGTCTATAGATGAGCCACAGTTGCACTGGTCATCACAACAGTTAACTACCTCAAAGCAACAGTGCCCAACTGTCCAGTCAAAGCAACACTTCTGACATAACCTGACATGACCATAGCTGGTACTTTCACCAACCAGGAAGAAATTACAATATCCACTTCAGCTCTACTGGTAGAAAAGCAAGGGGAGCTATTCGTTGGCATAAGATTAAAACTACATTAAAAAACAGAGTGGGGAAGATTAATGCATAATGTCTCACACACACAAACCCACAGTTTACTGCCTCTGCAATCATTCTGTTCTGTTACTAATGTTCTGTATTCTGCACAGTATTTTCAGTTCTACTTCTAGTGTCCTGAAACTGGTAATTTTTTATCCAGCTTGCTTTCTAAATATTCTAGCATAAATCTGTTTGCCCCAGATGATTTTACTAAAATAAATAAGAATGTAAATTATTTATAGATCTACTATTTTTTCTACTAACTTGCTCCATTTATCCCTTATAAAACTTTAATACTGGAATACAAAATCTTGACAAGCACATTCACAAGCAAATAACCTGAGTTGATACCATTCTATATATATTGTGCTAAATTCATAGCATGTTACATATAAAGGCAATATGGTAAAGATTTTCCAGTATTTTCAATGTTTCAATGATACTGGGCTACAATTTAGGTTTCCTTTCAAAATGCTTTAATGGTTGTCAATATAAAATAAAGCCAAAACTACACTCACAGAATCACAGGACCATTAGGGTTGGAAGGGACCTTTGGAGATCATCTGGTTCAACCCCTGCCAAGGCAGAGCCACCCAGAGCAGGGCATACAGGAATGTGTCCAGGCAGGTTTGGGATGTCTGCAGAGAGGGAGACCCCACAACCCTCCCGGGCAGCCTGTGCCAGGGCTCTGACACCCTCACATAAAGAAGTTCTTCCTCATGTCCAGGTGACACTTTTTGTGTTTTAGTTTATGACCGTTGCTCCTCGTCCTGTTGCTGGGTACCACTGGAAAGAGTCTGGCACCATCCTCCTGGAACTTGCCTCTGAGATACTGATCTACATTGATGAGATCCCCTCTCAGGCTGCTCTTCTCCAGGCTAATCAGGACCAGCTCCTGCAATCTCTCCTCATAAGAGAGGTGCTCCAGACCCCTGAGGGTCCTTGTGGCCTCTGCTACACCCTCTTCAGTAGCTCCTTGTCTCTCTTGTACTGAGGAGCCCAGCACTGGACACAGAGTTCCAAATGTGGCCTCACCAGGGTCAGATGAGAGGAAGGAATCTCCTCCCTTGACCTGCTGCCACACTCCTCCCGATGCACCCCAGGATACTATTGTCCCTCCTGGCCAAGGGCATACTGCTGGCTCATAGTCAACTTATCATGCACCAATACACCCATGTCCTCCTTAGCTGAACTGCTCTCTAGTCGGTCATCCCCAACCTGTGCTGGTACTTGGGGGTCTTCCTCCCAAGGTGCAGGACCCTGAATTTGCGCTTGTTGAACCTCGTTGGGTTTCTCTCCACCCAGTTCTCCAGCCTGCCAAGGTCCTGCTGAATGGCAGCACAGCTTCACCCGTATCAGCCACTGCCCCAGCTTCGTATCAACAGCAAACTTGCTGAGGGTGCAGTCCAGCCCTTCATTCAGGTCATTGATAAACACTCATGAGGTCCACTAAATAATTTCTTGATGAAGAACTAGCCTAACATGTTTGAATCAGAAAATACAAAAGATATGTGAATGCAATATTTGTGATCATATAAACTTGCTAGATCATACAATGAATTGTTAAACTTTACAAAAGCAGTGTCTCAACATAACCTAAAGGAGACAAAATTATTGTATTTGCCTAAAGCATAGATAGTAAAACCAGTACAAACTTCTACTCAAATCTTCAAATGCACATCATCTTTGTCTGCACTTGAGCTGCTTGCCATGTTTGGATCTTTGTCTCTTGAAGAGTATACCAATCATGCCCTGCAGGAGACTAACGAGGAAACGCACTTGCACCACAAACAGCCGGATTATGCACAGGTAATGATCGCTACTGGGGCTACAAAGAGAAAGCGGCAGGTCGTAGTAATGGGGGACTCTACTTTGAAAGGGACGGAAGCACTCATCTGTCGACCTGACCCCATCTCGAGGGAGGTGTGCTGCCTACCAGGGGCACGGATCAGGGATGTTACAGAGAGGCTGCCTGCTCTAGTAAGTTCCATGGACTATTACCCGCTCCTGGTGATCCATGTGGGTGCTAGGGATATAGAGAGTAGTAGACTGGGGACCATAAAGAAAGACTACAGAGCCCTGGGAGAGGTGGTTAGAGGCTCCGGTGCTCAGATAGTCTTTTCGTCAATTCTCCAGGACACAGGGGAGGACCAAGAAAAAGCTAGGAGGATTGGCCAGGTTAATAAATGGTTAAAAGGGTGGTGTCATAGTCAGCGGTTTGGGTGTCTTGAACATGGGACTGAAGTTAGCAGGCCAGGTCTACTGGGGGCTGGTGAAGCTGCTCTGGTGAAGAAGGGGAAGAACAGTTTTGGTAGGAGGCTTGCCAGACTGGTCAAGGAGGCTTTAAACTAGATGTGTTGGGGGAGGGGGGCATCATTCCATCCCAACACACCCAGTCAGTTGCCAACACCTATAATAAATGCTCGGAACGATGTACATATATTCCATCTGCTCCAGCCAACGAGCCGGCTTCAATTGGAGTTTGTCTCAGATGCCTCTATACAAACGCCCGTAGCATGGGGAACAAACAAGAGGAATTAGAGATGTGTGCACATCTACGGGGGTATGATATAATAAGCACCACAGAAACATGGTGGGATGGCTCCTGTGACTGGAGTGTTGGAATGGAAGGTTACAGGCTCTTTAGAAAGGACAGGCCTGGCAGGCGGGGAGGGGGAGTTGCCCTTTATGTTAGGGATAGGCTGGAGAGTATGGAACTCTGTCTGGGGGCAGGTGAGCAGTTTACAGAGAGTTTGTGGGTCAGGGTTAAAGGGAAAACAGCCGTGGGAGACATTACTGTGGGGATCTGTTACAGACCGCCCGATCAAGGAGAACCTGTGGATGAAGCACTCTACAGACAGATAGGAAAAGCCTCACGCTCGCAGGCCCTTGTTCTCATGGGGGACTTCAAACACCCTGACATCTGTTGGAATGATGGCACTGCACAGCACAAGCAATCCAGGAGGTTCCTTGACTGTGTGGAAGACAACTTCCTTCTGCAAGTAATAGAGGAGCCGACAAGGAGAGGTGCCCTTCTTGACCTTGTGCTCACCAACACGGAAGGGCTTGTTGAGAATGTGGTACTCCAGGGCAGTCTTGGATGCAGTGATCACAAGACGGTCAAATTTGAGATCCCCAGGACAGTGAGAAGAGCGTGTAGCAAGCTCAGTGCCCTGGACTTCAAAAGAGCAGGCTTTGGCCTCTTCAGGAGCCTGCTCAGTAAGGTTCCATGGGATATAGCCCTGGAGGGCAGGGGGGCCCAAGGCTCTTGGTTGATATTCAAGGATCACCTGCTACAAGCTCAGGAGTGTTGCATCCCAACTAGAAGGAAGTGCAGCAGGAGGGCCAGGAGACCTCCTTGGATGGATAAGGAGCTGCTGAGGAAAATTCAAAGGAAAAAAGAGGCTTATAAAAAATGGAAGCAAGGACAGGCGGCCTGGGTAGAGTACAGGGATGTTGTCCAGGAAGCTAGGGACCAGGTTAGGAAGGCTAAGGCCCAGATAGAATTAAACCTAGCCAGGGATGTTAAGGATAACAGGAAGGGATTCTACAGGTACGTAGCAAACAGAAAACAGACTAGGGACAACATAGGCCACCTGAGGAAGCTCTCGGGAGAACTGGCTACACAGGATTTGGAGAAGGCTGAGGTTCTGAATGATTTCTTTGCCTCTGTCTTCACTGGCAAAGGCTCTGACTGCACCACCCAGGTCTTAGAAGGCAGACGCAGGGACTGTGAGAATGAAGACCTTGGGCCCACAGTAGGAGAGGATCTGGTTCGAGACCATCTTCAAAATCTGAACGCACACAAGTCCAATGGGACCTGATGAAATCCATCAGCAGGTCATGAAGGAGCTGGCAAATGAAGTTGCTAAGCCACTGGCCATCATATTTGAAAAATCATGGCAGTCAGGTGAAGTTCCCGACGACTGGAAAAAGGGAAATATAACCCCCATTTTCAAGAAGGGGAAAATGGAAGACCCAGGGAATTACAGACCAGTCAGTCTCACCTCTGTGCCTGGTAAAATCTTGGAGCACATTCTCCTGGACAGCATGCTAAGGCACATGAAAAACAACAAGGTGCTTGGTGACAGCCAGCATGGCTTCACTAAGGGGAAATCCTGCCTGACCAATTTGGTGGCCTTCTATGATGGGGCTACAGAACTGATGTACAAGGGTAAAGCAGTTGATGTCATCTACCTGGACTTGTGCAAAGCGTTTGACACTGTCCCACACGACATCCTTCTCTCTAAATTGGAGAGATATCAATTTGATGGATGGACCACTCGGTGGATAAAGAACTGGCTGGATGGCTGCACGCAAAGAGTTGTGGTCAATGGCTCAATGTCAGGCTGGAGACCGGTAACGAGTGGTGTCCCTCAGGGATCGGTGTTGGGACAAGTCTTGTTTAACATCTTCGTCGCTGACATGGACAGTGGGATTGAGTGCGCCCTCAGCAAGTTTGCCGATGACACCAAGCTGTGTGGTCCGGTTGATATGCTGGAGGGAAGGGATGCCATCCAGAGGGACCTTGACACGCTTGTAAGGTGGGCTGATGCCAAGCTTATGAAGTTCAACCATGCCAAGTGCAAGGTCCTACACCTGGGTCAGAGCAATCCCAGGCACAGATACAGGTTGGGCAAAGAAGAGATTCAGAGCAGCCCTGCGGAGAAGGACTTGGGGGTGCTGGTCAATGAGAAAATGAACATGAGCCGGCTTCAGTGTGCCCTCGCAGCCCAGAAAGCCAACCGTATCCTGGGCTGCATCAAAAGGAGCGTGACCAGCAGGTCGAAGGAGGTGATCTTGCCCCTCTACTCTGCTCTCATGAGACCTCACCTGGAGTATTGTGTGCAGTTCTGGTGTCCTCAACATAAAAAGGACATGGAACTGCTGGAACAAGTCCAGAGGAGGGCCATGAGGATGATCAGGGGACTGGAGCACCTCCCATATGAAGATAGGCTGAGGAAGTTGGGGCTGTTCAGCCTGGAGAAGAGAAGGCTGCATGGAGACCTAATAGCAGCCTTCCAGTATCTGAAGGGGGCCTATAGGGATGCTGGGGAGGGACTCTTCGTCAGGCTCTGTAGTGACAGGACGAGGGGTAACGGGTTAAAACTTAAACAGGGGAAGTTTAGATTGGATATAAGGAGGAAATTCTTCCCTGTGAGGGTGGTGAGGCACTGGAATGGGTTGCCCAGGCAGGTTGTGAGTGCTCCATCCCTGGCAGTGTTCAAGGCCAGGTTGGATGAAGCCTTGTGTGGGATGGTTTAGTGTGAGGTGTCCCTGCCTATGGCAGGGGGGTTGGAACTCAGTGATCTTGAGGTCCTTTCCAACCCTAACTATTCTATGATTCTGTGATTCTATGAATTTGCTGATTCTTCAAATAAAACAACACTTTCTGAGCTCAGGCCTTCCACACTGAAATTGTTAATGTACTAAAAATACTGGCTTCATCCAGGCAATGATTGGATTAGCTAGAAAATCATATTTTTATATTCCTGAGGAATATTCCCAGTAATGGGTTGGACTACACGAGCTTTGAAGGTCCCTTCCAACCCAAACCACCCTATGATTTATGAAGTCAATGAGGCCTTTCTTCTATACACGGCTGAAAGTAGCTTCACGATCACACACCCTGGTTCTCGGACTTCAACCACCTTGACATCTGCTGCAGGAACAGCACAGCAAGGGACAAACAATCCAGATCCAGGAGGTTCGTGGAAAGCACTGATGGTAACTTTTTGAAACAGGTGATGGAGGAGCCAATGAGGAAAAGTGTGCTGCTGGACCTTATACTAACAAATAAAGAAGGATTTTTTGGTGATGTGAAAGCTGGGGGCAGCCTGGCCTACAGTGACCAAGAGATCAGGGAGTTCGGTATCATGCAAGGATAAAGTGGGGCAATAAGGTCATAACCCTAGATTTCCAGAGAGCACTTGGGGAAGAATAACCCCATGTACTAGCAAAGGCTGGGGACTGACATGCTGGAAAGTAGCTCAGTGGAGAAGGACCTGAGGGCTCTGGTGGACAACAGATTGTCCATGACAGCAATGTGCCCTCATGTCCAAGAAGGCCAGTGCTATTCTGGGCTGCATTAGGGAGAGCATTGCTAGCAGGTTGAGGGCACTGATCTTCCCTCTCTACTCAGCCCTGGTGAGGCCTCACTGGGGTACTGTGTCCAGCTCTGTGCTCCCCAGTACAGGAGAGACATGGAGTTCCTGGAGCAAGTCCAATGAAGGGCTACTGGAACAATTAAGAGTATAGAGTCATTCATATGAAGAAAGGTTGAGGGTGCTGGGCATGTCCAGCCTAGAGAAGAGAAGGGCCAGGGGAGATCTGATTCAGATGTAAGTATCTGAAGGGAGTGTGTCAAGAAGATGGGTCCAGCCTCTTCTCAGTGGTGCCAGGCAATAGCACGAGTGGCAACGGACATAACCTAAAATACAGGAAATAAAGAACTCCTTTACTATGAAGGTGACTAATCATTGGAATAGGGTGCTCAGAGAGATTGTAGAGTCTCCTTCCCTGGAGATATTCAAAAGCTGTCTGGACACAATCATAGGATCATAGCATCAACCAGGTTGGAAAAGACCTTTAAGATCATGGGGTCCAACCATTCCGCAGCACTGCCAAGGCCACCACTAACCCATAGCACTGAGGCCTCATCTCTATGGTGTGTGACTCCAGCACTGCCCTGGGCAGCCTGTTACAATGCCTGAGCACCCTCTGGGGAAGGAACTGTTCCTCAGCTCCATCTAAACCTGCCCTGGTGCAGCTTGAGGCTGCTTCCTCTTGTCCCGTCCCTTGTTCTTTGGGAGCAGAGCCCAGCCCCTCCTGGCTCCATCCTCCTGTTAGGCAGTTGTAGGGAGCGATAAGGTCTCCCCTGAACCTTCTCTTCTCCAGACCAAACCCCCCAGGTCCCTCAGCCGCTCCCCATCACACTCCATTGCCCTTCTCTGGACCCACTCCAGCACCTCAATGTCTCTCTTGTAGTGAGGGGTGCAGAACTGAACACAGGATTTGAGCTGCAAATCAGTCCTGGGTAATGTGTCTTGGTGACCCTGCTTGAGTGGGGAGGTTGGTCAAGCTGACCCTTCGTGGTCCCTTCCAACTTTAACCATTCTGTGGTTCTATAATTGCTGCCATAATGCTATTGCTTCTCTTATTGGTCGGAAACATCTACTTGGTTTAACAAGATTTTTTATTGCAGTATCTGTCATTTTAGTCTAAGCAGGTTTTACTCTGTGTGCTTGGAAAAATCTTATTTATTCTTAAGTTCATTAAAGTAGGATGAGAATGTTACCACTGAGCTGCTTTTCCTTCCAAAATACTGTTCACTACGAAGTCGAAAGCCAACTCTACAGAGTTTCTCTCTGAATATGAGGACTTTACTAAGTCTTAATAACTTTGACAATGTTTTTCTCACTTGAAAGCCATATTGAGTATCTTATTACACAACAAAATAAAGAGAACTGAAATGAAAACATTCCACAGAGACTACAGCATATGTGGTTTGAATACTGAATACCCTGACATTCTTCCTGTCTCCTCAAACTTTTGAGTAATACGTTCTTATAAGACAGAGGGTCAAATCTCACTCAGCTCACTTCATACTTTGATATTCTGAAAGACTTTCATGTTGAAACTGTAAGTATGAGGTAAATCTAATTTGATAGCAGTGCTAATACCTGGGTGCTAATATCACGGGCATTCGTGATGTTCCAAAGCTCTTCTCCATTGTACAATCAGATATTGTAAAATGAAATAGTGCAAGTTAATAACAGATTAATCTCATTTTGCCATAAGTTGTAGCATTAAAATTCATATTTTATAACAGATATTCACATGGCATCCTCACACCATTCAGAAATGCTAAGCACTTGCATTTGAAGTCAATAGAATTTATGGATGCCCCATGCATCTGAAAAGCAATCACTTGATTTTACAGGCGTATTCGGCATCATCCATTAGAAAATTAAGTAAATACATTATTGCATTATTGTTCTTGCACTTTCAAGGCCTGATAATGCCCTATGCCAGCACTTAGGATTTCTTCCTACCTTTATGACTGCAACTTTAATATTATTGTATTAAAGAGTATTGTGTTAAAGGGTCCTGATCTTGCACAGACACAGAAAAACTCATTTTGTGTAAAAAAAAAAAAAAAATTAATAAAAAATGAATTAACTCCTAGCACTGCTATAAAAGTCTCAGCCAATACTTTCTCTGCTGTCACCTTCAGCAGCAGCATCCAGGGTCATTATCACTCAAGGAAAAATGGTGTCACAGCAATAGCAGTTCCAGCCTTGAGTAAGGCATGACATATTAAGCTAGCAAACTAAACACCGTGCAAGTAAAGAAGTTTTCTCATATTTGGGAATGCAAAATCAGTCTGCCAGTGTGATAAAGTATATTAAAGTCCCACAGATTCAGTTTGCTATAAGACTTCAGGCATTTTGTCATTTGGAGTACCTTGAGTCATTAATGTTCTGTCCAGCACCTTTTCTATCAGAGTGTATGTCTTGGAAATGGTGATGGCTATTCATTGTGGATCTAGAGACACAAGTTACAGCATAATCACAGTAACAGAGTTCTAAAGGTGCCACACATACGCAACAGTTCTGATGAGCTGTCCACCCTGGAGGGGAAACATGGCCTTTATCTAATGTGCCTGATAAAGAAGTTCAGAAAAGAACACTTCCATCGCAACCAGCATGATATGCAGGCAGTTACAAAGATTTATACTGTCAATTGGGAAACTGGATAAAGATGAGCTTTCCAGCCCCACCCTTCAGCTTCTTGAGCAACAATTTAAAGAGGTCAAACCGTATCTGCAGGGCATGTAGTAAACAGCCCTCTGAAAACCGCCTCTGCAGTGGAGCAAACCCAGAAACATACGGAAAAGAATCTGCGCAAAGACATAACTTTTTGCTTTATTGCTTTGGTTTAGATGAAACCCCGACTTCCACAGGCTTGAAGAGGCTAAAAGTTTGCACCAAGTCTGGTCTCTCAGAGACAAAACAGAACTGAGTGTGAAAATAGTATGAAAATAAAGTTGAAAGGTAATTCACTTTTTCCTTTTGTTAGGGGGAGGAGGGAAGTGTGACAGTAAAGGGGTTTTCCATCTCAATCAAGTTGACATGGAAAAATCAAAGTTTATGTCCCCAAACCACTATTTTTTTTCTAATTTGTTCCAGCAAGAAAAAAGGAAAAACAAATCCACCAACTATTCTGAGCTGTTTCTAGGATTCTAATGGGTTTCATTTGTCTGAGAAGCATAATTAATAATACCTGACATCCATCTAAGTCCATTCAGCTTTTGACGCTTCCTTTTGCTTTGAAAAGTTCACAACTTGTAATTCAGAGGTAACAAATATATCAGAAATAGACATCTGACAAATATATATGACAAATTCCCAGAAAAGTGGCACATTTATATATTTATATAAGTAATACTTATATATTAGAATAAACATATCTATTACTAATTATGCGTATAATGGTTAAATAGGCACAAGGCCTTAGATATGTACTTAATTCATACCCTTTGATATGGAGAATATGAATTTGAGATGGATAGAAACACACCTGTTTGTACCAGCAATAAAAACAGGAACATGATTTTAGGTATGTGAACTATGTATCATCATACAACTAGATCTATTTGTCTTCCCTTGACCTTTCACTACATAACATTTTACACATCTTGCTGTCAATAGCATTGCTGGACCATTTTCTGTCATTCATTCCTGATATCAGATTAAGAAACTGTTTTGATTGATTGTCCAAGTTCCTTGGCTAAATACCCATTAATTCTTAGATCAGCAGTTGCTGTTAAACTTCCCCAAATGGAAATGGGTGACCATTCCAAATAGAAGCACACTTACTGCAAGACACGAAATTCTTTTCTTCCTGAAAAAGGGATTTAATCAGTTGTGTAGCTATACTTACAGGCCTAAGCATTTGAAGTTTTGAAATATAGCACAAATAAATATTTTGCTCGAGAAACAGAAAAATTCTAAGTTTAGAGACAAAGTCATAATTTAATTTATTTCTGAATTTTACTCCCCAAAACATCTTAGAGCTGAATGGACCCCAGTTTTTGAATGCAAACAGGGAATTGAAGATGAAACTAAGAACCCAGAAGACAATGTTGGTAGGATTTTGAAAGACATACATCTGCCCTTGCAATATGATCTAGTAGATCTTGTTAATTGCACCTACTATTTAGGAATGCTGCTGAATTCCATACTGCCACAATGTTTTGCATAGTTTCAATTAATTACTGCTAAGTTATCCTTTCTAATGCTCCTGTTGGTTTGGAGACAGTCCTATCCTAGTGACTGACAATCCTTGTTTACTTATCCCTCTGTCATTTTTCATCTGCATTACAGAAGTTCAACAAATCAAAGTAAGGCACAAATAACCCTTAGGAAATTCTGTCCAGGAAAACTGTCATCTTTCTCCTCTGTCAGGCAGGCTTATTCTGAATCTTTTTATATATTCTACATGAAATTTTTATAGAACACAGATTCAACTTCAAAGCCTAGTCATGTGTTCAGACTATTCAAAAACGAGACAAATACATCAATGAATCAGCTGCTTGTGGCTGAAGGCTGTGCTAGACCTCTCTAACCCTGAGCCACCAGAAACAAAGGATACCCATCTTCCTCAGGAGACACGTTAAATCTGTGGTACCAGCTGCTACAAAGCCATATACGATATGGATGATCAGAAAGCTGCCCCCATCAATTCTCTTGTTTATCTCACAACAGTATGCATACCTACAAAAAACAAAGAAAAAAAAAAAAAAAAACGCTCTCAAAAGAAAAGCCAAAAAAGCAAAATCCTTAAAAAAAAACCTTTGTATTACAGAAGCCTTTCTCCCCTCTAGAAAAGTAATAACAGAATAAACTACCTGTGGCAGATCCTCATTCTGTTTTTTCATTAATAACTTATGAAAAGGATCCCAAATACTGCAGATATGAAGCAGTAAGAATGTGGGAAAAGGAAAAATATTGTGAGGAAAAACTGAGGAAAGATTCTTCTTCCAGTGTTTTGCTTCAAGGCCTAGGAAATTAGTAACAGAAAACATAGAATCATAGAATCATAGAATAGTTAGGGTTGGAAAGGACCTTAAGATCATCTAGTTCCAACCCCCAACATTCATCTAATTAACCCCCATGTTTCAGTACATAAAATAATAAGGTCTGGGTACAAGAACAAAAATAAATTCATGAAATTACAGAATCATAGAATGGTTTGGTTGGAAAGGGCCTGAAGATCATCCAGTTCTAACACCCCTGCCATAGGCAGGGACACCTTCCACTAAATCATGTCACCCAAGGCTTTGTTCAACCTGGCCTTGAACACTGCCAGGGGTGGAGCATTTACCACTTCCCTGGGCACCTTGTGCCAGCGCCTCAGCACCCTCACAGGGAAGAGCTTCTGTCTTAGTTCTAACCTGAACTTCCCCTGGTTCAGTGTGAACCCATCACCCCTTGTCCTGTCACTACAGTCCCTGATGAAGAGTCCCTCTCCAGCATCCTTGTAGCCCCCTTCAGACACTGGAAGCTGCTCTGAGGTTTCCATGCA
This sequence comes from Lathamus discolor, assembly GCF_037157495.1. Taxonomy (NCBI): domain Eukaryota; kingdom Metazoa; phylum Chordata; class Aves; order Psittaciformes; family Psittacidae; genus Lathamus; species Lathamus discolor. The sequence goes on along the minus strand of NC_088886.1, from coordinate 64,678,607 downwards.
GCTTCTCTTCTCCAGGCAAAATTAGAAGTGCTTATGAAACTAAATGCAGTGTCTTCCAGTTTCAAACACTATCTTTCTCAATTCCATTACGTATCCAGGGATGCTTCTCATTCCTTGATACAGCTCTAAATTTCTGCCAGAGGGTGTTACATATTTTTGGTTTGTTTCATTTTGCTATATGTTATTGAAAATAAAGGACTAAAATTACCTGTACTTTATCAAGCACCCAGGACATTTTTTCCTGATTTTCATAAAGTTAAATATAGTCTTTGGGAACTGACAGAGAAGCCAACAGTTCTCACCCCAACCATCAAGCATCAAGAAAAGCTAATAATGAGCCTCATTCACTGATACCTTTAAAGATGTATATGGAGTGCATTTTTAACATATATGTTATATGGGGTTAGAAAAGAGTTTACATTTCAGTGCTACCTGTCTGCAGGAAAAGGACCACTTATCATGGCTAAATTATTTGATTAAGAAATTTGTTTGCAGTCATTTAGAGTGTGATATTCATCAGAAGCTGCTATAGGATATCAGTATTTCAGAAGTATCTCTATATGTCAAGAGAAGGCAAAATTGTAGTAGCAAGCAGTGTTCTGGAAGTATTAGAAACCAATACAAATTCAAGTTGCAAAATGACAGGAAAAACTGAAATAAAATACAAACTGTTCCATTTTAAACTAATTTGACTAATGTAGTTTAGCATTGCTCTGATATAGGGACAGGATTTAGCATACTACTGAACAATGAGCATGAAAACAGCCCTAATAGCCTAACACTACCTCTTTGTGCACTGGGCAGGAGCTTTGTATACATTATCAACTTGCTGCAGTCATTCAGCAAGGACAGTACATGCCCTACCACCCAGTGATGGAGAAAAATGACAAATGTTTGGGGAATAAGACAATAAAAAACAAGCTGTTCTCTGCATCAGTTTCAAAGCCTCCATTTGCTTTTGATGCCTGGTTCTGTGTTTAGTTAGAATAGATGCTCAGTAAACAATCCTCAAACAACATGTGGATTTAGTAGGTTGATCTGACTGATGGGGGTTACTATTTGTATCCCTACCAGCTCCAGGCTGGTATATAAATAACAAAAATAACCAAATATATCCCAGTTATAAATCAAAATTCTCTTACATACCAGGCTGTAACATCACAACACGCGTATGTTTATTTATACTTTAATACACTTTCATCTGTTTCCTTTCTTCAATGTCTTTTTTTACTGTAGGGCTCATTCTAAACTAAAGCACTCTTTCCTAATTCTCCTAACAGTTTAGATTTATGCATATTCTTCTCAGAGATCACCAAAACATTTTCTCATATCTTCCTAAGTACAACAGAATTAAGATCCGCCTCTCCCAGTTTCTTCCAAGTTTCACTTTCTGCCACAGTAACATGAATACTATCTATTTTTTACCTGCCACCATAACTCAACTTTGACTTAGATGGAAAATCGTTGGGGGTGTGAGGATAATCTGATCTCACTGGCAGTTCAGAGTGAGGATGCTGCTACCAATGGAACCATCATTTTGTAATATATTCACTGTGATGAGAAATAACAAAAGATAGCTGCTGCACAAACAACCAGTGCTTGGATGGAACAAGAAATGTTTGTATTTCCTCACTTCTAATACTAATAGATTTTGTTAAAAAATATTTTTCATGGTTCTTTAAGAAATTACACAGCATAAAAGAGGACAGAGACTCTTATATGGTTTAGGCAGCATGTTTAGCAGAGACTGTGTGTCACAATTTAATAATAAACCATTTGAGCTTATCTGAGCTTTCAGTGGAAGGTTGTAATGAACCAGAAGTACAATAAAAGCATTCTGCAGATTATACCAGAAGGGATTTTTATTCCCAGGTTTCTGGGATTATCACATGAGCAGTCTCCTAGATGATAAGCAAACTTTTAATATAAATGAAGGAATAAGTTTACTCAAAAGTTAGTGTTACAATAGAGACAAGCAAGAAAAATAAACCACATCCTCCACTTCTGCTGTCTCACATGTTTTCCTTCTGGGTGCACATCTGATGAATGTAATTTTACAGAACACTGTACTAACTGAATACCTCTAGGACCGATTTAGAGGTGGCATCTTAATGTTTTGCAATTTGTAGGAAGAGTACAAAAGAACTGAGACACCTTAGACTTTGGAGTAGTTTTATGTGTAGCCTACCATTGGATATTACTCTGAACTAACTTTTTCATAGGAAATATATTAGTTGCATATTTTAAGTTTTAAAATGATACAAAACTTTGATTGTGAGAGTACCACCACCACTAAGAAATCACTTTGGTGTGTACTGTCATAATGTGCTTGCTCTGCTAAGATGAACTGGGGGAGATGGGGGGAGTTATGTGCTAATTCTTTACCTGAAATAAAGATCACCTCTCCAAAGGTTTGGTGGATTAGATAAATAAAAGATCACCTCTCCAAAGGTTTGGTGGATTAGATAAATACAGTTTGGTGAACTAAAGTGATCATCTTCAAGGAGCAAGTCCATGATTTCTTTAGAAGATAGAGGAGAAGGAAGAGATGCAAATGTAGGTTAAAAATGCTGATGTCTGCAAAAATAATTTCTACATTTAGTTCTTCCATCAGTGCTGCCAACATTTTATTAAATTGGGGAAATATCTTCAGAAAATTTCCACAACTAATGAAATAAATGGTATATCATAGAATGGTTTGGGTTGGAAAGAACCTTAAGCTGACCCAGTTCTAACCCCCTGCCATGGGCAAGGACACCTTCCACTAGACCAGGTTGCTCCAAGCCCTGTCCAACCTAGCCTTGAACACTGCCAAGGATGGGACAGCCACAGCTTCTATGGGCAACCTGTGCCAGAAGTAGCCTTTCCTGACAGTTACACATGGAATGAAAAGGTCCAAGACAAATTCCTAGCAATTGACGCACTGGCTCTTTCATGCACCAGAATCACCCAGAAGATGGTAAAGACATCACTTTTGCATTTTAACACCAATTTCAGATCATAATACCAGATACCATTATTATGCCACACAAACATCTGACTCTAAACAGTAAAACCCCATTCCCTGTAATTTCCCCTCAAGTCTTATGCAAATTTCTAGTTAGAATAACAAAATCAGCTTTGCTGATTTGCTGGGATTCCAACTTTAGTGCAACTGGAAGTCTAAATAAGCACTTCACTTACATAAAAAGCTTCATAAAACATCACAAAATCCAGCACAGTTTACTAAGACTGGCCCTCCCTGATCCATACAATTTGAATATTTGTAATTAAAGGGGCTCATTTACTAAAAATATATTTTAAATACATCACTGACTCCAGTGTCACAATATTCAAAACCAAAGAAAACCCAACACACACATGCATTAACACATGGGCAGATATAACAAACACAATACAGTGAGAAATATACTTGTCAGAAATATTTTATCATAAGCTGACACATTTGGCTTTGTCACTCTGCTGGTTTTCACCCTCAATTACTTGACATTTCAAGGCATTTAAGCAACTCCTTATTCCTTATCAACACCATCATTCCTCCCATGATTGTAAAAGGTGCTTCAAGTGAGCAGGTCACTGACTCAAGTCACATGAGCCCTCGGGAAGCAGGAAAAATTAGGTGTGTATCTTTCCTATTTTGACATCTTTTCCTTATTGATAAAATATTCTTCCTTTTAGAGACTGCATAGATTTCAGGAAGTTTACAATCAGACTAAAATATGGAAATTCCCAGTCAGAACACAATGACAATGCCTAGTTGTGTTTGCAATAAAAATGTTAGTTACATAACTTGAGATATTAGTCCCAGGAAATAAAGAACACTCTCCATCAAGACTGCCAGATTTGCCTGCAATAATGCTCACTGTCAAGTAAGCAATGAGCTCACATTTGTGATTTCAGGGTAGTTGTAGGATTGAAGAATTTGTGGGCTCTGTAAAGCAACAGTGAATTTGTTGCTTCCTTATGACTTTGTCTTTTTTGGCTTTTGGTTGGTAGTACTGAGATGTTAATTCTTTTTTTTTTTTTTTCTTTTAGGCTAAAAATGAAACAAGACATTTGGGAAACCTGCTATTCAAAGGACAGTGATAAAAACCATAGTGTGAGGTTGCCCAGCTGAGCAACAGAGAAATGGCCAATAATTATGGGAACAGGTAAAAAAACTGAACACTCAGATTTAAAAATAATGTTCTAAGGATTAGTCAGAGGAAGTGCTGAGGTGAAGAGCTAAAAAAGTATTTGCTGTTCTTAGACTCAAAATCTGTGTCTGAAGGTGATATCAAAGCTGATTTTGCTCTACATCTCATTTAGCAATCACCAAGGAATATAAAATTATCTCATTTTAAGATGTGACAGAGTCAGGACAGTCCATGGTTGAAAGCAGCTTTCAGTTAGATACAGATAAACAAGTCTAAGCAGATAAAAGATATCCCCACTTCCTTGCAGGACAGCCTCTTTCCTGTATCTTTACCACACCTTTCTATGTAAATATCTTTACAATGTGCTTTTGGAGATGTCTGTATTAGAAATAACACAGAGTTCAAACAATCACCTGGTTCTAAACTTTATCTCTGTATCCATAAATATGTCCTTGTCTCTGATTGCATAAATATGTCCTTGTTTCACAGGAAACCTTTTTTGAATGGATCCAGACAGGGCTTTTGGTAGCTATGAAACATATACAAGAGCAATTCCTATTACTAGTCACCTAGGGTATAAAGTAGCTGTTTGCCTGTAAGTAAATAAGAGGCTGATTCACATGCTAACAGACATGGTGCCTTAGATGCGGAGAAAGTCATACATCAGCAAGCTATAGTCCCAGTGTGGTCCAAAACTTCAGTAGTGTAAGGCACTAAGTAGTACAAGCCCATAGAAAGTAAAAATGAAACACTTAGAATCATAGAATCCTAGGACCTTAAGATCATCCAGTACCAACCCCCCAGCTATGGGCAGGGACACCTCACACTAAACCACGTCGCCCAAGGCTCTGTCCAGCCTGGCCTTGGACAGTGCCAGGGATGGAGCATTGAGCTCATGAAAGGTAAAAAATATGCAGAAAGAGAAGACAAAATGACCATTATTTTCCTGTGACCTAATGAACAAAAAGGTCAAGAATTCAAATTACAATGAGAAGCTAGCAGCACTCATGTGATTTTCAAGGCCTGAGTTTTCTCTTTTCCCTCCCATCAACTCACCAGAACAGCCTGTGCTTGACAGGGGTAGAAAGGACAGGAAATATTTTCATCAGGAGTGAAGCTCTTTCTCTACTTGAACCCAGGGAAATCATGTAGGCCTCTCATGAGGTGTCCCCCTAACTACTACAGAGAATCCTCTGACAATCTCTGCTCTTCCCAGACATTGCCATGAACTGAGTATGTACTATTTTTAAAGAACAAGTACCTACAAATTTTACATTAAAAAAACTTAACTGTGGGAAAATAATTTTGGTTTTAATGGACTACATTTTCTAGGTATGAAAATAAATGAAGGTAAAGAAGCTACAAAGCTGTAGCAAAAGCAGAGGCCTATTGCACCCGAAAGTAGAAATATAATAAACAAGTTACAATTACTATTCGCTTTTCTTCAGGCATAGGTATTTTAAATTAACATACACATACACTGTCATAGTGTAGAAGCATTTTGAAACACAGCTAAGTGTAATACATAACAACAAAAGGGGCAAGGAACATAGAAACGCAGAGTGTGAGAGGGAAAATAGGGAAGAAAGGTGTTATCCATAATAGTTCCATCTTCCCTTGGTGAGGAGTTCTACAGCCTGATCATCTCAGCCTCAGTGACTAAGCCCAAGGGCCATAAGAGCTAACTACACAGGTCTGTGGTACACCATTTATTTATGAGAAGCCTGTTCATAAGGATTGACTGCTCTGGAGTGCTGCTAATGATTAATAATGTTTAAGAACTAACCACTGGCAATATTCATTCTTACTAAATGTCAGTCAAGTATAGTTCTATTGTGAAGCTTCAAACTGGCCTGATTCATCAGATTCTCATTGCTTCAATCTCCCACTCTCGTATTCTTTTGCTTGCAACTGAGCAGATGAGAAAAACACTGCTCCAAAATAAACTGTGAAAATGTTGAAGTTGAAGGCTTGGAAATAAATTTTTATCTCACCAAAATTTATAAGTCTGCATCTCAAGAATTAAGAAGGAAAATACTCATATTTTTTACTGCCAGTTCTGTCAAGTCTCAAGCTGACCATTAAGAGACCTTCACTGAGTTCTGATCTTCTACCTGCAATACCAGCATCAACTGAATCTGTAACAGAGTGCAGCAGTGTCTCTTCCGCTTTGGGACTCCACACAACTGTAGCAGCCACAGCCCAGAGCCACATTATTGTGCACCCCACTGGAGTCTGTGCTTTGCTGGAAGGCATACACCCTTCCCATCAAACCATCTTATCTCCTTCCTTCCTTCAACATTTCTCTATCGCACTGCAAGGCACCTCTATCTCCCTTCACACTTTCCCAAAAAATGCAGCGTCTAAATCACTGGATTCATAATATTCAAGCATTTGTACTGTTATTCCCCACAGGTACTGCCTTATGGCTTGGCATAAAGGAGAAATTTTACATAATAGTCCATTTTGTTTTAGGAAGTGTCATAACATATTATAGGAATAGTTTTGGGTTTGTTGGTGGGGGTTTTTTTTTTGTTTGTTTGTTTGGTTGTTTTTGTTTTTGGTTTTTTTTTTTGTACCAGACAAATACAAGGAATTTAAAAAGAGAAAAAAGATTATTACCTATATAAGTGTGCTAATTTACTCTCTAAAGGTCAGGTTAAGCCTGCAGGATATAGAATATCTGATGTCAACCAGCTTGCTTTGCTGCTGAAGTTCTAACAGAGCATTTATCATGAGGAAAAAAGAAAATGCATGTGCAACTAGCAACATACAGCAGTTTCCTTGGAGAAGACTTGTTCTATGCTACACTACCAGTGCACACTTGCTGTAAAACTCTGGATATAATTAGGAAGTATTGCCCTAAGCAATACTTCAGCTCTCCATTTCATGAGCACATTCCTTCAGCATACAGCAGGCATAATCCTTTCTACAGTAATCACTCTATTTGCTCCATTGGTAGCAAAAAAGAGAAGGGGCAAGCTCACTTATTGCTCCTATCTTGACACAGCTCTGTGGCTCAGCCACCCTGTTCTGACAAGCATGGCCTCTGGATACCTCCAGTATAGTGGCAGAACAACATATGGAGTAGCAAAGAGTTCAAGGACATACGGTTTTATAATAGTTTGTGCTATTGCTTATGTAATTTCATGATACTGTTTACCCTTGTGTGCAAATGATATTTTAATGATGGTGTTATGAATAGTAAGTCATTAGAAGCAGAAAGAATAAATTAATTATAGAATCATAGAATGGTTTGGGTTGGAAAGGACCTTAAGATCATTCAGTTCTAACCTCCTGCCATGGGCAGGGACACCTCACACTAGACCAGGTTGCTCCAAGGCTCTGTCCAGCCTTGAACACTGCCAGGGATGGGGCAGCCACAGCTTCTTCGGGCACCCTGTGCCAGCACCTCAGCACCCTCACAGGGAAGAGCTTCTGCCTTAGATCTAACCTGAATTTCCCCTTTTTCACTTTGAACCCATCACCCTTTGTCCTATTGCTACAGTCCCCGACGAAGAGTCCCTCTCCAGCATCCTTGTAGCCCCCTTCAAATACTGGAAGCTGCTCTGAGGTCTCCATGCAGCTTCTCTTCTTCAGGCTCAACAGCCCCGATGTTCTCAGCCTATACGGGAGGTGCTCCAGTCCCTCGTCATCCTCGTGGCTTTTTTTGGACTTGCTCCAACAGCTCCATACCCTTATGTTGAAAAAGCAAAGGCAACAGGATTTCAGTGGAGAAAAATAGAGTTTTGCTTACTGATGCTTTTTTCTTCTAGGTGCAGGATGTTGCTACATCACTTGATTCATTTTTAAATGGCCCCCAAAAAACTGAAAAAAAAACCCAAAAAACCCAACATAGAAAAGCCTTACACTGGAACTGTAGTGGGCTAGTGGAAGAGATAATATTTATTCCTCGCACCTGCTCTTCCTTAAAATGTCTCTTGCATGTAACGCACTCATCAATGGTGTTTCCAGAACGCTATTGTTTCAGTTTTGACAAATATGCAAATAAATTCTGCTTAATCATAATGTCGATACAGAGTTCAGCAGTTTCTGCATTTCATATTTCTTTAGAATTAGGCTTCCTATTTGAAGCAGATGAAAATTGTTAAAGAGAGTGCATGTTTCCTGCTTTTAGAGCTCGTTCTCTCCATGCAAGGCAGCAGCAATAAAGCAACAAAACCCAAACTCAATGAGGCATAAGGAACTGTGGCTCCAATTAAAAGTGTAGCGGAGTGGCATTGAGAGAGAGTGAGATAGCACTGAGAGCCCAAGGATAGAGGAGGTCAGCTTAATACATAATTAATTTGATAATCTTCCATGTCATTTCATTGAAATGTGTTATTTTCTCACATACATCCAGAAGGATGACAAGCTGTCTTTTCAAGCGGTTTTATATACATGTGCTCTGCATTCCCTATTCCAATAAGAAATACAATAGGATGATGATATTTTACCTACTTTTTAACATCTTTCCTAGCACTCTGGGCTATGGTTACTTTGCCACATGCTATTTAAATGGCACATTTGTGATCAATCAGAGTGTTCAATCACAAGAATCTAAAAATACCAAATGGCATTTTTTTCCTTCTCAAAGAAATCACAGGAAGCTGGCTCTTCAGAAGTCATTCAATATGATCCTTTCTGTTTGATGTCACAGATGTTTTTAGTGTTTGGGTTTAATTCAAAGTCTTGGGGTAAGAATGCAACCCTTTCGATTAATTTAACAGACCTGCATTTTTCGATTTACTAAATATAAACTCAAATTTGTTAAAGGTGTGCCTTAAAATGTAGAATTAGATAATTCCTTAGTACAATGGAGTGTTAAAACTATTGTGTGTGTTGAGTACCGTAAGGGAACCATCACTTAGAGTAAGACAGATTTTTACGAGGAGCACTTCAATAAATTCATGCACACCTGGACTGCTTTGCTGTTTTGTGTGACACTTTGCTACCTTCTATTTCCCTAACACTCCCTGAGAAAATAATAATTATCAAGATACTTTAAAACAAGAGAACTTTCCCTGAGGAGAAGCTATATTATGAAGTAGATTTACTGAGGTTGCAAATGGCAAAATGTTCATTTAACTGCAATGATACTCCAGCTCCGAAGACTCCTGGTCTGCATATGGTTATCAAAAGCAAAATCTTGCTACAAACCCAAGGAGCAAAGCCAGTGCCTCACTGAATGCTGTGAACAACATTAACAGGAAAATCATGCTGACCTAAGCACATAAAAATATCCAGTGCTGTATGTCACTGCCGACTAGTAGGGTGATATTGACTTACATCAATATTTGATTACCTTTGGCACTGTTTTTAAGCTAAGCCAAGGTAACAATCAGTCATTACTAATTTCGTTACTGTGCCTGTTTAAAATAGAGCCATCCAGGTGAAAATAAGACAAGTGAAGAAGAAACAAAATAAACAACAAAATGTACTTAAATTTAGACTGAAGAGATACATTAAATATTCATGACAGAGTATTTATGATAATAGCACACTTTTCTATTCTCAGCTGCTGTGATCTTTTGTTATGCAAAATGTGAAGTTACATAAGGTTTTTATTAAGATCTTTACCAAGTAGCTATTTTCAATACTCCCTATAGCAAATACTAGAAGGTGGAGGTAGTATAAATTATTTCAAAGACATAGTTTCAGGATCACTTAGTAAATTACCTCCTCCTAAGGCATAACATTTTGGATTCTGAAGCATCTTTAACTGGTTTAGTAAATTACCGAATGACTTCATACCTGGCACGACAATCACATTACTGCCAGACGGTCAAGTAAGTGATGAGCTTCAAGAAGCCAAAAGTCAATGTCCTCGGAAGCGTACTGGCATTTAAGCAAAAGGGGGAGTCTAATGAGATGATCATACTCTGAGACTAATGGTTTCCTCAGCCTTCACTCCAGTGTCAACAGTGGAAAACTGCGGTCTGGAGACTTTTCCATCTTCTTTACTGAGCTTGACATCAAATACTTACAACATTCTAGACTCAAAGAGCAAACTAAATAGCAGTGACTATGGATAATACATCCACCAGACATAGAATACTAACCCAACGCCCCAAAATACTCAACACTCAGCTTCAACAGTCAATTACCAGCTTCCCTGTTCTTTTAGCAGTGTTGAAACCATTTTTGCCCTACAACATTTAGGCCTGCTTATTTGAGAGATATATAGTTCCAATGCAAAAGAGTGAACTTAATCTATAAACAATAATTCCTAAGCTTTTTAAAACCTATGTACATAAGAAAAAGGAACAAATACAGTGAGAAATGATGTTATGCAAACGGAAGAGACAATTTGAAATTAACATTATTACATCCATAACTACTCAAGAAATTATAATAGTAAAGCTTTATAAAGCTTCTGTGATTGATGAAGAAAACCATTACAACACTACTATACCACAGAAACATAATAGGACAGGGTATTTTTCTTTTCTTTCATTTATTATCTAAAATTAATTTCATAAGCAAATAGAATGTTTACAGAATGGAAACAGAGGAAATTTAAAACTACCTTTGAGTACCAAAGATTTTCAGTCTTTGTTAATGAAAGAGGAAAGAAAGCAGGAGACAAGAAAAGGAGACAGGAAGAGGAAAAGAAGGGGTTTGTGTTACAACAAATAAGTTTTAGACACAATAATTTCAGATGATAGCTGTTGAATCTAAACATAGGTAGCAACATAGGCTTGAAGCCCTGTGATCAGTTTCCAAATTATATGGTAGGGTGAAAGAGAGATATTAAGAAAACAATGCTCAAAGAGAGAAAAATCAATTCCCTTATAAGGACAGGGTCATGAGGATGATCAGGGGCTGGAGCACATCCCATACAGGTTGAGAACATTGGGGCTGTTCAGTCTGGAGAAGGGAAGCTGCGTGGAGACCTCAGAGCGGCTTCCAGTATCTGAAGGGGGCTACAAAGATGCTGGAGAGGGACTCTTCATCAGGGACTGTAGTGATAGGACAAGGGGTGATGGGTTCAAATTGAAACAGGGGAAGTTCGGGTTGGATCTAAGGCAGAAGCTCTTCCCTGTGAGGGTGCTGAGGCGCTGGCACAGGGTGCCCAAAGAAGCTGTGGCTGCCCCATCCCTGGCAGTGTACAAGGCCAGGTTGGATGTGGCTTGGAGCAACCTGGTCTAGTGTGAGGTGTCCCTGCCAATGGCAGGCGATTGGAATTGGATGCTCTTCAGGCTGTTTCCAACCCAAACCATTCTGTAACTCTATGATTCTATGACAGACCTATCATTTAGAAAACTTTCTTTAAAAGCCCTAGAAAGAATGAAACAATAATTCTTATATTGATGGATAATAAAAATCAACATTTCATTACATAGAATATAGCACTTTACAAAATTTAACTGTCTTGAAACTCAGGCTTCACTTTAGTCTAGTCTTGAAATTTGCAACCAAGTTGTCCCATTTCTCTTTTCATGGGTACAAAAGTATTGTGTTTGTGAGCCACGGTTTATGTCATTGTAAGAGTGTCAAGAAGCTTCTTCAATTGGCCTTTCCTCTTATGATACCACATGAAAAGTAAATTTCAACAGTCCTCTAATTAGACTTGAGCTCAGCTGTGGGAGATCAAGCAACTCTAATAAAGCAGTTTCACCTCTTATCAGACTGAAGATTATTTATTCCAAATAGATTTCAGAGAAAACTACATTGTCTTTACCAGGTACTCCCTTCTCTCAAATTTACCACAGCTGTTGTGCTTGTTCAGCAATGTCAGCGGAGATAAACCAGACAATTTGAACCAGAGATAAAAATGGTAGGCAATGGAAAGGGAAAAAGATTTGTTATGCTAGGTAGCTCTCAACTGCTTACACAACTGCAGGACATAAGCTGCAGGAGACTTTTCTACAAACAATGAGAAGTCTGAAATAAATGAAGTATTTCTGATTCTCCATTAGCACTTCACTTTTATTTGGAAAAATATAAGTAAGAACAGCAAAATGTGTCTATTTCAGCACAATTTTAAATGCTGTACTATTCATCCCAGGCTCATTCAACTCCTTTATTCTTCAGCAAAGTTGAAGGATAAGAGCGGAAGAAAGTACATCTTCAAAATACCACAGGGCTTTCAGATACTAAGTGGTTAAAATGACATCCTGTTAATACAGGCTGGTAAACTGGCAATATAGAACTTCCAAATCTAGGCGAAAAGATGTCAGGAAACCACAGAGCTGTCTAAGTGAAAGGATACGTCAAGAGTCTGCTTATCCTGGGTCTGAACTGGAATACTGTGCCTTATTCAGAGGTGCGTATTTTAAGATATATATCTCGGATCCAAAATAAAAAATGCCAAAAAAACCCACATAATCACTGAGGAATTTGGATTATGACAAAATCAGAAAAATTGTAAAGATCAAAGACACAGACTAATCAATATGAAATTATATGCATCACAAACCAAAGGTGTTACATCTAGAAATCACAGAATGCCAGGTGATGAGAGGAACTACTTCTTCTGGACAGCAGTGATTTTGAAAAGAATTTGGGGTTCATGATGAATAATCAGCTGTATAAATCATAATGCCTTGTGCCAAATGGACTAACACAGTTCCAGTATCTGCAAGAAAAAGTCTCACGTAGAAATATGCAAGACTTATTCCTCCACTACAGCAGCAGAGGCGTGTATGTACATCAAGAAAAGTGTATGTGAGACAAAAGAGGTGTGGAGATGACAATTTATCACATGGCTTCCATCTCTAAAAAGGGCCAGTCCAAAAGAGCACTGTACCATAGTCTAATTTTCTTTTATTATAAACGGTAACAGGAGAGTATGTAGGAAGTTCTGTATTCAGAGCTGGTTCTAGTCCAATTCACAATAAATTGATAGTGTAAAGCAAAGTATATAGTCTTGCTGTATGTAAAACCCTACCGTATATTCTTCAAAAAGGCACACAGGGGAGGGAATGTAATTGCTTCATCAAGGAGAAAAATTCAAAAGTTTAACAACTATCTGACAGCAATCATCCCTGGATTTTCAAACACAAGGTCAAATCCAAATTCAGCCTTTCATCCTCAGCCTAAACTTTTCTTTCTATGAATTCCAACCCTTCTTCAGTAAACACAAAACTTTGAAGCTCTGGATTATCAAAAGCAGTATGTTAGTACCACAATACACCAACTTGCTGGAAAAGCAGGAAATTTAGAAATGATACCAAGGAGCCACAGAATGTTGACAACTCATTCTCCAAGGAGGCAAAAATAGTTCTTCTAGGGAGACAAAACAGGGTGCCCTGTTCCTGTTCCATTAACATCCTTGAGGAGGTCCATTTGCATGCTAGTTACCAACTTCAGTCAAGGGTATTTGGGTTTCCTCTCTGCATCAGATAAGCAGGTTTTCCCCGTCATCCTACGCAAAGTGAAATAGGAGTACATCTAACAGCTTTTTAATTCATTAACTGTATTTTGAGATGGCTACAAGGCTCATTTATTATCCACATGGCATACTATAGTTACAATCTCTAATCTTTACTACAGTACTGAAATTGTTACAGGATGCTGGTTGAGAACGTAAGTGTCCTTTGAGTCTTTCTAAACTGGTCCTGAAACCATACTTACGTCTACAATTTTAAGCACTGGAATTCACACTCTCTTCAAACATGCTCACTTCCAGTCCTGTGTTCCTATCAAGTACAAAAACCTAACAGAATACAATGAAAACAGTGATGAATGATTTTATCCCATCTATCTTCTATTGTTTGATCCACGGTACATCTATGATTTCATTTTTTCCTTTCAAAGTTCAAAAATTATTTTAATAATTGTAAGTGATGGTGGAATGAAAGCAGGAACATGAAACAATTTGCACCCCAGAAAGTTTTCCCAGTTGAGATGATCAGTAGTCAATACTTACATTAGATGTATTGCATATACAAAACTAATTAAACGAGCAACACAGAGTTAAGTTCACAATGAAATCATGAGAAACATAGAAGTAAAAAATCAAACTAAGAGCAACAGAAGAGCATTTAATAAAAAGAACCTTCTTAGTGCTTATCCAATGATTTTTCAAGCTGTAGTTCATGATTTTGGTATATCAGAAGCCAAATGAGAAGGAAGACACTGAAGCAGACACCACAGTCAGTTGCTGTGACTGGAAACTGCCTGAAACAGAAACTTGAAAATGCTTGGATAAAGCAATGAGGCAGGGAGATACAGGAGGGGTATGGACTGAGAAATGCAGGGGCGATTGACAGACTTTACACACTATAATATATATAGGAATTATCTAGGCTGACCTCAGGTTTCCTGAACCCTACAACATTGTTCCAGGTAAATAAGTAATAAGATGCATGATAGTATGCATCTTGTGTAGGTCACTGTAAAGCATATAGTGCCTCAGTCTTGCATAAGCTGGAAATGGCCCTTCTTTTCCCTAACAGCTGAGCCGCTCCAGAGGTAGCACAGAGAATGCTGCTCAAGCAAACAGCCCTGGCCTCAGGCCTGGCCTTGTATGTGTACAAGCTGCCACTGTAAATGGCTCAGCAAGGATCCCAGGAGATGGTCGGATGAGAAACTGGAGCAGATAGGGAACATGGAATGAAAATAAAACTAGGACTCTGGCAGTAGCAAGTGAAAGAAATGTGGTGAGCCAAGAAGATTGAGCCCAGGAATGGACACAGCTTAGACAGCAGTCAAGGAAAGAGAATAAATCTAGGGAATAACTGCAATTCTGGAACAATGGATTACACCTGTCCATACAGCCTATATGTGAGAATGGGCAAATCTCTTAAAACAGACTGTCATCAAGAACTTCATGCTTTGTATATTCTGGGTATCTAAATGCCCTGTCTTGAGAGCTGCAGAAGTGATGAATCCCCACAGCTGCACCTGAGATGGAAGTTATGCTTTAAGCATACTAAGTGCTTATGTAACAAGAAGCCTGAAAAATAAGACACTAGACATTCAGACTAGGCACTTCTAGTGAGTGAAATCTTTTTACTTTCAAATATCTGTATTCTCCTTTCTCATTTCAACAATTGAGGTTATAGTACTGCCTCACTCTGCAAGCACATTGTGGAAATGTATTTTTTACACTCATATTTTATTATAAGCATCATTTAGAAGATCTTAAACACAGCGATTTTTTTATTAGTAATTTATTTAGGTAGCAAGCATGTTTTTTGGGGGAAAAGAGATGTCAGAATCACTAGAGAAAATATTACGTAGATGCTCAGTGAGTACTGTGCACCTTGCACCCTGAAAAGGGAATGTGCTCTGCAGATGGGTAAAGGAGCATAATAGGCAGGTATATCATACACACATTTCAGTTTATGCTACTTTTGTTAAAGTGGTGAGGTAGCAATACTGATATTTGCCAATTTCTGAACACTAAGTAGTTGCAGTCTTATTCTTCTTTTAGTGTAATTTCTGGGTTATGTCTGCACAAATCATTCATATTACAGACTGCTTCTTCCTTATAATAAATGCTACAGGTCACTCCAAGAAAGGATCTCTTCACATCCATCTCTGATACATAGAGATACAGCTCTCCAAAGCACCTCCAACCTCTATCATTTCCTGTGCTACATTGCAGTATTTAAAACTAATGCATTCAAGGAGGTACTGCCAACAGAAATGATGGTTCAGAACACTGAGTAACAAGAAACACCAAAACTTTCCTGGAAGAGAAAATCAGGCACACTACTATGCATGATACTACACTTCTGGAGGGACTGGGTATCCTTTTTTAATCTATTAAACTGCAGGAATAAAAGTCTCATGAATTATGTATTTCTGAGTGGGTCATAACAGGCAGTGAATCAAATGGCTTTCTGCTTTTCATGTCTTTAATCATTATGAATTAGTGGGGTTAGACATCCAGTTGGAGCCTGTTTAGCGTCGATTAACTGTTTGCAGAGGAAAAAATACACAAAGGACTATGTATTTCATTTTACAACCTGCCCTAAACAAAGCAAACCAGAGACAACCAGCCCACAACATGTCTATCACATGAAGATATTAAGGCAGTTTCCCACAAAATAAATTTTCTACCACCATCTACCCCTATACAGAACTCTGTGCAAATATCCCTTATCAAGAAAGTGGTGCAACTGCACAAAAGCAGAATTAAGAAAGCAGAAGAAGATATATATTGATATGGCATTGGTTATTCTATGTAAGCTTCAAAGAAGTCTTAAAGACTCTACCAAACAGTGCACGAGAAATATGAAAGAATACCAAAATGACAGGAGTAAATGGAGGGGGCATAACTTTTGTTAGCAGGCAGAATTTTAGAAATGACTGCATGATCAGTAGTCAGTATCAGGAGTATTAGTATATAGTAGTATCAGTATTAGTAGCAGCAGTAGTATCAGTAGCATAGTAGTATACAGTCTACTGCAGTATACAGTTTCAAAGAATTATTATAGAATCACAGAATGTTTTGGGTTGGAAAGAACCTTAAGATCATCTAGTTCCAAGCAATGCCATGGGCATTTTCATCACAGGTGGATTTCAACTTAAACTATCTTGTGGCAATCAGGCCAAAGAACTGTATTGCACTCAGATTCTGCAATATAATACTTGTAAACAGTTTTTAGCACTTGCTTACATCTACTTAAATCAGTGTACAGGCTTCTACTTGCTTCTTGGCACCCTTCAGTTGACGTCTTTGGCATAATTGCAATCGATCTAAGCAACAGAGAAAGAGCATTTTCACTTGAGGGCATTCTGTAGAGAGCTTAGCTAGCAAGCACACAGTATGCTCTTTTAGGAACCAAGCCTTAACGTTGAAACACAAAAATGATGAATCAGTTTACACAGCTTACTTCATTATTTATATTTGTTTCTCTAATTGCATTCAGTATAGCAACCATATATTGGAAACTGAATTTCTTCTGTAAGATCAATTCAAGACAACTGAGTGTTTGACTAGAGAAAATCAAGGCTTTAGTCTGGAATCACTTGCATTGTATACCAGAAATGTTTTCATAAGAATTAAATAGAAGATTATTAATCAGAACTAAAAGTGTACTTAACACTACTAGAAAAAAATAGACATTAATTTATACAAGATCTCAGCATTTAATAGTGTATGTGAACAATGGATAGTTGGGGAAGTGGGGACTGTTGCACTGCCTAATTTTAAGTGCTTGAATTAGGAACACAGTTTAGCAAGCTAACCTCTGAAGTTCATGTATGTATTTATCCAATACAAAAAACTTCACACAGAGCACTATACCAAAAAAGACAGATTGGCACAGATTGTTATACCTTGTGCTAATTTCTACAAGCTTGTATTTAATACAAGCCATCTTCTGATTACGCACTATAAGCTCTAAATTGTCTCTGCAGATGTCTGGATTTCTTAAAGTGATATTATATTGTATTGTTCATTGAAGTCCTGTGCAGGTTCCTCTTTCCATCTGTAGGATTTTTTCTTTCCATCAGCTGCTCTATAGAGGATCTGCTTGAAGTCTGACTGGACACTGATACTGCCTTCACTGCCTTGGGCATGGCTCATGAACAGAAAGCAGAAAATAGTACTATAAGGTCTACCACTTGAGCTACTGTTAGGTAGAAAATGAACACAATAACGATTGGCCCCAGGGGCAATCAACTGTAGTGGCAGATTGGGTATCTTTTACAGCTAGATAGTTTAATGTGCTGCAGGGTACTGTTTAACTTTTAACAGAGGGAAGACACTTTGAATATATATGTTGGATGATGGGAATACCTTTTTCTCACCCTTGGCAAAAATGGGAATATTGTTATTGTGGGAGGAGTCTTACAAGGATTCATAAAATACAAAGTTTTCATTACAGAAGACAATAAAAGCATTTCTTCTCAGTGGTTTCCTTCTGGCTGCCAGGAATTTCAAGCATTTGAGAGTCACTATGAGAACCAACACTATCCTGCAGGAAAGGCAGTTATAGTGTGTTAATCACACCACCTCCCCCCCTTAGTGCCTCCTGATCCTTTCAGAGATACCATTCAATTACTTGGTTTTTTTTTTTCCTTTTTTTCCTAGGAGAGGCATTATTGTGACTTGCTGGAATAATTCAGTGTTGAAGGAAGAACACCTGAATTCAAAAGCCATTCTTTCAGTTGAAAAGAAGGCAGCTGGTACACTGTAACTAGGTAACTAAGAATGCATGAACATTTATTTCAATTATTCCATAATTTTGGGTAACATAAAACATACTGGTTTAAGTGAGTTGTCACTGAAATCTCTTCCTTATTTCAACCTAAAAATGTTACCACCTGAATCACTTCTCTTTAGGTATTGTTTTTACATTCTCACTCTATGCATACTTACGGTACGCTTCAGGTATAACATTTCTTTGCAGACAAGCAGAAATGTGTTTGTTCGGTTGGCTTTTTTTCCATAAAAGTATACTGAAGTCACTTTAAACTTTCTCAGAAATTTAACTTAGGCCTGTCTTATATCTGCACCTTTGATTAAAATTGGTCTTGCACTTGGGGGAATCATTTTAATTATAAGCTTCTTTGACTTATCCCGTGTGTTTCTTCTTTGCTTGGGAACAAGCACAAGAAGAGAGATGGGAATGAAGGGAGCAACACGATTATATTTGAATCATTGTTTGTGTAAAATCCTGTGAATGTTTATGGAAGCATGACAAAGGGGATTTTCTGAATAATGAAGTTACACAATTAAAAATAAATTAATGTGCTGGATTAGCAGGCTCTTGGGAAAAGACTGAAACAGTTACCTGGCAATTGATCAAGAAGCCTTGTCTTCTAGAACAATACTAGCATAAAAATAGCTCATAAATCTGAAAGGCTGATTATTAAAATTGTTGTGGGAGCTTTATTTTTTTTTTTTTTTAAGAATATTGAATTAATGAGAAATAATACAGAGCGGGACTTTAATTATTCTGAAGAAAGTCATTTTCCACCCTAGCTTCTCAGGACGGGCATGATTAGATAGGTCACATATCTAAAATTACTTTTATGCATATTTCATTAAAAACTACATCTTTTCATGAAGGCTAGTAAGCCATATGCCCTCTTCAGATAGCACTCTCTACAGTGCCTTAAATAAAAGCTATTTCCTTTGTAGTTATGGAGCTATTAAGATGAGCAGTCAATAAATACAAAATCAGGCATATCTTATTTTTAGGTTATTATTTGCACAAAATAGTAAGTTGTTTTCTCTCCCATTCTCTCCAAACACACACTGTCATTTTGAATGGATAGCAATGAAACATTGGCCAGGATTCCTAGTCTGCTTGTATCTCTGGGGAGTTACTATCAGACTCATGAGAATACTAGATAATTATTTCCATGTTCATCCAAACAACGAGATTTTGGTTCTGATTTAATTTAAGATTTTCAATGACATTTTACAAATGTGAATGAGACTAAAGAAACTCAGTAAGGAAATTATTGATCAAAGATAAGGAATTTTCTTAGCTGGCACCCTCTTCTGCTGTTTTCAGACAGGAAATCTTTTCATATTCCATTTTAGTGGGTTTCTCCTTTAAGTTTGAACTGGATCACAGATATTCTTCTTTCACTGCAATAAAACATTCCCTGCCAGATTTACACATGGAAATGCTTTCAGTGAAATATGTGCACAGTCTTCTAATCATTGTTGTGACCTTTTCTTAGCTGCAAGACTGAGATTTAGTATATTCCACATACTTGAAAGAAATGGTGGAAATGGTCGGTGCATTAAGCACCAGAAAAACTAATTACAATTTTAATGATAATTTTCTGCTTTATCTTTAAAAGCTAATGTATACAGTGCAGGATCAGAGAGTTGATCAGGTACTGTCACACACAACACTAAAATTTGGATCATTCGGCTTAGTCATTGAATGTATTTAAAATCCTAGTTTATTCCACATATTCTGCTGGTGAATTGAACTGTACTTCAGCATGATTTCAGAACTGAAGGTCTGTGTATTGACTTCCTACTCTACCATGTCCACTTAGAGTGCTAAATAATTGCTTGTAATATTGAAAGTTATGCATAAATTCCCAAGTATTCCTGTACTCCTGCTTTCATATATGCTCCAGCTTAGATAAAAATAAGGATAATAATGAAACTTTCCTCTTGATAAATGATGAAGACACAATTTCCATCGCATTTTGGTACAAGACTTGACTGTAGTATTTTTGTGTCTGAAATGTTTGATGGAGCTTCTGAAGTACTCTGAAACTTCAAACAATATCACCATTAACTCCATGGCTATTTCCATTTCAACAAGTACTAGTTTAAAGAAAGGGCAGTTGGGATTAAATTGTTAACCAGACACAAAGAAAGAAGGACAATATGCAGGGGATATGGTTATCTAAGAAGAAACATTATTAATTCATCAGGGAACTACTCAGCACTGCTTCATACAGCACAGATAGCGGCTGATTACTTGATTGTTTCCCTTGGTTAGAGAATTGTCACCAGTCCCTTTCCCACTGCTGAATCTACACAGCCCTCCCATTGCAACGTTTTATTCAATTCCTTCCTCAGTATACTGACTCTTCTTATCATCTCCTCCAATGCCATTGTGCTCTGGTGGCTTATTAAGGCTCCAGATCCCTTATAACCAAACTGTGCCAGCCGTCAGTTCCCTGATGAACTATGGCATTCTGAACTATCTTCTCACCAGATAAGATAGTGCTTTGGTTGGTGTTAAGTTGATGTCCTGCACTGAAATGGACAGGAGGGAAAAGTTTCCCAGTTCCCAGAAAGGCTAACACACCTGAAGCTGACAAAAAGCCAAGACACATACTGTATGAAAAAGAGAAAGGGTGCAAGCTACACTCTTAGTCTGAGATCCATCTCAAGCTAGTGTACGGGTTTCATGCACACTCCATCTTGCATGCAGAAATTTACTGCCTATATCAATGTCATTTTACTTCTTCACACTACCAAATTCTGCCAACTCAGAGAAAAAAGATGCAGATAATGTCCCTTACCTACTCCTTACATCAGTGATATTTATATTCTTCCTATAGGTGTATGCTAAAATCTTCATATGGCTGAGAGTGTAAGAGACCCTAGGACTGGTTCCCAAGCAAGAGGTGACATCTAAAGGACACTGGCATCCTCCCACAAGAATACACAGAGCAAGAATAGGCAGGGTCTACAGCTGGGTCTAGTGCAACCAAATTACATTGGATTCACTCCTGGCCCACATATTCCCATAGGAATTGTCCTGAGTTCAGCAGGGGCAGGGGTAAGGGTGGGATAAAGTGGGAGAGTGAGCAAGCAGCTGCATGGCTCTGAGTTCCTGGCTGGGCTTAAACCACAACAGGAATTCATATTACTCGGCAGATCCCATGCTAGCATAGCCCTGCAGTGATTCATATACAACAAAGTTGGAACAGGTAAGAAATATGAACTGCTTCAGAGGTGCAAGTGATGCATGAACCAAAGCTTGCACCCCCCCAGGCCATTAAACACCTAAACATCTAAAGAGTGAAAAATTATGAAGATTTTCACAAATCTGCTAACCCAAAGGCCCTAATGCTGTATGCTTAAGCTTATGGACACCTTTTGTGCATAACAAAATTTTGCTTGCGATGCTTCTTCCTGCTTAGTTTTCATATGCTGTTTGTATTTATGGTATTTAATCTGGCACAGAAATTGCATTTAGTCTTCACAAACCCATAACCTACACTTAGGGAGCAGAGCAAATACCAATAAGGGGCTTTCATTTAATCTCTTATTTAATTCATGATAACCTCACAACTACCGTGATCTGAAGGAATACCACACAAACCCCAGTGTATAAAATCAGAACAAGATGGCAGGCAGCACACCTGCTACACCAACTAGATTGTGCCTGACCTCAGCCACATATAAACTGTGACTGGACATGACATGGACAGCTTATCACAGGGCTCACAGGAAATTAACGTTTTTACAGCAATTACTCCTCCTTAACGAATAGAAGAAACAAAATGATACACAGGATCTGTGCACCCCGCTCTTTTTAACTGGCAAAAACTATCCTTCAGTTCTTACAGTTAGACTCAGTCTCAATGTTCCCAAAAATCAGCTTCATAACCAGCAGTCTGAGCCTAGGAAAGAAACCAGAAGACAAAACTGCACTAGCTCTTATGTACACAATTAAAAATGGAAAGGTAAAATTATCAGCTGGACACCACAGGTAAAAAGTAAGAATTGAGCAAACTTTTCACTGCTCAAGTAGACGTGGGGAATACAAGCTAGTTGTATTTACTCTTCGTCACACCTAACTGACACTCCATCCAGGTTGGCTCATAGGCATTTTCTGACACTACTTTATGATAGCAATACAGTGTGTGTGCTTTCTTGCAAAGCCACTTCTTCATCAAGACAAACAGCATTTGTATCTTCACAGACAGTCTTTGTTCATTTCTGACCATGACTCATATGCTGAGACACAACAGGGACAACAAAAACTTCAACACTGGAGTATTTTCCCATATAAGGGACACTTGATCATCATCTAAGCAATTTACCTAAGTTTTAAGACCACCGTAGATAATGCGGGATGCAGTGTGGAAGCAACAATCATATCCTAAGGTGTTCATTTCCTCTGCCTGAAAATTACATTAAGCATTCAAGGCCAGGCCGGACAGAGCCTTGGGCAATTTGGTCTAGTGTGAGGTGTCCCTGCCCATGGCAGGGAGTTTGAACTGGATGATCTTAAGGTCCTTTCCAACCCAAACCATCCTATGATTCCTAAAGCTCTCTGTTACTTATTGAATAGATAGAGCTCTCTTAGCCATTTTTCATGTTGTATATGTCACTTCCACTCAGTAACAGTGTCTTAAATGTCAGCAAAAGGTGTACAGATATAAGCAAACCAAGACTCTTGGGAACAGCAAACTACAAATTAATGACAGGTAACCATCAAAAGATTCCTAAATTTCAAGTCAGCTCACCATGTGTAATTATTAAATGCCTCATCTGCAAAAAAGAACTATGTCTATGTAACAGGGTTATATCACGAAACAGCAAGTCTTTGCTCATCAAGAGTTGATTAGAAAAATTATAAATGCAACACTATGGGATTCTTCTTGCATTTTAATTTTAGTTAGCTGAAATATATAACATAATTCAAAATAATACAAATTTAGTAAAGGCCGTGGTTTTAGGATGTGCTTCAGTTTGGGGCTTTTTAGCCTAACAGGTAAGGAGAAGTTAAGAAAATTTTAAGTAATTGGTTAGGATTTGTTTTGTTTTCTGTATTATTTTGTCACTCAACATTTTGATTTTAGACACTTTTCCTCTTTTCATACCTCTGCTCACAGTTCCTCCTCTTCTTTTACCTTCATTCCCCTTCTACTGTTGTGTGTATATTTAACAAGAATCTGCAGTGTAAACATTTTCAAAGCCACCATTCCAAGCCTTCAAAATAACCTATAACTGACCAGGGCAGAAAATATAAGGACTGACAGGAAAGATTTCCCTCTAAGTTATGTTCTCTTAATTAACCAAACAAACACCATTTTTTCTCACAAAGATTGAAAGCTGGTTACCAAAACCATGGAAATTGTTCCATTTAGTTTTCTCTAAGTTTTCACCTAAGTTCTATATGTACAAAATCAAACAGTTTCAGATGTAACGTTCAACCAAACTAACTGTGTATAATTGTGAAGACTACAGTTTGAAGCTCCGAAATGCAAATAGCAAACTTCTACATAAGTACTTCTAACATCTTCCTTTACTAGCCTGGAGAGCTGTGCCATCCTTCCAAATCTTTGTAAACCTGCTTGAGAAAGCCCCTACTGTTTATATCTGAATTTTGCCTTACGTGAGTGCCTTTGATGCTGCTTTGATGTTCTTGGTTCAGTCAGTCTCACAGAATGAGAGACTCAAGTCACATTAAAATCCTCAGCATGTTTTTAAAAGCTATCACTTAATACTCTTGGAAAAGTGAGACTTATTAAAAAAAACCCAAACAACCTGTAGCAAGATTTCTGTAGAGCTTTGAGTAATAGAGGTAGACTTTCATTTTTAGACTAATGTCAATGTGTATCAACTAAATAATTTTCTAAATCTATTTAGGCAAAATATTTTCTCAGTTTAGAAGATTGAATAATAAGAGCAAGAGCTTCTAGTTCACCGTTTTCAAACTGTCAAAATATGCAGAATGCATGTTCATTTAATTTAGGTGAAGACAATTCACAAAGAAATTACACTTTACAATGTATCTAACTACACTCTTATAGAATCTAACACAGTAAGGGAACAATGTCAACATGGTAGCCCAGTCAGGCTGCTCTTTCAAAGCTAATGTTACTCTTCTAGTTGACGCTTAACTCAAAACTGATGGAAGACAAATGATAGCTACAGGTCTATAACATAATACAATTTAGTACTATATTCTAATAATTTTTGTCACAGATCCATGTAGTATACATACAGGTAGGTATCTATTTAAATACTGATAAATTCCAAATGTTCTTTTTCCAAGCATTTGCATATAGAAATCGAATTATTTAACATCAAACTGATGTCACCAACTCCACCTGAAGATTTTCCTATCTGAAGACAACACAGTAAGAGAGTAAGAACTCTTCTCTTTCAAAGTATGCTCATCTTGTCCAAAAACTTCAAAAAAAAGAAATCAATATCAGATGTGTAAGGGATTCTTTTGGCCTGCGGCTAGTTCAAAACTAAAGATATGCTTATCACCTAGCGAGCAAGTCAAACGGAACATTTTCTCCGTGGGTAGCACTAATGTAGTGTAGGTGTAGGTATAGTGTAGGTCTGCCCACTGTACCACAAATAATACCTTTTTACCCAAATCCAGCATGAAATCAATTTCTTTGACACATCTATCCATCTCTTAAATTTGGATGAAATTGGCCAACATCTAATTTCAAGAAAATAAGAGGAAGATGGAGGAAGCAAGCAAGCAATGAGATGCTTTTTTTTCCCCTGCAGCAAACAGCTTCAAAACAAACGTTGAGGTAATCAAGCCAAAGACTTTCCAAGGTAGTTCATCTCCTGTCAGTCTGTGACTGTTTTCCTTTTTTCCTAAGCACCACACCTTAGCAATGAAAGTCCTAAAATCCTATACACGCTCCCTGACAGACAGAAGCAGCATCTTCTCAACCAACGATTCAGGATTTTGCCTTAACCCCTGTCTGGAGCCATTACATGCCTCTCTGGGGTCCAGTTATTAAACCAATAGATGCCTACAGTAAATATTTTACTAACACAGCAAGGACTTTGATAACTTTCTAAATAAATAAGTCACAGAGAGAATTTGTAAGCCATTATAGATTTATGAGCTTTTATCCTTCTCTTCCTGGTTGATCTTGCCTTTCTGCTCCATCAGAAATTTTCCTATTTTTTCATATTATGCCTAACTGCATTCATGCATGAAACATTGCACAATGGCATTTTGACAGGTTTAGCCATTTCTATAAGACAAGCAGAATTTCCACTGGAATGGATAGACAGGGCCAATAGCTAATAACTTGACTGTGAGCCTCGCAGCACAGTTGGGTGACAGCTGTAGTGGCATCAAAGGGAAAGCTTACAGAGGTCCAAACTGTTGATTTTCTTGGCTGAATGAATCAGCCAAAACTGATGCTTAAAGTCTGTCTGCAAAAAGACTTCCTAGTCTACAAGTAATTGTTTTTCTTTCTTCAAATTATTTTTCTAATGTTACATTAATATTCTGCACTGTGATTTTGCACTGGCATTTAATTTGTAACAACCTCAAATACAAGAAAGCAAATGTTTGCCTTCGAACACAAATAGAAGTTACTATGTGAATAAAGCTTTCCTTTCTCTGCAGTCTTCTTTAAACAGTTGAGAAACTAATATACTTGTAGAATGACTGATATGTGCATTGTCCTACCTATATCCTGTCAAATATATCATAATGGTTTGTTCTTGACTTTTACTGAAGACTTTTCATGTTAACTGCAGAAATCAATTAACTGGGGAAAAAGAAAACTGTCCTGGGTTTACCAGTAGCCGTTTTGCTCCTTCTTAGTAACTGGTGCAAGCTCTGTGTTTTGACTTCCAGCCTGGGCAGAGAGCTGATAACACCGATTGTTTTTAATTGTTGCTCAGTAATGTTTATTCTGGCCAAGGACTCTGTGAGTCTCATGCTCTGCTGGGGACGAGGGGAGGCCAGGAGGAAGCAGAGACAGGACACCTGACCTAAGCTAGCCAAAGAGGTATTCCATACCACAGCACATCATGCCCGCGGAGGTAACTGGGAGTTACCCGGAAGGGCACGATCTCTCTTCTGGGGGGCCGAACTCATTCGGCGGTGGTATCGTATTCTCTTCCCTTGTTATTTTCTCTTATCAATATTATCATTGGTGGTAGCAGTACTGATTTGTGTTATACCTTAGTGACTGGGCTGTTCTTATCTCAACCCGTGGGAGTTAAGGAGCTCCCCGGAGCGGGGAGAGTTGGGGGTGGGGGTGGGGTGGTGGAGTGAACAAGCTTTTGTGGTTGGGTTTAAACCATGACAAAAACAAAAACCAAACATACAAAAAACCCCAAACATTATATTCTTTATTACAGGAGTTAAGTTCTCAGAGGACAGGTGTAAAAAGGAAGCCTCCACAACATGAAACACAGGATGGAAATAGTGTGATTTCTTTATGACTGTGCTGGGTTTACAGTAGGATGGCAAGAGAGTGGAGGACCTATTACAAGAGTCTGGCAGTAACATCAGACTCTTTGGATTCAGGATGAAGATTTCAGTTATGACTAGCACATCCAGCAAGGTATTAAAAGAGGATGCCAGAAGCCTTGCCCCAAGCTTTTGAACATGTCTGTCACCTGGACTTAAATAGTGAATTGTAGAATGCTCCCCTTCCTGATGTGTGGTTCATTACATGGGGTCTGTTTGGCTTCTGATCCTCTTGAGACTAACAGATTTGAAATTCTTTATTCCTATTTCCAAATCACCTAATAAACAATTAGCAATGTTTCCTTAACAGTTTGGGGAATATAAATTCATCAGAAACTACATTCTAGGGGTGCAAAACAAAGTAATGCCAGAAGCCAAGTTAGCCTTGTCAAATTTTCAGACTACTAACCTAAGTGCGCATTTGTTACACCATATTATATGACCTACTTAGGCACTATGACTTACAATACTTTCTGCTGTGAGAAATGCTTTACACCTCCACGTACACTCTCCCAGCCATTTGCCTGGAATATTTCAAATATATATTCAGGACACATCAAATATCTGTTTCACAGATCAGCTATGAAACTCTAGGACATCTACCTTTATAAATCCTCAAGCCATATTCAGGATGGAGCTTAATTGTCTTGCAAAAGGGTCACATGCAAGACAAGTACCTAATAATACAAAGTCCATGACAATTCTTCATTAAACATCTTCAAAAATTCTCAGGAACACCAATAATACTATAAAATTATGCCTATTTGATGAAATATAGTTTTTAATTAAATGTTTTGCACAATTTTTACTAATTCAAAGTGAAACAAATGTCAAAAATATCAATTCTCCATGAAATACAAATTCAAAAAGTTTCAACTTGTTCTCATGCAAATGTCAATATTTATCACACATTTGTGATAAATAGGAGCAATGCAGTAACATGCAGATTTTCATAGCGTTCTCAACTGTCTTTCCTTCCCTACGAGCTCATTATGTCTGTAATTTCAAAGTTACATTTTCAGTACCAATTACAAACAGAATCATAGAATAGTTTGGGTTGGAAAGAACCTTAAGATCATCTACTTCCAACCACCTGCCATGGGCATGGACAACTTCCACTAGACCAGGTTGACAAAGACCATGTCCAACCTGGCCTTGAACACTGCCAGAGATGGAAGGAGCATTTACCACTTCTTCGGGTAGCCTGTTCCAGTGCCTCAGCACCCTCACAGTAAAGAACTTCTGCCTTAGATCTAACCTGCATCTCCACTGTTTCAGTTTGAATGCATCACCCCTTGTCCTATCATTACAGTCCTTGATGAAGAGTCCCTTTTCGGCATATTTTGTAGCCACCTTCATGTGGAGGATTGGCTTGTCGAAAAAGGTCACGTTCCCATCAACGAGCTGAAACAAGACATCTGTGTAGAACATGGTGCAAACCTCTCACGCCAGATAATGAGGAACTGAAGGACACCGGCAAACAGCAACATACTGTGACCAATCACAGCCAAGGCCACTAAGTGATAAGTGCATGAGAAGGAGGATGGTGGGGGGGTGCACGGTGTAGCTGCAAAAATATAGAGCTTACACAATGCCTTATTTGTGCCAGAACCAATCAAGTGCCTAGTATTTGCATATTCACTGTTATATTAACCAAAGGTAGAAGCCCAATAAACGAAGCTTGCTGGTAACTCATATTGAGTCGTCCAAGTCTTCCTTTCACGACACCTTCAGATGTTGGAAGTAGGGTACAGTGTGATTTACAAGGAAGAGGATATTAAAGTTACACACACATACAAAACCAGAAATGTACAAAATCAATTTATAGCTTGCACATCAGGACTCGACAATCCTTGTCTACATACTTCATGAATATTGCAAGAATAAAAGAGTCATTTGGGGGTCGTATTTTCTCCTGCAACATCAATCTTCTGTTCCCATAATACAGAAAAAAAACATTTAGAGATGAAGTGCAAGCGAACACAAACTGGCTGAAATTCAAAATGTAACACAAGCAAAATGAAGCTCTTCAGTAAATCATTCACCTGCCACCTTTCTTGTCTAACATGCTAAATTGGATTTATGGGACATGTTACAGAGTTTAATGTTTAGAATGGGGATCTTATAGTCTGTGACCTTATGCGGTTTCTTGAGACCCTTACAGCAGTAAGCCTGTATTTTTCATCCAGCTACTCAGTCTCCTGAACAAAGCTGACAGTATAAAGACAAAACAAGCTAAACATAAATAGGAACTCAGTATGAGACAGGCATGACTTCAGACAAGTGTAGAAGAGCCTAGGACTAATATAAATTAAGATGTAAACAAACACCATTTTGTCTGAGACTAGAAAATAATTTAAATTTGGGGAAATAAAGATAACTGAAACTTGCTTATATGTTCAAAGAAAACTAAGTGTTGTGAAACTGAAGTTTATGTGGACTGTTCTTTCATAAGGTTTCACAAACAACATAGAACTATTTGTGCCTGAGAGTTGGAAAAATAAATAAATTCAGATCCTATTTTTCCAATGCTCTACAAATATATTTAATTTGATATATAATAAATGTCACCATTTCACACTGATGGAAGTATAGACAACATCCCTACAAACTTCAATGGATTTCACCTTTGTAAGTATGCAGATAAATCTCTCCAGGGTCAGGAGCTTAGGCTGCTGCAGGAAGTGCTTGAATTGAAATTAAGAAGTTCTTCCTGATGTTAACGTGGAACTTCCTATGCTCCAGTTTACACCCATTGCCCCTTGTCCTGTCACTGGATATCACTGAAAAAAGCCTAGCTCCATCATCCTGACACCTACCCTTTACATATTTGTAAACATTGATGAGGTCACCCCTCAGTCTCCTCTTCTCCAAGCTAAAGAGACCCAGCTCCCTCAGCCTCTCCTCATAAGGGAGATGTTCCACTCCCTTAATCATCTTTGTGGCTCTGCGCTGGACTCCTTCAAGCAATTCCCTGTCCTTCTTGAACAGAGGGGCCCAGAACTGGACACAATATTCCAGATGCGGCCTCACCAAGGCTGAGTAGAGGGGGAGGAGAACCTCTCTTGACCTACTAACCACTCCCTTTCTAATGCACCCTAAGATGCCATTTGCCTTCTTGGCCACAAGAGCACATTGCTGGCTCATGGTCATCCTCCTATCCACCAGGACCCCCAGGTCCCTTTCCCCTTCACTACTTTCCAGCAGGTCAACCCCCAACCTGTACTGGTACATGGGGTTGTTCTTCCCCAGATGCAAGACTCTACACTTGCCCTTGTTAAATTTCATCAAGTTTCTCCCCGCCCAACTCTCCAGCCTGTCCAGGTCTCGCTGAATGGCAGCACAGTCCTCTGGTGTGTCAGCCACTCCTCCCAGTTTTGTGTCATCAGCAAACTTGCTGAGGGTGCACTCAATTTTTTAACAATTTTTTCACCAAATTACTGAGCAAAATTATCATTTCCCTATCTTGCCAGTGATCTGTAATTAGATAATGAGATCCACTCACTGGGAAAATTTCACCGTTTTCTGAACAAATCTTAGCTTCAAGATTTCTTGTGAGGTACTCAGTACTTTGCATGACTTAGTAATCAGAGAATGATTTGGGTTGGAAGGGACCTTAAAGCTCACCCAGTTCCAACTCCCAGCCATAGGCAGGGACACTTTCTGCTAGACCAGGTTGTTTGAAGCCCTTTCCAACCATAGTAGCCTGTGTGACTGGTTTTTTAGATCTTATGACAATTATCTTTTTGTGTTAGACGATGCAATGTTTCGTTAACCATTCCTACATAAATGTAAGACAGTGAGATACTGATTTATTTGTATATTTACACAAATATTGTCAATAGGCTTCAAAGTTCAGTTTCTACAAACTCACACAAACAGAAGAAATGCTGCTTATACAGTTAGAAAACCATAAAAAGAAACAGGTAAAATAAATTGGATGTACAAAATAATGGCCAATTCTGTTCTTACAACATGTTCGTCTCCAGAAATTGGCACTTTTTGAAGATAAAGTGCAAATTTCCTATATTCAGCAACAATCAAGTCTGTAATGTTTTTCACCAAGAGTGCTCACCTTACGAGCCCTGGCCAAAATTCAGCATAGAGGAAAACTTCAGATAGCATTCTAGATTTTGTCTTCAGCACGCCCTTATTCCTGTTTCTGCAAGTCTGATAAGAACGCTATGCTGGAAAATGCCACTCTTGCAATCCCTTATGCAGACTGGGGGCAGGAGGGGGGTTGCTAATGAGGCATCTACACCATGCTTGATCTGCTATTATACAAAAAACTGGCCAAATTCAAAGGATACGAGTATTGCTACTTAAAAATCACACATTTTGTTTGGTCATGGCTCTTCTTTTTTAATCTTGCATGACCTTTAATGATTTAATCCCCAATCCTGATGCTAGTACTACTCAGATGTGCATGTGTGGCAATGTTGAATCTGCGCTTTTACATTTTAAAAACCAGAGTCCTGAACTGCACTGGTACTGCTTATATATGTTTTCCTTCTTTCAGCACTGCTGTATTCTAGGAAGAAAGTGATATAATTCCACAATTCATTCCTACCTGCTGTGACAGTGCCCCTCAGGGTAAACATGATTTTCTACATTAACACACTGAAAGCTTCCACTGTGACTGACCTTAAAGACACTGGCAAATTAATTACTTTCTAGTCAATATGGCATGGCAGCTTAAAGATTTGAACAGATACCCAGCCAGTTAAAAGCATGCTGCCATCTGCTGAATATGAGAGCAAGGGATTTGTACTGCGCTCTGAAAGAAAAGCTGTGTAGAGCCTTCCAAGAAATATCTTACCAAACCCCTAATTCATAGCTTATTTCACAAGTCAAATAAAGACTGTTTGGGTTCTGCAGGAGCACTGGTAGTCTCCCGTGTCTCTTTGATCCACAGGTTTAAAATGAAAAAGGAGACTATCTCAGAGACTCTGCTGAAGCTTTGGTTTTGAGCCCACTTCTTAACAGCTGGAGCTAGGGTATATTCAAAAGATCATGAGATTTATATGAACACTCATGCAGCGCAGATGTGAGCATGGGAGTTCATAATTTATGTACCTCACTGTCAAGCCTCAGTGCTATCCTAATTTAGAGAGTTCTCCTCTGGCTTGAGATAAAAATAAGTGGCAATAATGTATAAACTGAAGTTCCTGTTAAACAATGGTAAAGAGCCAACACAGAAGAGTGATTTACAAAGACTATAGCTATCTTCAATACACCCCCATCAAATTAGGAAACTGCGTAATTTTTACACTACTATTTCTGTCAATAAAAACATACATCAAACTGGTGTACAGCTATAAGTATATAAACACACATATGTATATACACACATAAAACTATACGATATATATCATATTGGTCCAAAAATACACACTAATGGGAAATACAGCACCTATTATTTCTCAGATATGTTGAGTGATAAGACAGGTGGCTCCAAGTCCCACACACAGAAGAAGCACCCAGCCAGTTGTGCAAATCACCACTGTTCACATTGGTAGAAGATCATAGGATAATTCAGGCTAGAAGAGACCTCAGGAGATCTCCAGCCCAAACTGCTGCTCAAAGCAGAGTCAGCTGTGAAGTCAGACTTGGTTACTCAGACTTCTATTCAATCTAGTATGAAAAAACTTCAAGGATACAGACTGTAGTACCTTGCTGGGCAATCTCTTCTGCTGCTTGACTGTCCTAATGGTGAAAAAGGGTCTCCTTATGTCTCTAAACATGTGGCACATACAGCTTTTATGCTTCCTGCATATCAGATACTGTAGGTATGATTCACTTTTCAGATACACTAGTTGTAAATGAGGAATAGCTATCCAAAAGACCAACAAAATCACTGGAACATAAACCACTGGGAAAACTAGACCTTTTCCTCCAAAGTTTAGTTTTATTCTTTCATCCAGTTATTCCCTCTAGAATTTACAAATGGGCTGATATCCTACAGAAGCTTGAAGAAAATCTTTCTAAATTTTCTTCTTGAAAGAAGAGATACTGTGTTTCCTTTGACCAAGTATCATAGCCAAAGCTGTGAATGAGTGGAATTGGAATGAACGGAATCATTTCATCTGTTCCTCTGTTGTTGCTGTGCAACAGGATAGAAGTAAAATCAAAAGTAGAGCCAACTCTTAAGTATTAGGCTAACATAGGACAACTGAAATATGATTAAAAAAAAGGATATGTCCCACATGCAAGTTAGAGTCTTCTAAATTTGATATCGTAATGAGAAAGTAGAAAACAAATGACACTGTACACTGTAGAATGCAGAATTTGCCAAGCTGTTAAGTCTACCCAGTGCAACCCAGTGAGCATACCGATACTGCTTTGAGACTTGGACGGAAGGCTCCATGATGTTATTAACTCATGATAACTACTGTATAACATGGATAATCTCCTATCCAATTAAGAAAAGCTGATACAATTTGATAATTGCCAAGAGACATATCAACTTTCTTTTTAAAAAAACTTTAAAACCTAACAAATGCTGAAGTAAACCAAAGGACCTTTTTCAAATCTTTCTGTTCCTAACATATGCCTTTTAAAAAGCTGTCCTCCTACTTAAACTGATCTCAGAGAGCATATAAATACATACCATTCACAGCCACAACCCAGTATCAGTATTCAAAATCTAAACCTACAGAAGCACCAGGGGAATGCCAGCAAGCATCAGCTTAGACAATTACTTATTTCAGATTAAATTCTAGTATCCACCTGGAATTAAAATACCAAATATGTGTCAACCAAGAAAAATGTATTATAACAGTGCCCAAGTTTATGTCATCAGGTAAAACAAGCATACTTCTTGACTATATGGGAGACAACCATGAATACTACAGTAGCACCACGAACAGCACCATCCTACTGGGTTCTTTTAAAAACTGAAACTGATTAAAAATCAAAACAATGAACTGCTATTGTTACAGAAAACACCTTTTTAAACACATTTGTCTTTGTGACAAGGTCTTCCACAAACTTTTCTTTCTTCTTTCCAGTAGAAATTTCTGCACAGAAGACAGACAAGATACTAAATACAGGGATTCTCCATTTGAAAAAAATATCAGGTATGAAGATAACAGTCACCAGGTTAAAATAAACAGAACATAAAATCCATCCGAATGTTTGCACCATAATTTATAATCATGACCTCGTCTTCCCCTCAAGTACTTATGCCCTTAAGTGATTATGAGGAAGACCGGTATTGCAACTGAACTTCTAGTAGCGACTCATTGTTATTTTTATTAGTTTGAGACTCAGTCCTGTGAGATGCTGAGCCCCAGAAACTCCCCAATGATCAACAGCTGATGATACTCTGGTCCTTTGAATTCCCACAAACTTCATGTTGTTACACAGGAATATCGCAAGCAGCCTCTTTACTATGACACTCTGGTCAATGAATATCCATATATATGCTATAAGACAAAAAAAACTAGACATCAACTGCTGGATTTATTTTCAATAATTATTTAATCACCTTTCAATTTTGATAACACACAGAATAAACAAAATACATTTTTCAGGTATTAGTAGGATTTTAAAAAATCATCTATTTAGTAAAGTAATCATCACTAGAACAGTGGCATCAATAAAACATGCTTCCAAAACCTCCTTTCAATACATAATATAGCAATGTAGATTAGGAAGTGAGGTTGTATTGACAGACTTCAAGAATTACTTTCCTTACATGACTAGTAACTATAAAGTATATTATATACAATTATATTATTATATACGATTATATTATATAGTATATATATACTATTATATTATATACAATTCCAAAATCCATCTGAATATAAGCAAATCTAGTATTTTCCAGTAGTCTTGAATTTTGCCCCATACCTGCAATATCTCTGTATTTTATTTAACATCTACATACTCTTCTGTGGCTCAGTTAAATGAAGTAGTATTTTACTGATTTTTCCATTCATTTGCTTTAACAACACTTCAAGCATCTCTTTCTGTCATGCTCCTTACAAATGTAATCAAGTACATCTATCCTAAAAGTTTAGCTTCTGTATCATTGACAGCTTAATTTTGCTTGTATCTTTTTTCTCTCTTTAGTGTCATTGAAATATCAAAGTATCTTCTGTAATAAAAGTCATATGTATGCTCTCTAAGCACAATTCAGCTCCACTGAAGTCAACAAAGGTCAGCATTCAACACCTCTTTCCAATTCCCTAAGCTTTTCATTCTCTTAAGTATGGAGAATGCCTAAAATTTCAAATCTAGACCAACTTCCTAACAGTAGAAAATTCAACCTCCATGAAATATTCAGTATAAGACTGATTTAATAATTTTTTTCTTGTCTAGGAAAATATTCAATAGCACTGCAATTAAAAACAAGGGTTTGGATGTAACCCGCTATAAATAATTTAAAGATTGTCTTTCTATAGATGCATATGTACGTTGACTTTTATCACAACTCCTGTCAGTAGTTTCAAGCTGTCAAACTCAGGCTGCACAACTTCAAACTTACTTATTTATATAGAATCCAGTACCCACATCCAATTTACCAACTTCAGTTTCCAGTGTACCCAAGTGAACAAGTATCTGTCTTATTCCAACTGCTAGCAATACGTCTTGCAATATGGTGTGAAAAGAAGTTGTTATAACTTTAACCACACACTGAGAATATCCTTCGCTCTCTAGACAAGCTGTATGCAGTGTGCCTCCATTTCCCAAAAATCTGTCACTGACGCCTGCAGGAAAAAGAAGGCTTTTTGACATCTTTTTTTTCCCCCTATCTCATGACTGAGTATTTTACCCTGACTGTAGCCATCTCCACACAAAAAAACTCAAGAAGAAATGTAATTTATGTGGAGTTTCCAGGTTGAAGGATGATTAAAAGCTTTTTTAGAGAGAGATCTTCAGAAACAGTTATTCCCTTGCCACTTTGAGGCATGAAACAGAAATAAGAACTTCTCATATGAACTTTTTTTTATTTTGTTTAGCTTTTTCAGATATATTTAACAAACTTCATTATTTCTGGTCTTACGATTCTATGATTAATTGCTAGTGATTTTCACCACTCTTCAGACAGCCTTTTCTGATGAAAAAAAAAAAAAAAAAGACTTGTTGGGTTGCTAGAGGGTGGGAGAATAAACCTACTGCATATTTTCTTCTTAATGGATAGTTAAAATCAAGCAGAATAGAATTGGCTCACTTTATGCCATCCTTTTGAAACTCATTTTTGTACCTTTCCATATATCAAATTATTTAGTTTGTAACACACAGAAAGAAGTGTCTGAGGTCAGGAGAGGTGAAGTTTCACTTTTTTCAGGAGCCTGGGAACAATTTTGTCTATTTCTAACTTTACTGTTCAATATTTGCCTGTTCATAGAATCCTAGAATAGTTAGGATTTGAAAGGACCTTAAGATCATCTAGTTCCAACTCCCCTGCCATGGGCAGGGACACCTCACACTAAACCATCCCACACAAGGCTTCATCCAACCTGGCCTTGAACACTGCCAAGGATGGAGCACTCACAACCTTCCTGGGCAACCCATTCCAGTGCCTCACCACCCTAACAGGAAAGAATTTCCTCCTTATATCCAATCTAAACTTCCCCCATTTAATTTTTAACCCATTACCCCTTGCCCTGTCACTAGAGTCCCTAATGAAGAGTCCATCCCCAGCATCCCTATAGGCCCGCTTCAGGTACTGGAAGGCTGCTATGAGGTCTCCACGCAGCCTTCTCTTCTCCAGGCTGAACAGCCCCAACTTTGTCAGCCTGTCTTCATATGGAAGGTGCTCCAGTCCCCTGATCATCCTCGTGGCCCTCCTCTGGACTTGTTCCAACAGTTCCATGTCCTTTTTATGTTGAGGACACCAGAACTGCACACAGTACTCCAGGTGAGGTCTCATGAGAGCAGAGTAGAGAGGCAAGATCACCTCTTTTGACCTTGCTGGTCATGCTCCTTTCGACGCAGCCCAGGATATGGCTGGCATTCTGGGGAGCGAGCACACACTGAAGCCGGCTCATGTTCGTTTTCTCATCGACCAACACCCCCAAGTCCTTCTCCACAGGGCTGCTCTGAATCTCTTCTTGCCTAACCTGGAGCTGTGTCTGGGATTGCTCCGACCCAGGTGTAGGACCTTGCACTTGGCATGGTTGGACTTCATGAGCTTGGCATCAGCCCACTTCACAAGCGTGTCAAGGTCCCTCTGGATGGCATCCCTTTCCTCCAGCATATCAACCGGACCACGCAGCTTGGTGTCATCGGCAAACTTGCTGAGGGCGCACTCAATCCCACTGTCCATGTCACTGACAAAGATGTTGAACAAGACCAGTCCCAACACCAATCCCTGAGGGACACCACTCATTACTGGTCTCCAGCCGGACATTGAGCCATTGACCACAACTCTTTGCATGCAGCCATCCAGCCAGTTCTTTATCCATCGAGTGGTCCATCTATCAAATTGATGTCTCTCCAATTTAGAGAGAAGGATGTCATTTGCGACAGTGTCAAACGATTTGCACAAGTCCAGGTAGATGACATCAACTGCTTTACCCTTGTACATCAGTTCTGTAGCCCCATCATAGAAGGCCACCAAATTGGTCAGGCAGGATTTCCCCTTAGTGAAGCCATGCTGGCTGTCACCAAGCACCTTGTTGTTTTTCACGTGCCTTAGCATACCTTCCAGGAGAATGTGCTCCAAGATTTTGCCAGGCACAGAGGTGAGACTGACTGGTCTGTAATCCCCTGGGTCATCCAATTTCCCCTTCTTGAAAATGGGGGTTATATTTCCCTTTTTCCAGTCGTCGGGAACTTTGTCTGACTCCCAGGATTTTTCAAATATGATGGAGAGTGGCTTAGCAACTTCATTTGCTAGCTCCTTCAGGACCCGCGGATGGATTTTCTGAGGTCCCATGGACTTGTGTATGATCAGGTTTTTAAGATGGTCTCTATCCAGATCCTCTCCTACGGTGCGCCTAGGGTCTTCATTCTCACAGTCCCCACGTCTGCCTTCCAAGACTTGGGTGGTGTGGTCAGAGCCTTTGCCAGTGAAGACCGAGGCAAGGAAGTCATTTAGAACCTCAGCCTTCTCCAAATCCTGTGTAGCCAGTTCTCCTGATAGCTTCCTCAGGGGGCCTACATTGTACCTAGTCTGTCTTTTACTCGCTACGTACCCTTTCCTGTTATCCTTAACATCCCTAGGCAAGTTTAATTCTAACGGCGCCTTGGCTTTCCTAACCTGGTCCCTAGCTTCCCGGACAACATCCTTGTATTCTTCCCAGGCAGCCTCTCCTTGCTTCCACCTTTTATAAGCCTCTTTATTCCCTCAAAGTTTCCTCAGCAGCTCCTTATCGATCCATGGAGGTCTCCTGGCCCTCCTGCTGCACTTCCTTCTAGTTGGGATGCAACACTCCTGAGCTTGTAGCAGGTGATCCTTGAATATCAACCAACAGTCTTGCCCCCCCCTGCCCTCCAGGGCTATACCCCATGGAACCTTACTAAGCAGGCTCCTGAAGAGGCCAAAGTCTGCTCTTTTGAAGTCCAGGGCACTGAGCCTGCTGCATGCTCTTCTCACTGTCCTCAGGATCTTGAATTCAACCATCTCATGATCACTACAACCAAGGCTGCCCTGGAGCATCACATTTCCAATGAGCCCTTCCCTGTTGGTGAGCACAAGGTCAAGCATGGCACCTCTCCTTGTCGGCTCCTCTATTACTTGCAGAAGGAAGCTGTCTTCCACACAATCAAGGAACCTCCTGGATTGCTTGTGCTGGGCTGTACCATCACTCTAACAGATGTCAGGGTGGTTGAAGTCTCCCGTGAGAACAAGGGCCTGCAAGCGTGAGGCTGTTTCTATCTGTCTGTAGAGTGCTTCATCCACAGATTCCTCTTGATCAGAGGTCTGTTACAGGGTCTGTAACAGATCCCCACAGTAGTGTCTCCCATCTCTGTTCTCCCTTTAACCCTGACCCACAAGCTCTCTGTTGACTGCTCACCTGTCCCCAGACAGAGTTCCATACTCTCCAGCCTATCCCTAATATAAATAGCAACTCCAAACTCTTTTCAAAGACAGTTCGACAGTTACTCCAAGCAGCCTCAGGGAATGGAAAAACACATCACATCACTGAAGCTCTTCAACAAGTTTGCATTCTATGATTAATTCAACATTGTCCATACGTTTTGCCAAATATATCTACGAAAGACTGAAAAAAAGGAAAGGTGAGAAAAGTGTGGGGAAAATAAAGGTAAGGCAAAGAAGAGAACAAGCCACTCTGGAAAAGAATGCTCTAGAAAAGATCTAAATACCTTCATCCCTGACTGTGTGGCTTTAGAATCTATGTTCTTTTTTTTTTTTTTTTATAAGAAATTGCTTTGTTTGAAAACACCATTCACTTTGGCCTTTAGAAGACCTTAGATTTTTAGTGTCGTTTAGTGCCATTACTTTACTTATTGTTGAATCCATATTAATACATGCAGCTCTCCATTTTTATATATTCTTTTATTGTTATTTCATAGAAAAACAGACCTTTTATATCTTTCCTACAGGAGTGAAAATAAAAAAAGAAAAGAAAGAAATAACTAGTCTCCTTTATATTTCTTTTATATTCCTCTTGCAGAAGGAAATTCAATAGAGTCAGTACCAGAGGAGATTCTCTTTCCATTGTAGACCCTGGAATGTCAATGGAAGCTTATTCATAAATTCTATCATTTTCTTTTCCTGCCATAAGGAACCAGACTTTGTAGATCTACCTTCTACAGAAATGAAAGACTGTATCTTCCTCCAAGACACTGCTGGCTGAAATGGGGTTTCTCTAAGTCACCATAGCATAAATTGAGGAAAAGAAAATCTGGTTATTTTAATGCTATAAGAAATTCAGAATGCAAAAATATGACAAATCATTGCAGGAAAACTGTAATTTTTTTTTTAACTGGCAACATTATGCCAAGTATATGCAATCTCTTCAGACACCACGTGGGCAGAACAGTTTCTGCTCCCTTTGCCTTAATTCCTGAAGACAAAACCCACCAATCCTGTAGACTTGGAGAGAGTAAATTAGAAAACATACATATCCCAATAGACCCTCAACTAACACACCCTCCCAAGCTTAGATTTTTGGTTGTTTGGGTTTTTTTCTGGTTGGGCTTTTCTTTTTTTGTGGTGGTGGTTCTTTTACCCTGAAGTTTTGCTTTCTCTTTGTTGAGATCACATAGCACCACAACAGCACTGGCCTTTCTGTGCTACTTGCTGAAAAAGTATATAATATAGACCCCCAGAGAATTTAATCATGAGCAAAAGGTTGCCAACTGTAAAGCTAATACATTCTACTATGCAAAGCTGAGAAAACCCTCATTTATAATAATCTTATTTATAAGATTATAACTAAGGTTACCCTAACCATAGATCACACTTCTGAGTCCTGTAAGGAAAAATAATTGAAACCTTACTATACTTTGCCCATGCTAACAGGATGGTGCTATTGTGTGATTTACCCTCAGGAAAGCATGTCACATCCCTGCCTGTACTTCATCTTCTGGAGCTGTAGAAAAGTGATTATGAGCCACTGCATAGACAGACAGGAGCCCACCCAGAGCCTTGGCTGGCAAATCAGCACTGACTACAAATGATGCTAGCTGATGCAGAGAAAAGGAAACTCCTGATGACATAAAATCATGGAATCAGTGGAGTTGGAAAAGATCTTTAAGCTCCTTAAGTCCAACCGTTCCCAGCACTGCCAAGGCCACCACTATCTCATGGTACTGAGGGCCTCATCTCCATGATGTATGAATACTTGCAGGGACGGTGACTCCAGCACTGCAATGGGCAACTCGTTCCAATGCCCAAGCACCCTCTGAGGAAGGAATTGTTCCTCAGCTCCATCTAAACCTGCCCTGGTGCAGCTTGAGGCCATTTCCTCTTGTCCTACCCCTTATTCCTTGGGAGAAGTAACAACATGTCCCTAGGAGGGCTTCCAAATAACTTCTTAACTAGTGACCTCCACCAACCTTCACTTATATAAGCCTTCCCACCACAGCTCACCTCTCAAAACAAGGGGACGTGATGGTCACTTGCTGGCCTATGGTCCAACTGGACAGCAGTGGTGGCTCCCCACTCATCAGAGTTCAGGCAAGCCTTTCCCGGTGGGGTAGTGAAGGGGCGGGATTCCCCAGATGAAACCCCTCTCCCCGCTGCGACACCAGCAGCGGCACCCGCAGCTCCTCACAAAAGCCAGCCCTCACCCCTCTCCCAGTGCCATGGCGCTCGCTACTCCTTTTGGAGAGCCCGGCTGCGCGCTCCTTCCGCAGATGGAGAAACCTCCCTTACCCGCCGCCACGGGAAATGAAATGAAATGAAATGAGCCGAGCCGAGCCGAGCCGAGCCGAGCCGAGCCGAGCCGAGCCGAGCCCAGCCCAGCCCAGCCCAGCCCAGCCCAGCCCAGCCCAGCCCAGCCCAGCCCAGCCCAGCCCAGCCCAGCCGCGCTAGCAGCCCATTTCCCGCGCCCAAACTTTGCCGGTGGGCTGGCCGGGGGCGGGGCCGGGCCGCGGCCGCGGAGCTGCTTCGGCCGCACGGGCAACGCAGTCCTCGCCCGCCCTCCCCGCAGCGAGGCCGCCC
This sequence comes from Lathamus discolor, assembly GCF_037157495.1. Lineage (NCBI taxonomy): Eukaryota > Metazoa > Chordata > Aves > Psittaciformes > Psittacidae > Lathamus > Lathamus discolor. The sequence goes on along the minus strand of NC_088886.1, from coordinate 64,637,295 downwards.
GCGGAATGAGCGTCCCCCGGGCGGCCGCCGCTGCAGCCTCTACTCGGGCGGGCGGGCGCAAAACGCGGCTGGCGGCGCGGTCGCCGCAGCGGGTGCGGAGTGAATGACAGAGAGGGGCGGCGCGGAGAGGCAGCCCTGGGGTCAGGATGCGGACGCCCGCCAACATCGTCAACCTCCTGCTGCTGTCCTTGCTGGCCGGCCTCGATCCGTCCAAGGTAGGAGCCGCCCGGGCGCCGCCTCGGCAGTGCAAAGCAGGCGGTGCCGCGGCGAGCGACGCGGGGCGGCTGTAGAGCTGCGGGGAGAGGCGGGTGCGCGTCCTTGGTTGTCCGATCGGCTGGGCGGGAGAGTTCGTGACGGCAGCGGTGGTCTCGGGATTACCGGGTGCCCGGTGCGAGGCGAGGAAGCGCGGTAGGAAGGGCCCCATGGGCGCGGGCTCGCTGCAGCCGGGCCCAGGGCACCCGCTCACTGATCACCCGCGGCCCTGATCTCCCCACGACGACCCACCCGGCATCTCCCGACGCGCAAGTTGTATCAGCCGTCGGGAGAGGAGCGGGGCGGCGGGGCCCGTCTGAACGGAGCAGCACGTTCTCTGGTTCAAAGAGGCGTTTATAGTGCGCGGTGCCTGCACCACTTCCGAGGAAGCAGCCAGGCTCTGGAAGCAGGGATCGGCAGCCGCCGGCTGGGAAGAAATGTGTTTAGAGTGGAACCGGAGGCACCATGTGAAGAGCCCGGGTTTAACACTACTCTGGGCTCTGCAGAGGTCCATTATCTCCCAGTGCGTGCAGGACATTGAAAAGATCGCATATGATACTGAAATAAGTAAACGGCATGTTTTAGCCATGCAGCCTGGCTTGTGAAGGTAATTTTAGATGAAATCATTTTAAAAGACGCAGAATTGCACTGTACCACCTCAGAGCAATAATGACTGACCCCCCCCCAGGCCTGCAGACATCTGTAGTGCTGCATCTTGTAGGAGCAGAACTTGTCTCATTTGTCTTTGTGTGGCGGGCAATCCTGTTAACTATGAACGTTAAAAGAAAGTAACGAGAAACATTCATAGAGTATTGCAGACCATTACCAGCAGTAGTCCATGCTGTGTGGCCACAATTTGTATTGTACATTGGTGAATGTCATTTTAATGATATCATTTAGGTACCAGGTAACTGTATGAGGTGATGTTCAGCTCTTCCGGCAGTTATTTTTTCCTTTAAAATAAAGACATTAATCACATAAATGTACAAATATACCCTGAATTCCCAACAGTATGAGAGGGATGTTCCTTTTAAAAAATGTAAAGATAGAATTTCAAAAGCAATTCAGTGGAAATCTGATTTATGGCTGCAGTATTCTGTCTGCTTTTTAATCAGTACGATACAGTAACAAACAAGCAGGAGTGATAGAGGATTAATAATGTTAGCCAAATAATTGTATTGGTGTTACTAAGTAGGAGCTATCTACAAGCATCAGCTATTGCTACGTCTGTAAACAGGCTCATCAAGCAATGCACAAGAGTTTCACATCTGTGTGGACAGCAGCACATGCCCATGTTGTAATCATGGGTTTTGACACACTCCTTTTTTTTTTTTTTTTTTAATCTTCTGTTACACTTCGCAAGATCTATTAAGTTGAAGAGACTTAAAGAAACTGTGAAAGCAGAAAATGCAAAATCTGCATACACAGAAGAGTAAAACCACTAATGAAGCAAACCAGCCCAGGTGGCAGGATTATTCTGTTAGTTCAGGTGGCAGAGTTATGCCCTAAAATAACAGTGGGGAGAAATGCTCCATTTTATGTGTCTGTCATCATCCAGCGCTGAATAGCAGGAAGAGCCACTGCAATGAAATGGCATGAATTAACTTTTGAAACTTTGCTTCTAGCCCTTTTTGCTGTGGCGTGATGTGCAGAGGACATAAAAATGGCCTTTTATTCATCACCCTGTGTGGCATTTTCAGGCATATGAAAATGTTTGTTGCAGGGTCTTTTCACTTTGTCAAGGGGACATGAGCCAGAAAGCTCAGAAGTCCTTAAGATTATGTAAAACTAAGAGCACTTAACATAAGCCTGGTGTTTATCAGAGCTAAATTAGCTTATAAAAACCACAAGATCAAATGGTTACTCAGATCCTTGGTTAAGATACTACAGCAGATTAAGTGTAAAAAAGATGCCACATGGCACAGAATCATTTAGTTTTGTTGACTATGGACAACAGCTTTCAAATTTCTGTGAAATATGATATATCTAAAAATATTTACAGGGTTTGGTTTTGGTGTTCTGTTCTTTTTTTTTAGCAAATAATACAAGTTGTGACTGAAATCTCACTTTACAAATGGAAGTAGTGCTAAGTTATTTATCTTGCTTTATGCTAAATTGAAATGGAATGATAATTTTCTGCCCTGAGGTTGGAAAGCAAATATATCATTTGGAATTAATTGTAGGAAACAAGGGGATGTTAAATTATTTCTTTTCTAAACATAATTCTGCAATATGCTCATGACTAGACAGCCAACTTTTTTTAAATGCCCTTGACGCTCACAAACCATTCACCTTAAGAAACTAAATCACATCTGACATTTCAAAGTATCCAAAATACTTTTCCATTCATGTCCTATGGAATTTGTATTCAAGGAATAACGCATTTTACTGATCAACTACTTTAAAATAATGCTGACGGGTGTGGGGGGGAAGCTTTCAATTAGTACCAGGCCATCACTGACTACTGTTCACAGGCATTTTTATTATGGCAGGTCTTTTATGCTATACTTACTAGGTTATTTACCAATAGTGAAGTGTATAAGTATTGCCATCTTATAGTAAAATATGTAACAAAAAACATAAATAGTTCATTCTTAAAATCTAGAATATTAATATTGGATTTTCAGCATAGCAATTTATTGCCAATTCTTTGGGGTTTGTTTGGGATTTTTTTAGATATCGGGGTATTTTTTCTGCTAAACATTATAGAGAATATTGACCAGCTCTGGAAATTCTTCTTTAACAAAGAAGAATCTCACTGTTGATTAAACATTTAGTACTAATTACAGGCTGTCCATTTTAAGATACTTATTAAATGTCATATCTACTTGATTCTTATTTTTCTCTGTATTTACATAGAAAAATACAAGAAAATATTCATGCTAATCTGATTTATTTCCAGCAGTATGACTAGATATTCAGCAGGAAGCCAGCTACAGGGAAAGGACTTGGAATAAAAAGTCTTTCCTTAAGTGCAGTATCTTGAAAAAAGGAGCTATTAAATATGAGGAAACTTCTAAGAGTCACTGCTAGATGGCATCTCTGTGCTGCTTTTCTACAAGCCTAGAGTTTTCTGTAATGACCTTCATAGTCTGTAAACTGGACTTCTTTTATAAGGGTTACTTTTGCTGGCCATTATTTGATAATCACAGTCGTATAACCAAGTGAACATTTTATAGTGATGTAATGCTGTTCCACATAGAAATCAAGTTAAGCAGGTTTCCAAGTCTACAAGATAATTACAGAAAGCAGCTGCTATCTGTATTCCCTGGGATAAGGATGTTTTGGAATATTAACATTAAAGAAAATAAAAGCAAATTTGAAGCAAGTCATCTATTTTTGAATGCTTAAACTTTGTATTTTGACCTTTGGAATGGCTGTGCTTCTAGATTTTAAAAATCTACAATTTTCACACATACTCAGACTATACAACTAGCCACTAAAATCTTACTTTTTCCCAGATTTCAAGAACTTGTTAGTAGGAAGAGAGCACTGCTTTAATGCTGCTTTGCAATATGAATGAATTCATCCCTATTGTGAGATAACAAGAATACTATGTACACACTAGGATTACTACAATACACTATTTTTGTTGTAAATATGACTCATAGTTCTACAATACATTGCAAAATTAAATGGAAATCTCATTAACTACTTGGAAATTAGTTTATCCTGTTTCCTACAGTATCAGTAGTTAGTCAACATGAGAAATATATATAATTATTTATCCTGCAAGATTTAAGAATGCTCTAAATCATTAATGCTGTATGTGGGTAGCTCCTGCTTGTTGTCTGCTCTCCCAGTTCTGAGTGACATGATTCAGTAGCCATTGAAGGACATCCTGTTGCTACCAATATATCCTGGGCCCTCTCCCAGATGTCATTCCAGGTTCAGAACATTGGGGCTGCCCAGCCTAGAGAAGAGAAGCTGTGTGGAGACCTGAGAGCAGCTTCCAGTGTCTGAAGGGGGCTACAAGGATGCAGAGAGGGACTCTTCATCAGGGACTGTAGTGATAGGACAAGGGGTGATGGGTTCAAACTGAAACAGTGAAAGTTCAGGTGAGATATAAGCAAGAAGTTCTTTACTGTGAGGGTGCTGAGGCACTGGCACATGATGCCCAGAGAAGCTGTGGCTGCCCTATCCTTGGCAGTGTTCAACACCGGGCTGGATGTGGCTTGGAGCAACCTGGTCTAGTGGAAGATATCCGTGCCCATGGCAGGGGTTGGAACCAGATGATCTTTACAACTTAGCCATTCTATGATTCTATGTTATTCTTGCTCTAGTAACTTCAGTCAATGGGTAAAGGCCAAACACTGTTGTTAACACTACTTGTTCTTCCTGCAATGGTCAATACAATGGCTTCTAACCTTTCAGACCCCGAAAAAGAGATGCTTCTTATATACCTATTTATCCTCACTCAGTAACACACAATCACCATATGTTATATAATCTCACAGAAAGGTATAGAGTACCTCATTCTAAGTAACATATATGAAGATATTAAAGGAGAGTATGTGAAAACATGCATCTGAATGACATGTCTGTGTCTGCCACTCTTGGTACTATATGACATCACAGGGTCATTTAAGGGCTTTTATAATCTGTTGATGCTGTTTGAAGAGACCTTTCTTTAACTCTAGCTAATATAAGACTCCTCTGTTGTTCTCTACTAGATGACTGTTCCGTGGTTAAAGCCCAGCCGGTAACTCAGAACCGTGCAGCTGCTTGCTCACCCCCTCCCTCTTCTTCCCTCCTGCTCTAGGAGGGATGGGGAAGAGAAGGGGAAGAATCTGACTCCCATGAGTTGAGATAAGAGCAGTCCATAACTAAGGTATAACACAATCCCACTACTGCTATCACCAATAATAATAATAATAATAATAAGGGAAATAACCCAGCCTGACCTGAGCAGCGATCTGGGACTGCTGGGTAACACCCTGCAGTTTCTATACTGGGCATGATGTGCTGGCTAGTTCGGGTCAGGTGTCCTGTCTCTGCTTCCTCTCAGCTTCCTGTGCCCCTCCTCATGGCAGAGCATGAGAGACTGAAAAGTCCTTGATTGGAGTAAACATTACTTAGCAACAACTAAAAACATTGGTGTTATAAGTATTGTTCTCCGGCTGAAGTCAAAAACACAGTACTGCACCAGCTGCTAGGAAGGAGAAAAATAACTGCTGTAGCTGGACACAGGATACTGCTGCTGTTTTGAATGCACTCATACACTGATTATATACATTCTGTATAATCTCAAGAAAAGATATATATATATGTATAACCAGATATGTTTATACATGTAGTAAATAATTCTTTTCTCAAGGAAGCAATTATTTTCCCATTAGATGCATATTGCCTTCAGGTAGCTGGGCTTCCATCTTCCTTCATTTGGTCAAGTAATAAGCCAATGAAGGAGGAACAATTGACAAAATATAGAAAGAAGAAAAATCTGAAAAGGTGACTGTCAGAAACAGGAAATGCTGTTATAATAGTATAACAACCATTAAAACAACATCCAGCTATAATTCTAAAAATTGTGTTTCTCATTGGCTACAGATTTAATACAGTTATAAATTTCAAGTTCAAATCCATGAAGTTCCTAAGGGGCCTATTAAGAAATGAACAGGGAGTCCTCAGAGAGGGTCTAGTCTGTTTGGGGCAATGAAGTCCCTAAGGGGCCTATTAAGAAATGAACAGGGAGTCCTCAGAGAGGGTCTAGTCTGTTTGGGGCACTGAAGTCCCCTTTTTCAATAGTCTAGTATGACAACAATGCTTCGCAGAATCACTAAGGCATTCTTACTGGATCTTCACTGAAAGCCAAGTAAAATTCAAAAGCCTTGTGTAAATCTTTGCAGCACTAGTATAGAGACGTCCTCTCAAAGAGCATCTTTCACGAGAACAGACATCTATCCTATTGCTTCATTCCACAGGGCAGTGGATTTCTTGTCTCAGATGAAACCTAGAGAAAATAAGGACTTTGTGTGCCTGTGTTTGAATACAAGAGCCTTTTCATGAGGGAGCATTTAGGAATAGTGGAAAACTACACTGAAAAATTCAGAAATTCCTGCATTTAAGCCTAAGTGAGATGCAAACAGAAAGAAAGAAAGTACCTCCTAATTCTAGACCAGATACATTATTCATATGTTTTTAAACCAAGGTGTATGACACAAGCACATGCTATCTGTGCATGTGAATCAATGTCACCTAAGAACCTAGCCAGCAGAATTCTTAGTCCTCCAAGACAATTAAGACCAGAAATACAGCAGCAGTACGTATGACTCTTAAAAATACTTTGAATGGTCTATAGAAAAGCATTCATGAATTAAGCATTCTTATGTTTATTTGGAAGGAAGATCAGAGCTTAAATCATACTAATTTGATGTAAAGATAGGTGTGCGCTACTTCCCACATGGTCAGCTAACTATTTTTCTCCTAAGAGGAAATGATCTTAATGCATTCACAGGGAGATCTCTTAAGAACTCTCAAAGTACACAGCATCAATCTTAATGTACTTAATCCTGGCATTCATGATGTTTTTGTTGAGTTTGCTATAAAATAAAAACAGGCTATAAGTATCTTAACTATTCCTTTATTCAGCCTTTGTTTTCCTAACACTAGAAAGAAATTCATTTTCTAGAGGACACAATTCCTCCTACTTCAGTACTAAGTTATCTTTACCACCAGTTCAGAAGTTGATTCTATTGTTTATCACATTGTATGGGAACACACTGAATACTAACCAGAAAGGACAGCACATGTTATCCAAGAAGTAAGAATATAAGTAAAACAGAAGTGTAAAGATGGCTGGTTTGTAGTGAAAGCTGCATAGAATTCTACTTTAGGAATGGGCCAAAAGCTGCAACTTTTAACAGTTCTGATTATGGCATGTTATTATCTAACTCTCTGAAGGACACCCATCCACCTCTGATGGCCACTTGATAACTTTTGATGTCTAAAATAAAGGAGTTACCCTGATTTCAAGGAATCAAACATAAGTAGTTCAGTTGTGGGAGCATTTGTCTCCGTTCATGCATTTAAGATTCATGCTACAATGTTTAGGTGGTGAGGCCCAAGCAAAGACAATTCTGAGATTATTTCATTATGTTGTGCACAGCACAGTGTCAAGAAATGCATCAGAAAGCAAATACGGACTGATCTTGGACATACCTCTAATGTTGTAGCATTACTTCCAAGAGTCAGTGACAATATGGACTGCAGCTTTCTTCATTAGTGACTTCAATCTTGAAGGCAACTGAACTTCTATCAGCAGCATAACATAGCAGAACATTTGAAACTATTTCGAAAACGTTACCGGTTTTATTGTCATTGCTTTATTCCTGGCATTAAAGGTTTTTAAACTCTAGACTTGGTTTTGTGTGCAATTGGAGAATCATGTTTCCCTACTGCAATTATTTTTCCCTATTAATTTTGTATAATCTGTTACATATTATCATCACAATTCTACCTTTTTATAGTAAGATTCTGTGCATTTACAATATATGATACTGAGATTTTTTTCCAAGAAAATACATAGAAAATAGTGTCGTTGAAATACTGAGCTGCTGTACTGAGTAAAAATTACACGGAATAGATGATTGTATGAAAGTTCAGGTGAAGCTATAGATACATGCTGTCAGTTCTCAAAGCAAGAGTGTGACAGGTTTAAATGTACATTAAGATCTCAGATCAATATTATCTGCTGTTACACAGGTATTTCTGGGCTCTTGCATAAAAAATACAGAGGTGCGTGTCAGGCAGAGTAGCAAATGAGCATGTTAAAACAAATATGCATTTTCTGAAGTAATTTAGTAGCTTATTACAAAAGTGTGTAAGATAGCACAGAAGTCCATAACTATATTAAATGTGAACAAACACAGATATGAAGTAATATTCACATTATTCCATTTCATCCACTGTAGAAATTAGCTACAAAATACTGCTTAAAGATACCAGAATTGCTAACTTCTACAGTTTTCTTGGAGAACTATTACCCCCTAAATTATTTATAATAACCCCTGCTCATATTTTACTCAGACTGACAATTAATTGAAAGTTTTTTGGAAATACCTTATTCTGAAAAAAGGTTTCTGAAAATGTACAAGATAATGAGGTCCGTATTCTTTACCACTTTGTCCACAGCAACTCTTAGTTCAGTGACAGCCATGATTCTTAGTTGAACTGAATTCTAGCTAATGACATTGGGTTTGTATTATTTGTTATACTTGAAAAGTAAATTAATGTACTAGTATAAGCTCTCCTTTTTTAAACAGAAATATAACATCTTTGCACACTTGAATTAGAAGTAAATGCAGTAGAATAAACAAATTTATTTTCTGTAAGGAATTTATTATTCTTATACTTCTCAATCTGTGCCAATTCTAAATGAATTCATTTTAGTACAGCTACTCTCCCGGTCCTTTAATAAACTTTCCAGCAACTCTTTAGTCCCCACTACTTGTTCTGCTTACTCCTTTTTGAGGTATTCTGAGAGAAACTCGTTAACATTTTTTGAGAGACACACATTACACCGCACAGGGAGAATTAGTCATATCTTTGTCCTGTGTGTATTCCTGTCCACATGGAGGACATCTGGTTCATGGATAGGCTTGTTTTTGGACTTGCAGTAAGAGTCAGTTCATATATCATAAAACCAGCTCAAGATACAAAGATTGAGCTGTTTTTCAGGTCTCCGAATACATGCACGATTATCAAAACATTAAAACTCCGTGCATTAACAATGTCCCATGAGGATCATACAAGCAAAGAATATGGTCTTCTGCATTTTAGTCTTTTGAAAGCCTCAAATTCCCTTCTGTGTCTTTAACCTAAAGGCTAATCATACTTCCACCTTTGCCTGCAACACAAGAGGCATGAATTTACTGACTCCCAAACACCTTCTTGATCCCAAGTGCTCTTGCTTTTATTTCTCTTTCTGATGAATAGGTTGATATGGAAATGATATGGACATTACACAATATGTGCAAGTTCAGAAAGTACGTTAGTACAAACTAACTAACAAGTATGTTAGTAATACATGCAATTCAACTAGATATGCAAAAATGCAGCTGGAAGACGTATGAGAAAACTGGAAGCTATATGCCAAAAATTAAAGTTTCAAGTCTTACAGAAGTATCTCATGGACCAGAAAACTACACTGAAACCAGAAGGAAAGAATAAGATAAGTTCCTCTAAGGTAAGAAGGCATATAAATAGTGAGGTTGGTTGTATCTTTACCCCTCTACTGAGTTGGCATATAAAACTTCTGGAGTTTCGTGTGCACCATATATTTCTACATTCTGTAATATGAACAGGCTTACTTATGACATAAAAAATCTGTCAGCTGTGGCTGTCACAAGGTTAAATAGCTGATTTGCATTCTAATCCTTTCTAATAAGTTCATAAATGATCATTTTTAATGACCTTCTGCTACACTAGTCCTGCAGACACTGCTAAAATAAATACTTCCATATTAGTAGATGGTTTAGCAATACATGTCTACCTTGCTTCCCTTCCATCCTTCTTGCTGTGATCAGCAATCTATGCTTCACAATCCAAGTTCAAGTTTCTGTGCTGTTGTCATCATCTTTTGCAGACCTTTCTTTGCCCTCCAGACTTGCTTCCTCATAAAAACATGTATTTATCCTGTTCAAGTCAGCAAATATGAATATCTTCACTGCAGTGATAACAGTAAAGTCAGTGTATCCAAAGTTCCAGTTACTGGCCTTACGTTTTCATACGGTACACCGGTGGCTATTGTCCTTATTTAGAGGGAATGTTGAAATTGCAGTTCCCTGAGATCTTGAGAGTTTTTTTCAATATCAACAGATTTATTTCTCAGCACTACAGCTGGAACATTCATTTGAGTGCCTCTGACAAAATAATTTTCTGTGTGAGTCATTTTGGTTAGTGCTGGTCCAGTGCATTTGAATCAGGAGAAGTACTAGAAATTACAAAATACGAAGACCACTACTACATCATTTTCACCATAAGCTCTTCAAAGTTTCAGAAAATGTACTTTAAAAGCAAATTTTAGCATCCAGAATACAAACCCAAAACCTAGCTATACAGTAGTTTATGCTCCCTTTTTCTGCATCTAACTTCTGCTGAAATGTTACAAATTTATGATAAATTGCGATAGCCAGCTTCATTTGGAGCTCGGCTCAGATGCCTCTATACAAATGCCCGTAGCATGGGGAACAAACAAGAGGAATTAGAGATGTGTGCATGTTTGCAGGGGTATGATATAATAGGCATCACAGAAATATGGTGGGATGGCTTCTACGACTGGAGTGTTGGAATGGAAGGGTACAGGCTCATGAGAAAAGACAGGCCCAGCAGGTGGGAAGGGGGAGTTGCCCTTTATGTTAGGGATGGGCTGGAGAGTATGGAACTCTGTCTGGGGGCAGGTGAGCAGCCAACAGAGAGTCTGTGGGTCAGGGTTAAAGGGAAAACAGCTGTGGGAGACATTACTGTGGGGATCTGTTACAGATCACCTGATCAAGAGGAATCTGTGGATGAAGCACTCTACAGACAGATAGAAACAGCCTCAAGCTTGCAGGCCCTTGTTCTCGGGGTGACGGTACGGCCCGGCACAAGCAATCCAGGAGGTTCCTCGATTGCGTGGAAGAGAACTTCCTTCTGCAAGTAACAGAGGAGCTGACAAGGAGAGGTGCCATGCTTGACCTTGTGCTCACCAGCAGGGAAGGGCTCGTTGGAAATGTGACGCTCCAGGGCAGCGTTGGTTGCAGCGATCATGAGATGGTTGAATTTGAGATCCCCAGGACAGTGAGAAGAGCATGCAGCAAGCTCACTGCCCTGGACTTCAAAAGAGCAGACTTTGGCCTCTTCAGGAGCCTGCTTAGTAAGGTTCCATAGGATATAGCCCTGGAGGGCATGGGGGGGCCAAGACTGTTGGTTGATATTCAAGGATCATGTACTGCAAGCTCAGGAGTGTTGCATCCCAACTAGAAGGAAGTGCGGCAGAAGAGCCAGGAGACCTCCTTGGATGAATAAGGAGCTGCTGAGGAAACTTTGAGGGGAAAAAAGAGGCTTATAAAAGATGGAAGCAAGGAGAGACTGCCAGGGAAGAGTACAGGGATATTGTCCGGGAAGATAGGGACCAGGTTAGGAAAGCTAAGGCGCAGTTAGAATTAAACTTGGCTAGGGATGTTAAGGATAACAGGAAAAGGGTTCTATAGGTACGTAGCGAGTAAAAGACAGACTAGGTACAACGTAGGCCCCCTCCAGAAACTACCAGGAGAACTGGCTACACAGGCCCAGGATTTGGAGAAGGCTGGGGTTCTTAATGACTTTTTTGCCTTGGTCTTCACTGGCAAAGGCTCTGAAAACACCACCCAAGTCTTGGAAGGCAGACGTGGGGACTGTGAGAATGAAGACCCTAGGCCCACCATAGGAGAGGATCTGGATAGAGACCATCTTGAGAACCTGAACATACACGAGTCCATGGGACCTGATGAAATCCATCCATCCACATTTGTCGGTGACATGGACAGTGGGATTGAGGGCGCCCTCAGCAAGTTTGCCGATGACACCGGTTGATGTGCTGGAGGGAAGGGATGCCATCCAGAGGGACCTTGACACACTTGTGAGGTGGGCTGATGCCATCCTCATGAAGTTTAACCATGCCAAGTGCAAGGTCCTACACCTGGGTCGGAGCAATCCCAGGCACAGCTACAGGTTGGGCAAAGAAGAGATTCAGAGCAGCCCTGTGGAGAAGGTCTTGGGGGTGTTGGTTGATGATAAATTGAACATGAGCCGGCTTCAGTGTGCCCTCGCAGCCCAGAAAGCCAACTGTATCCTGGGCTGCATCAAAAGGAGCGTGACCAGCAGGTCGAAGGAGGTGATCCTGCTCCTCTACTCTGCTCTCATGAGACCTCACCTGGAGTATTGTGTGCAGTTCTGGTGTCCTCAGCATAAAAAGGACACGGAAGTGTTGGGACAAGTCCAGGGGAGGGCCACGAGGATGATCAGGGGACTGGAGCACCTCCCGTATGAAGACAGGCTGAGAAAGTTGGGGCTGTTCAGCCTGGAGAAGAGAAGGCTGCATGGAGACCTTATAGCAGCCTTCCAGTACCTGAAAGGGGCCTATAGGGATGCTGGGGATGAACTCTTCATTAGGGACTGTAGTGACAGGACAAGGGGTAATGGGTTAAAAATTAAACAGGGGAAGTTTAGATTGGATATAAGGAAGTTCTTTACTGTAAGTGTGGTGAGGCGCTAGCATGCATTGCCCAGGGAGGTTGTGAATGCTCCATCCCTGGCAGTGTTCAAGGCCAGGTTGGACAAAGCCTTGTGTGGGATGGTTTAGTTTGAGGTGTCCGTGCCTATGGCAGGAGGGTTGGAACTTGATGATCTTAAGGTCCTTTCCAACCCTAACTATTCTATGATTCTATGATTCTATGAACCTGAGATAGAAAATGGTTGTTTTGGGAAGACCAAGAGGCTTTTTACAGAGAAAATACCATGAAAGAATAACATCACAAATTCTGTTTAGAAAAACTGACAGCTTCCTCATTGGGGGTCTTTCTAACATTGTGATTTTAGTATCAAAAACTGCAGTAACAAAATTGTTGACCCTTTCTCTGGAAAAGTCTAAATGTTTAATTAAGGAAAATAAGACCTCTGTCTCATTGTACGTTATATACTCTATACCACCAATCAATCTTTTTCATAAATCTTCTTTCCAAAAGCAACTTATATTTATTATTTCTATTGTTTATGTCCTGCTTATTTATGAAACATGTTTAATTCACCATCTCTTATTTTACCGATGTAAAGATATACCTTCTCTTTTAAATATTCATGTCATAAAATTATTTCTATTGGGGGTGTGAAGTATTATTGACTGCAAACAGAGGAAGTGGCTGGTTTATTTTGGTTTTATAACCTTTCTATAAATTAAAGCTTGAGCATTTCTATCAGTCTTTTCAGTCCACTATGGGAAGCATTTTTTTCAGAAGTGCAGCTCGCTCTATTGTGTCCACTGCATTTGGGTTGGTGTGAAACACTGCTGGAGCATAAATCACACTCACAATAGCAGCAATGTTCTGTTCTTTGTTTCAAGAAGCAAAATGCCTGAGGACACACATGCTTGCTCTCCTCCTCTTTCTCAATGAAAAAGAGGAGGCATTTGAAGAAAATTTTGAACAGAAAAATTGACTAAATCAGTGTTCTCAGAATGTCCCATTTATTTAGACTGTAGTAGTTACCTTTTTTAAATAGAATCCTAGAATCACAGATGGTTTGGGTTGGAAAGGACCTTAAGTCATTCAGTTACAAACCCCTGCCACAGGCAGGGACACCTCACACCAAAGCAGGTTGCTCCAAACCCCGTCCAGTCTGGCCTTGAACACTGCCAGGGATGGGGCAGCCACAGCTTCATTGGGCAACCTGTGCCAGCACCTCAGCACCATCACAGTAAAGAACTTCTTCCTTAGATCTAACCTGAACTTCCCCTGTTTCGGTTTGAACCCATCACCCCTTCTCTTATTACTACAGTCCCTGACGAAAAGTCCATCTCTGGCATACTGTAGCCCCCTTCAGACACTGGAAGCTGCTCTGAGGTCTCTTGCAGTTTCTCTTCTCCAGACTGAACAGCACCAATGTTCTCAGCCTGTCAAATACTAAGCACTTCCTTCTCTGAGGTGGTCTTTCTTACCTTAAGGACTCAAGATCAAAAACTATATTAGCCAAAACACACAATCATCATTAAAAGTATTTCATTAAGCAGTAACTTTGCTTTTGTGAGTGCTACAAGGACTAGATTGTTGAAGTTTGGAGCACAGAATTACAATTTCTCCTTGCAAAACACCTGTACCGCAGTCAGCAGTAGCTTTTTTACCCCTCTTGCTCCTCCCTCTCTGAGCTACCAGCTCCGGATAGCAGCACATGAGGAAGAATACAAATGCTACCCGTCTGCTCTTCCAACTCCTTCCACATCATCTGTGTGTGAAGGGATGTACAGGCAGATCTCTTCCTCTACTTCTTGGGCTAGACAGTGAAATTATCCCTGATGAATATGATGCACAGGGAGAAGGAAGGTATGTGTTGGCTTAACTCGTGTTTCCTCTGGCCTGAATGAGAAGTGAAAAGAAACTCTTCTTTCTTTGGAGATTTCAAAACAATCTCTGAAACCAGAATGACATGGCTTTCCTGATGTCTCTGATAAGACCACTATACAAGAAGCCACTAGGTGATACTGAGAACCTTGAAGTTTAGATATTTTGAGAAAATCAAAGAAAAGGGGGGTTAATGCAATACTGGGAGTAGCCGTAGTATTCAAATCTTCCCAGTTCTAGATTTGTCAAGTGACAAAGCTACGCTAATGACTAAGGTTCACTGCTTGTTCATACAGAAGAAAGAATAACCCACATGCTGTTGGCATTCGTATTGCTTTCACTGTTATTTGGCAGGAGTAGGATTAATATCTCTTACTTATAGCTCTGTCCCATTTAGAAATGCCGCAGAAATTAAATAAGGTTGAGACTGGTTAGGTCACTGAGTCCATCTCTGTCCAAAGGACATGACTAGTTCATGCGTTCTCATGTGATTCCACAGATTAGTTTCTAAACAGGTGGTAATAGTGATGGTAGTTGAAATAAATCCTGATAAGCCCTGACTGCCTAGTGCTTTTATAAATAGAACTGATTGTCCTTTTTTTCTTCTTCATCATGTCATCATTAGTTTCCCAAACATTTGTGGTTTTTAAGCATTGTGGCTGAACCCAGGACATTAAGACACGAGTAAATGCGGTATCTTTTCTAATACTTTTGCTTCCCCTCTGGAAGATATGCTATTATCAGCTAATTTCTTATCAAAGTCCCTAGGCTTCTCCTTTCTTCTTCCTCCAGAACGCTATATTTTGTACCTCACCTTGTTTGCCATCTTGGAGTGCTTTCTGACTAGCTGTGTTCCTTACATGTTCCTTACATGTTCCTTAACTGCTAGGCATTTGATCTTGCCATATTCAGTTGTCTTATGAGGGCGGCTTCCTTTTCCAGGAATTTCTTTGGTATTTTTCAGTTTTGAGAGTTTAGCTAAGTTTTGACAGATCCCTCCACCCCCCTCCATATCACTACGCATGCTGAATTTCATTATTTCTATTAGTATTTTTAGTAATAATTGAAACCCATTCCTCTGAGCTACAAATAAGTGCATTTCAAGCCCAATGCACTCTTAACCTAAGGAAAACATCCCAAGATTACAAGAAATCACATGATTATAGTTCATGCACCATGTATGCTTGATTTTACTTAGAAGACTATAACAGAAAGGTTTAGTAACTTGTTCACTGAACCGGAAAGATTTTCAGCTACCATTCCGAGGGCATATATCCAAGTTCTGGAACAGTTACGCCAATTAGTATCAGTTTAACTAAAATGCTTCATGACAGGCATGGGGGACACACCACTTCCTAAAGGTACCCTTTCTTATTTATTGGTTGTTTTGGTAAGACCATTTTTTAACACAAGTCTGCTCAAACAAAGCCTTAACTGCAGAGTCGCTGCTTTTTCTCCTCAACTCTTCTTTGAATTCAGAGCATTTTAAAATTGGCAACATACTCTTAGAAATATATTTATGCCAAACAGAGCACATCCTCACCATTTTCAGTCAGTAAGGCTTTGCACTTCTGTTTGCATTAGGGCCAGCATACTCAGACCTACAGTCATTGATGCTGGGGGAATTCTTGCCTGACAAAATGACAAAGCTGATTCCACAGTATAAGTGAGTGCCATGGTATCTATTCATTACAAGACTCTACTTGAAGATTTACTTCCTTGAAGAGTAACTGGCTGAAAGATGAAGGACAACACTGGAAATAACGGAAACTTTAGAATAAACCCTTAAATGCCTGTATGTGGATACAGGCTATGCCACTGCTGACCTTTCCGCATCCAGCTGCAGCATGGACATTCCCATAAAGAACGGAAGATAAAAGGAAACCCAAATTACATCATGTGAGATTACAAGAAATAATTCTACTGGGAACACCTAGAGACACTGAAAATTTAAATATCTGGGAAAAAAAAATACAACATGATAATATTTGTAGGATTATTTTGTTTTTCATAAAGGTACAGACCTATTAATTATTCTTCTATTAATAAAAGAGCATATTAAAAATAAGATTAACAGTACCAAAGTAAATTTAAACTGGGATATATTTAATTTAAAAATATACTGCTGTTTGCCTAAAGAAAGCCCTGTACCTCCCTCTGCCTGCCTCCAAAAACGAAACCAAGAGATCACCAAAGGAGAAGTAATGACCACAGCAGCAAGGCTGGGTTCATTTCTCACTTGCAACATCAATCAGTTGTGAGTTAGAATGTTACTATGACTGTGATTAGGTCAGCGGGCATATACCATCAAAGATCATCTCTGGCTGGATATACATACTAGTGCAAAATGCCTATAGAAAAAAATGAGGATGACAAAGATCAGATAAGCTAGTATTTTTCTTTCCTGACGTACTGTCCTCAGTAGAGAGGAAAGAAAACAGAAATCAAATCTTCTACAGATAGTCATGCCCATTTTTAAACAAAAATAGGTTAAAAATTGTTTGTACTCCTTTTCTAGAAGCAAATGGAAGGCAGTGCAGAATGTTATGTGAAGATTGTGGCAGAGTTTTGAATGTAAGTGCATAATTTGTACTTGCATTTGTACAAGATAAGAAATTCTGCCTACTTATTCAAGAAATAACGATGTATTTTATGACTTCTCAAGCCAAAGTAGCTCAAATTTTAGCATTCAGGTTTGTGAATTTTTCATAAATTAGCTAAACACCAGGAATTATTTATAGAAATGTGGCTGAAAATAGTGCTGTCTGTAAAGTAATTCTAGTAAGAGGAAGTTAATTTTTCTCAGTTGTTCAGACCAAATTACCTGCTTAGCCTTATGACTGAGTACAGAGTGCGGTCTGTTTTCAACTGTGCAATGGGGCTCTCCACACTTCTCAGAAGACTATGATAACACATTACGCTGCTACAGTTTTTTCCTCAGTTCTTCGTATTCAGCTTCAGTCTCTACTGTTGTTCATACCAAAAGCACCTAGCGCGAGGTAATGCCTTCAGAATCAAAGCAGTATC
This sequence comes from Lathamus discolor, assembly GCF_037157495.1. NCBI lineage: Eukaryota > Metazoa > Chordata > Aves > Psittaciformes > Psittacidae > Lathamus > Lathamus discolor. The sequence continues at coordinate 64,619,944 of NC_088886.1, read as the reverse complement.
AGTTTTTCTGATCACCAGGCAGGAGAAATACATGCTCCTGTTGTCCTTTCTAAAAAGCAATTCCATACAATTATGAAAAATTAGCGGAAATAGGCAGGGGATCTTTGACGTTGTATAGATCCCAGGATTAAAAGAGAAAGGGATCAGCCACTGAAGACTTACAGAAAAATATTAAGTACCAATCAATGGCAGGGAAGAGTAAAAGACTAAGAAATTATTGATTTCCCTTCAACATATGCTTGATAAATGTGACAGAAAGCAAACAAAGCAAGGAATAAGCTACTATATATTTGAAACATAATCCTACACAATGTGATTTACAGCTCTTCCAGGTTTTATCGCTCTTTAGCTAGCCCTCAGTCTCAAGTAGTTTGTAGCAAAGAAAAAAGCTCTTTCCTACTAGTTTTACAGTTTCTTGCAACATCATTTACCAGGTTTTGAAGTCATTTATTCATATGTTTAAATAACAAACGCAAGTACATAAATGCATTTTAAAGGTTAAGAAGGAAAATTCCAGGCTTGGATTTTAAAAGACTTTTTTATTTTTATTTGCTAATTTTTCCTGCTATCACCAAATAGATCTTTGCAAGATGGGTTTTTATAGATAGCTAATTGGATGTGCATGAATAGAAGTCATCTGATTAATTGTCATATAAACTAAAATACTAATAGTATTCTAAGGTGAGATTGCATTTTCTATGCTGCCACCAAGACAGGAAATAGCATTTCTAAGTCTTAGTATTCTTTTACATTGTACTAAGACTTAAGCAAACATTATCTGGATATTCCACTGCAATTAAAAAAACCCCTCTAATATCATCCACACTTATACTTTCATTTTGTTAAATTTCAAGTCAATGTTTGGTATTAGATTTTCAGTATTGTAGATATACATACAATTTTGAAGTTGTGAGCTCAAGTATTTCCAGAGGTTCATGTTCTCAAATTCAGACAAGTATTTACACTAGAAGTACTTGTCCTGTCAGGATTCAAAATTAGTTTATATGATTGATCTGACCAGTCACTATTATCCACATAAACTGGGATGCCAGGTGCTTTCAGAGACAGATTTGTAACGAAGCTTCAAGGCAAGGTTTCAGGCGGCTCAACCCCGCAGTGTTTGCCAGACACTCGAGGACGTCGGTCTAGGATCAGTTACTTTGTGGTTAGACAAGGAGACCACATTTCTGCAAACAGTCCACCCAGCTCCAACAGTTGTCTTTCCAACAGGTTTCTGAGTTGATGAGGCATGTATAAAGATTCCTTCTCCCCTCCCCAATAAACAGAATTATTATGCTTGGAAAAGGATAAATCACTGTCATTCCATTTCTCTGGTGAACCAATAAGCAATTTCCAGAAAACAAAATTCTGACATCCCTTAAAGTGCTGTAAACAAGGTATTATTCTGAAGACAGTCACGTGAGGTTTACTCCTGGATATGCAAAGACACTATGTGGCTTGGTACTTGTTGAGAAGACAGCTAAACTTGCATAATGCACTGACATTTCATACTCAGAGTCACCATTAACAACAACCGTAAGGTAAGCTCAGAGTTGTATTTCATACACCGAAAGAGCTATGGAGCTTAACATTGTTTATACAATGAAATGGAAAAGAATTAAGTCAGACTTGTTCTGGTCTTAAATATGTCATGTTTTTCTGTGAATTAAAATTTGGACAAAGAATCTGAGCTTGGATAACCTACAATTAGCCCATGTAAAGTAGTTTTCTGTGGTCCCTGAAAAGCAGTTATGACCTCTGGGAGATGGCTGAACAGCTGTGCTTATGGGACAGCTTTCACCTCTGTGGAGTTTCCACAGCACACCTATCAGGAAAGCCTCACTGTAAAATTTGTCTACTCTTTACTGACTTAACCAGAAAAGATGAAAGTGTAGTAGACTTATCTGCCAAGTGACACAAATCAGTCCTTTGTCCTTTATGAAAATTGTGTTCCAAGCCCTTCTTGCTTGTCTAGTGTGTTGAGTACAACTCATTTCCAGATGATCTAAGACCATTCTTTTTATAAGATTAAGCCTTTGGAAGCTATATAGGTCGACTACCTCCAAATTATGCCCTGGGGATACAATTCTTAATGAGCATTAGATTGTTTTACTATTACATGAACAGCACAAAGAAAGAATCATTTCCAGCTTTCCTCCCAAAGATGTTAATTATTGCTGTTAATATAAAAAAGTATTTACTATTCTTGTCACTGACTCATTTGCAGGGGCAGATTATCTTGGGAAGAGAAGAGGCAAGGCTATATCCATTTTTGTATTCCTCTCTGCTCTGAAATTCTGTATAGCACTCTGTGGGAGGAACAAAAGAACAGGACTCATTCTTCCTTACTCTCCTCATCAGTCTCACAGCTGATTTCACAATCTAATGCTGAGTTCATAATGCTGCCAGTGTTTACCAAAATAAGGGAGAGAACGTTATTTGTGTGTTTGACTTCAAATTATGATAGATTTCAGGAATGTATATTCCTGTATCAACTGGAGGAGGAAGGAACCCTTCCTTTGTGCACCCTGACACTTCCTTGGCATTTGTTTTATCTGTTTGGCAAAATTGCATTGCAGCTGACTGGAAGTATTATTTAGTCCACCACGAACTCTGCATGAAGTATTTTTAGATTTGATTTTGTTGAGCCTCCTCTGTTTTAGTAAGTTATTTCTAATTCATAGGAGTTACGTGAACCTGAGCACTCCATTAACCTTTGTTATGCCATCTCTGCAGTTCATAGACTGAGCTCACATACAAACACAAACGTAAACTATTGTCTTCAAAGAGATTTAAAATTTATCAAACAAACTACTGTTTTAAGAAGGTGGCACAGCTGATTTATCTATACTTAGATGCCTCAGTTGTTCTGGGTTTAGCAGACCACAGCCTGCTCGATAGTTCCTGACTTTTGTGTCTTAGTTTCTTGTCAGTTGTATCAGAAGAGTTCCCTTTCTGTGACGCTGCTGGCCTCTAAGAACATAGCTCATTTTTGGTGTTTGAGGGGACTTCAAACTCATGAAAAAAGGATAAGTCTCTCAGGTACTTCTGAAAATTTTCTCCTTCCCAGTTCACTAACTCCACCAAGGAAGAAATCTTGCACTCCTACCTCCATCAGAACTACCACAGAATCATAGAACATAACCTATACACAGAAGCTAAAAAGGAGATTTAATCTATTCACCAAAACCGAACCATTTAACACAATTGTATCATAAACTCCTCGTCCTGTATCACCCTAAAAATACAGCTGAAATTACCCTTTGAGTGCTTTATGCTGGCAGAGGATGTCATGAGACCTTTTTCTTAAGTAGGAATTCATCTCTAACAAAGACTTCAGGGCACGCAGCTCTTCCCTTTTGCTCTAAAATCTTCAAAATCACTTACTGAATTTATCATCTAAGCATTACAAAGTCCTTACTCATAACTTGTACCTATGCACTGCGCTCTCTGATGGAATGTGCAGGTGGGATGAAGTAGATCTAAACCACTATGCAATGGAAAAGCAAGGGGGGAAAAATGATCAAGTCAGTGCTGTGAAAAATGTTGCAAATTATATGTTGCCTGGCATGCCTTATTGTCTCTTTAGGCTTTAAGTATTTCCAGTTCCTGAATTTCTACGTTAGCATTGCCTCAATTACAAAAGATGATAGCTTGTACTGTATTTTTAAAAGACCATAGTAGAAAGTAGTGATTTTCCCTCTGTTTCCCAGAAAAGTTTCTTAGAGTACATATATTTCAACTGATAGGATGCTTCTTGTAAAAACCCCAGCTGTTCTCACTGATGCATCTACAGCATTCCACAGCACTGTGAAAGGTCTTAGTCAGAAAGCAGGAGTGTTGCTGTCCTCTGGAAGTACTCTTCTCTTTTGCACAGGACAAGACACATTTGCCTGGAAAGGTTTATCTCAGTGGTTCTATTTCAGAAACCCACTAAGCCACAACTAAGTATCTTTGAATTCAATGGTGTTTGATCACATAATGTTGCAAGTAACCAATGTACTAATGGATTGAAATGATGGCACAGTTTTAGAATTTCATATTATGTTTTACAAAACTCTTTTAAAAGTTGCAGTACAGTTTCCTCAATTCTAAGTGCTCCTTTCAATTCCTGCGAGTAACCAGTAATTTCTGTATTACTACAAGAGCAGTGGCAGAACCCATATTTGCAATCTTGAGCATATTCCTTTAATTACAGGGTATCCATGAATCTGTATCGTGACCAGGAAAAAATAGGTGTTGAAATAACAACCAGTGGTTCCATAAGGTGAAATAAATGTTTTTCTTTCATAATTTCATGGATTAAATAGTCAACTTGTAGCAGGGAAATCTCTCCAATTGTTGATTGCAATGAAAGATGTTTAGCTGGGTACTAGTCATAGAAATTTTAATTCATATACATTCCTTTGTGGTTTAGTACAACTCAGACTTGGGTAGTGTGATAAATTAATGTATGGAATAAAAACCACCAAAAAGCACTATCATATGCAAGATTTTTTAGTGATATGTGCGCACTCCTTTACTATTGATAATTAACTTGGAAGAAACAGTAACACACTGGTCCTTTTCCTTTAAGACTCTCGGTTCTAAAGGCTGGCATTTGTGCTGCAATTTCCTAAAGATTACAGGTTTGCTTTTCAGGAACCACTGACTTGTATCCAGTAAAAGACCAGAGCAGAAGGGTCATATATCATCTGCAGTACAGCAGTCTTGATGTTGCCAGGAGAACTGGCTTATCATAACATGAATCAGAACTGTCTGAAGCCTGTGATGCTAAAAAGTGATTATCTGAGAGGTCCACAAAGACAGTGAGCAAGGAGTCATATAACCCAGCGATCTCCCCATGCTACGACATCTTTTCTCAGGCAGTGCAGGACAGCTTAAGAGTCCCAAAGCATCCCAACAGAAACCAGAAAGAGTGTTTCTTGATTTATGTCAGCCTTAGTTCTTATCCTTCTGTTTCATTCTCCCTGTGAAAGAGCTCCATTTTCAGCTACAGTAGTTTTCTTTGCCTTATTACTCTCATGTTCAGGGTAGAACTGTCTATAATCCCACATTTGAGGCTTGAAAGAAGTGCTCCATTCAAGACTACAGGAGTCAGACATACTTTCTTCTGTATTCATGACCAAGCTATTGTTATTTTAAACCACTTGAAGTAGTTTGCCTGGGCCTTACCTTGACCTCCATTTAATTGTTTCAAGTTAACAATATGCATTGAGAAAGGACGGCATCAGATAAATTAGCTCATTTATGTATTATATCTTGTTACATGTTGAAAGAAACACAAGTCCAATATATTCTGTTTGTCTTTGGTACTGCTGATCAGCTCAAGGGACTTATAGCCATGACATTTCCCATACATCTGGGAATTCATAGCAGGGATGAAAGTCATCAAGGAACATAGCTTGGGAGACTGCTTTGTGTTTTGCTATCTAAACTTACTGCATTTATTTATAGGCAATTAATCACACCCTCAAGGAACTACTAGGAAAGTCTGTACTAGGAAGGCTTGGACCTTAGCACATCAAAGTCTACACTCCGATACCTCGATTTCTTAATACAGGTACCCTCAAACTGCAACTCCTAGAAAAATATTTGACCCTGCTAAGAAAGATGGAAAAATCTGGAGCCAGATTGCAGAGTTCTGAAAAGAGATCTAGATTTGGGAATCTGATTTTGAAACCAATATTCCCAATCCATGAAAGCAAACTGTAACATAGAAAACTAATTCTTGTTAAGGGAGTGTTCTACATCCATGTATGTACATAAACAGTTCAATTTTTTTTTTTAAGAGGTCGCATAATTTATTAAACCAACTAATAGAGTTAGAGAAAACAGTTTTCTAAGGGAAAAATTTGGCAATTTATATTGATTAGGACACCATAACTGTGAGTTCTGAAGAATCAAAAATGCATAAGAACTGTAAACAGCTTCTTCTGTACAGCTCAGACATGTATCTGAGCAGATAACAAACAGGACAGACTTCCAACAGCAAAACATTTGGTTAGATTGCAGGATAAAACAAGATTGCTTGAATGTCCCCAGTCAAGTGTGGGTTTCTAGGCTGCTTTCCCATGCATTCCCATAGTTTGTTTTGCATTTAGAATATGGTTATACACAGTACCCTGTTAAAAACCAATAAAGTATATTTCAAGTCTTTATCAATTTTTCCAAAGAATTAAAGTGTCTAAGCGGTATTTCTTCAAAGTTCTTTGAAATGAGAATTTGTTGTTCAGCCCAAAATATCCATTTGTGTTACTAATAAATCATTAAATGTATGTAAAATTACTTGATTGACAAGCTTTTTGTGGATCAAAAAGGAATTTCCAACCTAAGGACTTCTCTCTTTCACATATTAATAACTGATTAAAAGGGAACATTCCAAAATGTTTCTTTTGGTCTCAAAGTCATTTAACAAAATCTCCAGTGATAAGTTTAATGTTTTAAATTCATCAGGATATTTTTAATTCATCCCACTACAGATGAAAAAAACGTGTATGTCACTAACTTTATCTACTGAGGTTCCCTTTAACTCATTGAGTAACTGCATCCTTAGTACACTGACCAGTGAATCAGAACCCTCGAAGTCTAGAGCAGAGCTGAACAATGGCAGCAAAGGTTATCTATCCAAGCCAAAAGATTTGTGACATACCTCTTGTGCAAATCATGCAAGTCACGTTTTGCCTGTAAACTGATTTTGATTATTTGACTATAAGAAGCAAAAACCATTTGCAAAGTGACTGTCACTTAATTAAGTGACTCTTGAATTTAGCACTTGATTTTAAAACTCCATTTAAATTCTTCAGGAAAACATGGTATAAATTCAAGCCAGGTTTTATTGAAGTGCCTTTCAGGAAATGACATGTGTTATCTGTAAAACATGCACGTGGGAGTTAAACGGAAAATAGCTCTCAATTGACATAATTTAGAAAAGTATTATTAACAGTCTTCAGCCTGAAGTGGTCATCGCTTGCATCAGACTGAAGATCTGCAGGAGTCTGTTTCCTAAGCGGTCTACAGTAAGTGATAAGCTGCAACAAGCTAATGCTTGTGTACTGGGTTTTATTTCTACTGACAAAGCCAACATCTTAGAAGCATAGAATCAAGTGGGTTGGAAAAGACCTTCAAGATCATCAATCCTGACCATTACCCCAGCACTGCCAAGTCCAATGCTAAATGCAACTTACATTTGGGAGCCATTGTTTAACAGTTTGTGGCATACATTTTGAACCCAACCATTACACATTCAAACTTGTTTTACCCTAGCAGCTAATGTGTTCAAAGGTGAAAGCAGGGGGCAAAGCTTGGGACCAATTACTTTCAAATAAAAGACTTAAATTCTTAAAAACATCCATTCCTGTCAACAGCTCATGCTGCTCAGATAATGAAACTGCATTATGGTTGTTCATAAAATAACCCCCTGTAGAGAAGCTGTTTAAACCTGACACCATCTTAGTCTACAGTATATCCACAGTTCTACCGTACTTGACCTACAGAAAACATTAAATCCAAGAGCATTAATTTTACTGACTTAAACACATCCATTTATTTTTATGGTAGATTAACATTCCTAAGCCTGGTACAGTTTAGGAACACAAAGCTTGCTTAACCTGGCTGGAATAAGTATGTCACATCTTGGTCACCCCTTTCAAAAAAGTCAGCTCAGATAATTTCAAAGTCATAGTTGCTGATGATGGATGAGAACACTTACTTACCCTTTTAGGCAAGACTACAAAGATTGCAGACTAGCACTATCAAGCAGAAAAAGTTGCATTATCATCAAAATAGGATTTCCTAGGCAGGAATCTTGAAAATTATCTCTTCCTATATACCTGTTTGCCAAGTTTTCTTGTTATTACTGACCGTGCACTGCTAAAGTCATGCATCAATATTTCTACTTTCCTTGCTCCTTTGGCTCTTACCTTCCCCTTTGCCTGCAAGAAAGCTATGAGAAATAAGAACACAGGCAGCAGGCATTTCCCTGAAAACCAAAACACAAAATCCTTGCAAATAGCCCTATGGCATCCCATCTGGCCCCAGAAAGACAAATATTTTCCCTAAGCACTGAGTTACGTTCCATCTGGAATCACTTTTTTCCTTATTTGGGACAGATTGACTATGTGTTATATTCATAAGAAAACAAATCTATTATAATTTGTTAGTCCATCAAAAGTGAAAATTCAATAAACAGTATATGTGAAACGCAGTTTCTTCGGCTTTCTACTTTTGACCTCTGCACTGTTTTCTTCAGCATCTCCCTATTTCTGTCAAACCATCTCTTTTTATGTAGTTTTTAAATCATTTTATTCTTGTTATAAATTTAAAACCAATTTCCAAGGCTAACAGTGATGGATCTTAGTGCTTTTTTATTGCTATTTAATTGCCTTAACATCACCAGCGCTTTGACAAATTGGCAAATGTACCCATTTCTTTTCCAGTTTCATGTTAATAGTTTTTACTGTTATGATTTAACGTCTTGATGCTTTTTAAAAGCAAGAGATCTGAATCATGGCCAGAAACACACTAATGCAAGACAAATAATGCTTCTAATAATAAAAAGGAAGCTAGGTTCATTTCATGAGAATTCAATTACTAAACATTTTAAGCCCACCAGCAATCATCACCTTCCTTATATCTAGAAGTGCCTGAAAAGAGTATATATTTAAATTCATTCTTGAAATATTAAATACTTCATCATTTTCTCCTCCCGAACTACATTTGAAAATATAATCTCTACTTCTTTACAGCATTTCTTAATTCTCTTTTGCTATCAAGATACTTAAAAAGACAGTTTCACCCCTCTAAGCAATACAGTATAGATACATCAATAGAGCACACATTGTGCCTGGGATGTTTGTATTAACTGGGATACCAGGTAAAAATTAAAGCGTTTCTGCTCACTGTTGAGACCAAAATGATGATGCTGTGTTTGTTTATGAAAGGCATTATTACAACTCATGATACTAAATGGTAGTTCACAGAAATCATCCAGAAAAATACTTCCCTATGATTAAAGACTTTCACCTTTAGCTGCAGCAATATTGATGACACAATTTCATTAGATTTTCTCTCTAGACAACTAGTGTATCAATACTCTCAGTTACTTTCAGCATATGAAAGAATGATACATGAATGGCTTGGGTGCAAGAGGACTACAGTTATATATCTGGATCTTGAATACTGTATTCTGTATTATGGAATATGACTGATTTTTTTTCACCTTTTAATATACAGAAAAGTTCATACCATATAGTCTGGAACTTAAGCTTCAGTGAAATCCAAATCAGCATCTCAGGTGAACTGTGTAATTGGCTGTAGTTTAGTCCTCTCACTTTTAAGATATTGTGCTATCGCAACAATTATTTACAACTTTTCCTCTGCAGATAATTTAGGTTTCAGACCTGAAGAGCATAGGGATTTTGCTTAGTGAAAATGCTGTGTATTCTTTGACAGTGCAGCAGGTCTTACCTTCATGAGTTTTACAGTAGTTTGGACTGAAATTTCCTTTTCTTATCTTGGGATTGTTGAGACAAGTTTGTGCATGGCTTTTAAATTTTCTCCAGCACAAGTTGTAGGTCCAAAGTTATTCTTTGCCCATGTGCAAACAGTTCCTTCACTTTCTGCATCACTGTTGGCCAAACTGCAGAAACTCATTACAAGATTTAGTAGAAATCTTCCATTTTTTAATCCGTCATTTGCTAATGAGTTCATTAAATCTCCCTGTAAAATTCGTATGAAACCTTGAAAGTTATGTAAATGATTTCATTAACCAAAATCTTGGCCCTTTTTGTTAATGAGATCTAAACGCTTATGTAAAAACTTCATTAGCTAAGCCTGTGGATTTTTTTCTTCACAGTCACATTGCTAAGCAGGCCTTGAAAAACTCACTGACTTTGTCATTCTGAATTGGTGGATTCCTCCTAATTCAAGCTAGAAAGAAAAAAGCCTGCACTGAACTCCTTGCCGGCAGAAACCTTTTTCTCTGGAAATGAAATCTTTACTTATAAGCTGCTATTGATGCCCACTCTTTGCACATTTCAGACTGTTTACCTGTGTGAAATAATAATAATCATCATCATCATCTCTACAGTTTTTAATTTTGATACTACAAACACAGGCTTATGGCTGCACACAGGGATTAAATGGAGATGATATAAAACAGCTGTAGAGTTGAATTGCTGAAAACACATTTTGAAAATCATACAGTCCCAGACTGGTTTGGGTTGGAAAGGACCTTAAGCTCATCCAGCTCCAACCCCCTACCATGGACAGGGACACCTCACACCAGAGCAGGTTGCTCCAAGCCCCTGCATCCAGCCTGGTCTTGAACACTGCCAGGGATGGGGCAGCCACAGCTTCTCTGGGCACCCTGTGCCAGCGTCTCACCACCATCACAGGGAAGAATTTCTACCTTAGGTCTAACCTGAACTTCCCCTGTTTAAGTTTAAACCCATTCCTCCTTGTCCTGTCGCTACAGTCCCTATGGAGAGTGTCAGTAAACAGAAGGCTTCTAATGTGGTATCACTTCAGTCTTCAGCATTTGTACTCCCCTTGTCAGCTCCCAAAACCCCATAGAACTGCAAAATTCCAGCCAGTAAATTCTGAGTGACCTTGTTTCCTTTAGTCATAAATTGCAACTATAAAAGAATGAGTGTCATGTGACTTGTGTTTACCGATATTTATTTTTAGAATACTTTGGATCACGAAGCTGAAATGTAAGCCTTTTGTGAGGGATAAGGCATTGATCAGTTTGATGTCAGAAGTGCTTACTGTGCTGTAAAAGCTTTGTTCTCTCTCTCTCTGCCATAGCCTGTAGTATCGAACATTCTTCCACTGCATGACTGCAAAGCAACAGGAAGCCCAGCCATTTTCTACCATTTCCTCAACTGCTGCAGTCATGTTCTGTAAGAACTGGAAAATCACTAGTCACATCATCGCTAGTCTGAGACCACAGCTTTCTAACTCAGAGAGCAGAATTCAATGGCTGGTTTAGAGACACGTGAAATATGGGATAAATGATAACACATTAAACAGTGAAGAATCACAAGTATTGAAATGATTCACCTTCAAGTACCACCATGCAAGCCATTATGAACATAGTTGCTCAGACTACCTCTCCAGTTTTTATCTTCCACAAGTTTGAAGAAATATTCTACATTGCTCACAATTTTCTGTGCCTAGTTTTAAGAGAACTTTCAATGTGCATCACTCATTTCTAGTCAAAAGAACATGTCCTCTCCTAATAGTTGCTAAGTGTTGCAACTGTCAGGAGCTGTTGGAGCAAGTCCAGAAGAGGCCACAATCAGAGGCTGGAGCACCTTCTGTATAAAGACAGGCTGAGAACGTTGGGGATGTTCAGCCTGGAGAACAGAAGCTGCATGGAGACCTCAGAGCATCTTCCAGTGTCTGAAGGGGGCTACAAGGATGCAAGAGGGACTCTGCATTAGGGACTGTAGCGATAGGACAAGGGGTGATGGGTTCAAACTGAAACAGGGGAAGTTCAGGTTAGATCTAAGGCAGAAGCTCTTCCCTGTGAGGGTGCTGAGGCGTTGGCACAGGGTGCTCAGAGAAGCTGTGGCTGCCCCATCCCTGGTAGTGTTCAAGGCCAGGTTGGACGAGCCTCGGGGGACATGGTCTAGTGTGAGGTATCCCTGCCCGTGGGATCTTAAGGTCCTTTCCAACCCTAACCATTTTATTATTCTATGAAAGTCAGGATACAAATTATTTCTTTCACAAGAGGCAACTTCCAATACTTAGAATATTAACCAGTTCAGGATTTTGTTAATTCTCAAGCAAGGATGTCAACCCTCACACAGCAATCATTATACCCAAGGGGACAGAATGATCATGCTGAGGATGGACACAATGTCCTATGCATAAATACTAAATTTATAAAAAGGTGTTTTGGATTGCCTGTCTTCTAGGTATCTTTCTTTTGTCACATTCAAGTGACAAGTTAGGAGCAAAGAGACACCAGTCTCTAATATCTGATCACTAAGTATCTCACAGTACTTTCAGCTGCATTTTTTTTCCCTGTCTCTTCCTCCTTGCAGCTTTCTTTTCCTTCCCCCTGCTAGTATTATGAGTTATTGCAAGCTTTTCATGTTCAAACTAGTTTTTATAATCTTGCTTCTCACCCATATGCAAAAATCTTTATCATCCATATCAAAACTCACAAAATTGGCATCATGTATTTTCAGGAAAATGACAATCAAGATGAAAACACATTTTATTTACCCCTACAGTTTTCAGAAGAACATCTTAACTGTAGTACTCTGCAGTGCCCATGCAACACTGCACCCTGCCCTTCTGTGGATGTTCATAGGAAGAGGAAGGATCCCAAGGTCCTCCAAAAGCATCAGATTCCCAACTTGTGTTAAAGGGAAAAGAACTCGCGGCACAATCGTTAGTCACTCTCTACAAAGAAAACACGTCTCTTTATATTTAGAAAAGAAACTTTATGAGTTAGCATGAATAACCTTGATTGCAAAGAGGACAGAACAGAAAAGGGTGATTTCACTAAACTCTTTTTCTCCCATTTGATCTATCATCATATCACACATTTTTGCAATGCTAATGAGGTTTTACTGAGTGTCTGATATAAATGTTATTGAAAATCAAAATGGTAGGAAATCAACTGAAGAAGTCTTTGGTTTCATTTCAGTTAGTCCTTCCCTGCCCATTTTTTCACCAGCTGTTCCAATTAACAAGGAATTTAGGAAAGTTCACTTCAGAAAGCATGTCACCTCAAAAGCACTAGTATAGAAGCATGTAATGGTCAACAGAGTTTAAAAATCCCTTGCTCAATTCTTGTACTATCAGTGGAGATGCCTGACTGAAGAATGTCACTGTGTATGCACAGATGACCGGGTGAAAGCAAGTTCTGTATAAAAGGCACATACCTCTCAGTCTGCTCTTACAAAGAACAGGTATATTACTACTCACAAGTAACAAAAGTCTTACTTTGTTGAACAGAACAATTGTTAGATGAAGAAGCTAATGGTTTCTCAAGGTTTCTAAATTCAGAGACTTGGAATTGGCAAAGGACAAAGATGTACTCTCTCAGTCCACCTGCAGCTGGATGAATTTTAATTGCTATTCATATTCTGAGAACTTTGCTTTATACATGCATTAACCTTATGTGAATAAATAATAATGCTCAGGAATATGACTAATGTACTGACATACTACTTTAAATCTATGTACTGCTGAGTAACCGTTACAATATGTCACATGTAGAAAAAGAACTCTGTACAATATAGGACAACACTGTAACAAGGAAAGCTTTGGCTTTTATGCTTGAGCTTACTTTCTAAACCTAACCTGTCAAAGTACAAACTTCCTGAGATTTAAGAATCCTGAATTTGCTTTGCTTCAAAGGAAACTATTTAAGACATCTGAGCCATGAGGATGGAATTGGATTGCTATCTGCACAAAATGCAAGGTTTTAAGCAAAGCCTTTTTAGCATTTATCCGTGAACAGGATTTAGAATTGTAAGAAATATTTGGGAAGGAGGTAACTTTCTGTTTTTTTTTCTCACACACATTAAATAAGATGACATCAGGTTTAAGTGGCTGCTGCTGAACTGCACCACTTTGTCTTTCTCACAATCGCTGTTTCTTTTCCTCCACAAGGAGGTACTTCATATATGCATTTATTTATGTGTGTGCTCACATATTGCTGACTCTCAGGACATTTGCTAGCTGATATTCCTAATACTGACATTAATTATTTTTTATAAGACAGAGATTGTCATACCTCAGTTTTACTAACATAACATTAGGCTGTATTCTCATTTACATTAGACTTTATTTAACCCATATAAAAATGTCACAAGGTCTCAAAGTGGAAGTAAACAACAGAGACTAGAAGAGTCTCCAGTTTCTTATATTATAAAAATAAATAAAGGCATTCATATAAGACCTTAAGAATACCTTTAATATCCCTAATAATTTATAATACACTAATTGAATATTACAGGACTGGTATAGAATAACCCTGACAAAACTGGAATTGTTACAGATTCAAATACTTTTACGTAAGATCAAAAGATGGCATCTGTAGTTATTCCATATAAATACTTTAGTTTTTACTGACTTCGAGAGACGTCAGCTATGAAAAGGGGAAGCTCTCATACTAGTAGAAATTTCAGGGTGATAAAGAACAATGCTCAGGTTTTAGAACTGCTATTACTTTCTAGCTCTTCTTTAGAAAACTACTTCATGGCAGTTTGTAGACTAGAAATGTGAAATTACACAGGGGGCGGGGCCTTTAAAAATAAAAGCAAAGCAGAGCTGAACTGAACTGAAACACAGATCATAAAGTTTGATTTCTACTTCCTAACAACAGGAGAGTAACTCTTCGGTTTTTCTGTGGTTTCTGGCAAGATTTTTGTGATTTCAGATGTATTTCTCTCCAAAATTTTCTACTGTTTGCTTGCCATTTTTTCATTTAGCCAAATATTTAAGGCAAAATACAACTAAAATTAAATTTTTAGTTCCTTAACAGAAAGAATTCTTGGACATTTTTACAGTTCTGATAAGAACACAAACAAAATACAGTTCTGGTATTTCCACTGCTCAGGAAAGTAGACTTTTCAGTCTCTTTCTGTTCCCAGATATTCCTTCTCTTGCAAATAGACACCAGAGAGAGACTCTTCATGAGGCACTGTAGCGATAGGACAAGGGGTGATGGGTTCAAACTGAAACAGGGGAAGTTCAGGTTAGATCTAAGGCAGAAGCTCTTCCCTGTGAGGGTGCTGAGGCGCTGGCACAGGGTGCCCAGAGAAACTGTGGCTGCCCCATCCCTGGCAGTGTTGAAGGCCAGGTTGGACACAGGGGCTTGGAGCAACCTGCTCTAGTGGAAGGTGTCCCTGTCCATGGCAGAGGGTTGGAGCTGGATGAGCTTAAGGTCCTTTCCAACCCAAACCAGTCTGGGATTACTCTGAATCAACTATTAGACAAATAGGTTCATGAACTGAGGAAGTTAGATATGTAGAATATTAACTATTACACTGAATAAGTAACATCCCTGTCTAGGGGAAAGGTGTAGCCTATGTAAACAACCCCAAGTTTAGCGTTAAATTTTCAGCTGTATAGGACACAGCTGCCACATACTTAGAATTTACAGTGTTCCAGTGTAAGCTTCTCTACTGCTAGCTCCTGGGCTGGAGCTACATTAGAAAACTCTCATAGACCTCTACAACTTGCAGGCATCCCTGCACTGCAGTGCAAATATGCTTTTAAAGCCCTTGTGCAGTAATAGGGAATCTAACTTCAGCACCATGGGGATACCAACAAGATACCAACTATATGGTAATTTCAAGTTATGTAGCCAGCAGAGAGTACTAGAGGATTATCTCTTGCTACACTCTTTAAAGATGCATCTAGCAGCAATACTGTGAATCACAGGGCAGCAGGTCTTCTCTTTAGCAGGTAAACTAGTTGGAAGAAAATAAAGTACTAAATTACATTAATGAATACTGTCACAAGAACCAAGCAGTGTGTCATCTGTTAGGAATAATCATTAATAACCAGTGTTTTTCACAGGAGTTGAAATACTCAACCAAACAAATAGTGTTCTTAGCAGAAGTTCAAACTATGCTGGATTAAAGATAATTAGCAGTAATTATTCATCTGAAATTCAGAAAAGCCTTATATTGTCTTTTGAAAGTGCCTTGTCCAAGGTTAAAACTGTCAGGAGAGGACCAATTATGTTCCTTTGAGGAACAGAAAATGTTTAAGAGAAGAAAACCAAAATATTAACAGCTGCAGCAAAATGTGGTAAAAAAAACCCAAATCTGTTATTACCTTAAGGAAATGTCTTGGGAATTAATGTACTTATAAAACTGCTGAAAGAAGATATAACAAGAAAGGTGATAAAACTTGTGAATGGCAGTAGTTTTTTTTGTGTTAGGTATAGTGAGGATGCTGAGGGACTTCAGAATAACCCAATAAAACTAGAAAATGATGCAACATTGCCAAATGTTACCTAATCTGTATTGGAAGTAATTGATGGTGTTACTAATGTTGCCAATGAGGGGCAACAGTTCAGCAAAAAGCCTGAACTCCATGTTATTCTGGACAGATCAATATCCACATCTGTTCAGTGGACAACTTTGAGCCTATCTTCACTGAAACAGGAACTGTTTCTAAGACTCAAACACCTCTTCTCACTATGCCCTTCATCATGTTGAGGTAATGCCTGACTGACCTCTGTCTCAAGGCTCAGTATCAAGGGTGTCTTGCCACAGGGTCTCTGCCTTCAGAAAAATGTATGCAATGACCACCATCACACAAGCCAAACTTTTCTGAAATGTATGTCCTGCAGTACAGGAAATATGCTGAGTTAATCAGAACTGTGAAATGCAGGAGTGCTTCTGAGGTTCTAGATCCAGCAGCACATGCCTGTACCACCACAAGCCACACTGGTCTGAAATGGAGCACATACCAGCCATCTTTGCGCTCTGGTTTTCACAGTAAGGAAACCCAGATGCCTGGCTAGAGGCAGTGTATTGCAGCAGTTGCTTACTCCAGACAAGCAGGAGGCCAAGGTCCTAGAGCACAGCCCAGAGGGTGTGTACAGACACTGCTACATAAGTTGCTTATGAAACCTATTGCTGCTCTTGATTTCTTTAGAGTCAACAGAACAACATAAAATAGAGCCACCACCGACTCTCTGAAGGTATCAACAGTGTTACAAGATTTAACAAAACTGAGTTGTTTCATGGGCTTACTGTGTTTGCAGTATCCAAATGCATTGATGAAGGGTTTTTTCTATTAAGTAGGTGGAAGCAATTCTGGTTGTTGCAAGCAGATGAAGGTCATAATTTATTTATTTATTTTCAATGGAAGATTGCAGATTAGGATGTTTCAAATTTGCAGTCGAATCAGGACTTCTAATAAGTATGTTTTTCACACAAGACACAATCTGTGGATCTCCTTGCCAGTGGATGTTGTGCCTTCTAAAAGTACAGATGAGTTAAAAAGTTACTTGAGAAATTAATGGAAGAAAGCATCATGAAAAATGTAGAACACAAAGGTACAACTTCTGGTACAGTAACTATCACAGTTTGCTGGAAGGTAACACCAAGAAAAGTATTACTATGTGTTTGTTCTCTTTTTATACTCCTCGTTTAAGCATCCACTGCTGGGGATTGCTAGAGAAAGGAACCAAATGGATCAAGGAGACTGACCCAGTGCAGCATTTTTTTTAATGGGATGCTTTTTTTGGAACTGAGAAAAAACCCTGCATTTTCTTATTCACACATCAACATGGAATCATGGAATCAACAGGGTTGGTAAAGACTGTTAAGCTCATCAACTCCAACCATTCCACAGCACTGCCAAGGCCACCACTAACCCACGGCACTGAGGGCCTTGTCTCCACAGTGTGTGAACACTTCCAAGGACGGTGACTCCAGCCCTGCCCCTGGGCAGCCTGTTCCAAGGCCTGAAGAATGTTTCCAACTATCAGCTAATATTTTGAAAGCAGTCCAAGTTCTGTGGAGACAATGGCCCTTCTGTGTTATTTTGTCCTAGGAGATTTGGTATCAATTACCCAAACTATGTGAAATAATTCAAAAACGCATGCAAACTAGCACGTGCATTCAAGATGATACAGGGAAATAAAACTACTGCATTTAGCATGGAATTATCATTTTCATATTTAGGTCTTTTACTGCAGTGTTTACTATAGAAGCTACAAACAGCTGTATAGAAGCAAATTCATGTACTTTCACTGTTTTCAAATGCATCTCTTCAGTGAATTAGGTTTTTTGAGTATTTCACAACTTACCTTACTGTATGACTCCCAGCAAAAGTTTAATACTTGGATACATAAAATGTCTCTTTGTATTCTGTTGCTCCTTGTAAGATTATAAAATAGCTCTGAATCTGGTTTTCAATTTCTTTTCACAAAATTAATGTGTCTTTGTTAAAATGCAGATTTATCGAAGTAATTCTGAATGAAGGCTGGAAGAGAAAATTCTAGCCTGAATTTGGTGTACAAGCTCTGAGAAGCTGAAAAACTGGTTGCAGAGTTTTAGTAACTGCAATAAATATATCCATGATCATGCACTCCTGTAGGAACACATCACTCCAGTTTCACTACAGGTTTTGTTCCTGCAGAGCACAAAATACCTTTAGAAAAATACATGCTTTTGGAAGCAAATTCAGAAACAAAGTCTATAACTACCTCTGGAAAAAATACAGTCTTTTACCTCTCTGCAAACTTGAAAGAAAGTTCTCTCTAAAATAATTGCGGTTAGAAATCCCTGCTCAGCATTTTGTCCTTTTAAAATAATCCTAAAAATGAAAAACTACCCCAACAGCACAATAATTTCTACAATCTCTCTTTCTGTTGTAGGTTTGTTGTTTTTTTTTTTTTTCCCCACTATACTTGCTAAATTTATGGAAAAGGTTAATTGCCACTGAACCTGGAGATCATTCCACAGCACTAGAGAAGAGTAGATTTAACAGCAGATTGGAACCAAAAGAAGCCGCAGAATGCTACATGTGCAACCCACAATTTGTCTTCTGTTCCCATCCAAACGACAATGAAGACATGCTGGTCTGCCAGCCCTGCGTGTAGCAATAACTTTTGGTATAAAACCTTGTAAAATAGCAAGAATACTAAGAAATAAAAATCTTTACTGCTTCGGTATTCTTTTATGAACAACAAATATCTTAATAACAAGCTGTGCAAATAATAAAGTCACTGATGTTTGTAATTTTATGTGAGATCAGCGAATCAAGGAAGGTTCAAAAAGGCTTCTGATGTTTTCATGGGCAGGTTGACAGTTCTCACCCTTCCCCATCCACTTGGACAAGCATAGTATCATATTTAGAAACAGACCTAAGCATATTTCTACCAAAGCAATGATGAGGAGTGGGGGGTTGTTTGATTTTGGATTTGTGATTAGGCTTTTGCATTTCAGACAGGAACACATACCATGCTGAGAGGACTGAACTACTTCAGTGCTAATTGACTCTCTAGCACCTATAAAGAGGTAACTGACCCTATGCCATCTCCCACTGGAAACTCCAATGATTATTAGCATAGAAACTAGTTTACTAAGTGGTCAACATGAGATAGAAGTATTTGTTAGTAAGAGCAGAAGGACAGAGGGCAAATAAGGATATGTGTGTTTTTAATGGATTATTCAAGCTGGGTAGCTTGATCTTTCACGCTGTGGCTGTTGTGCTGCAGTCACGCTTCTCACTGCCAGCCTGCACTGGGATGATAATAAGTCACTATGAAAACTCATTAGCTCCACAGCAATGAGTCCTCCACTGCTGAAGCTTGGTGCTGTCCTTAGTACCATGGCAATGATCTCTAACTGGATGTCCCAAACTCTCCCATCTCTGGTAGGACTAAACACCACCAGAACTGCCACTTCAGACAGTCTAGTAAGTAGCCCTGATGTGTTGCAAGCCATCTTAATGCTGAAATAGTATTTAAGTGCCAGCAAAAGCTTTAGTTTGTTGCCTCTTTGTAAATCTCTTTCTAAGCTACTAATCTTCCTGTCAGTACTTCATGCATGCTTCTCTTTGAGCATCATAAATCTGCGCACTGGTGAGCATGTTGTGATCTTACTATGAAAAGAAAGATTTTAAAATAGCATCCTTAAATATTTCAGAACAAATGCCTTCATCTTGAGCATGAAATGCTAAAAATAGGTCAGCAATGTCTTTTCACTTGTCTCAACCTTTTTTCTTATGTTTGCTGTTCCAGAAAATTGTATTGCATTATTAAGAAAAAAAAAAAAAAAACTGGCAGTAGGTTTCTCTTTGTCTTAATAATTTCATATTTTAGGTATTCATTACAATATGGAAGGGGTCTGATTCTTTCCTATTTTTCTTTATCAGAGTACAGTTAAGCAAATAAATAGCTGTTAGAGACACAATAAAATTGCTACTGGAAGGCTGGGTTCCAGGATTTTAGGAAGGCTGATATGGGAATAATACAAATGACACAAATAACACTTTGTATCATTGATGCTCATATACAGCAGCCTCTGCTAATAAAGACCTACAGAAAAGCTGTGATTAACTACTCATTAGAAGCCTAAAAATTAAAGTAGAGCTTAAAATGGTCAAGAGGGAACACTATACTGTTATCCATAAATTAAAGTAGAACACCATTTTCCTAAATGCTTAGTACAACACTGTATCTTTTTGTGTAACTGCAACCAGATGTTTACATAATATTATGTTATGTAAAATGTAAATTTAACTGTTTGTATGGTAGTGCACTATGCTCAGAACTTAGCTTTACAGTTGTAACTAAAAAGGATGCATTTACTCATTGATGTTTAGTTAATTAGATGAATGCATGCAGAATATCACTGCATTTAGACTTTAAATATTACTACTGCAAAATTAATTGCATGGTGCTGTGAGAAAGAATTTGTTGTGGTTTAGAGCAGCAAGAACTGGTGAGAAGACAAGAAAAATTTCACTTTTATTTTCCTTAAATTTCACTTGTGCTTATTGAACAACAGTATATATTGCTAGTTCTTGTGGCAATATGATAAGTAATAAAGTTCCCTATCACATTTAAATCTAAGTTTAAAGTTGCAACTGACGACAAGATGCATACTAGTTATTCTAACATACAATTATATAATAATACATAAACACATACGTGTTTATATATGTTAACATGTTCAGGTTCCAAGTAAACTGTCATGTTTCCCTTGGCTACAAGAGAGCGCTGCTGATGTAAATGATGTTATAATGTAAAAGTATTATTTCAGCGATGCTCGTTGCACTCATTGGGTTGAAGTTACATGCATATTCTGTGTTTCAGGAGGGGTAGCTAGGGAAATGAGCATAAAAACTGGATTATCTGAGCTTGGCAATGTCTACCAAGTAAAACAAATATGAACTTCAGTCACATGGGGTTCTTTTTGCATAAATCCAAGGACCACAAACCTGTGATCTTTCTCTGTCTCTATTTAAGCAACCATATTTAAGCATACACACTGCTATTTGTCCTGTCAGCAAAAATGGAGGTAAGAGTTTTATCAGAATATATAAAAGGGCAAGTGAATACCAATATATTTTGGAGGTAAGTGAAGTGAGTCTGTGGCACAGCAGCCTGCCAAGGCAATGGTTAATACTCATCTTCATAGGTAGTACTCTGTTCTTCCAGATTTTCAAGAACTCGTATAATTATTGTTGCTCTTCTCCACTTGTTTTTTCCTTTCTTGATTGTTTACCAAGGCCTGTCAGCAGTAAACCCGCATCTGAAGACTAGATTCAGTAGGTTCTGTAAGGTTCTGATGCCTTCTAGCTCGTTCCCTGCCTGTCACTGTAGTTTCTACTTCAGGTAGGGGTTAAATGTCAGACTGAAAAAGTAACAGAGAACCTACACACACACTTGTTTTTCTCTGTCAGGCTAATTAATGAAGAAACCCTAATGGCCCAAATACATGGAACCACAGAATACCAAAAAAAACTGTAGCCTGAATTGTAGGAGTACTACTTGAGCACTTACTTATGCAGAGGCAGCGAATAACCTGATTGGGCCTGTCGCTCACTGTGAGAAATATTTTCTCAAATAGCAGTTACTTTTTCAAATCAAGCCATATGTTAGACACCATAAGAAAATATCTGCTAAGTTAATCAATAAAGTCAGGGGTTTTCTCTTAGGTAAAGCCAAAAAGAGATACCCATGATGTAAGTACCTTTGATTACACAGCCTGGATTATAATGGCATTACTATAGGCTGTGCATGATCCTGGTATCTCATACATTTCTACTTCAGAAAACTTACTAGAATGTAACAAAACCAGTTGCTACCAATCTAAATGTAGCAGGTATAAGGTTCAAATATCACAATTTTTCTTAAATGCATGTGAAGTATTTCTGTCCTAAAGAAATTATAATCACAAACTCTATGCTCCTGAATGGGTTCCTGAACTTCAGCAAGAATTCCGCTTTCTTGCTCTTGCATGACAACACTGTCTGGGCATAAGTTCTACAGAGTATCCTGAAATCTACTGCTGTGAATAGTTTACACTTCTCAAGGGTTACCAGCCTTGATAGGCTTCACTTGTTGAAGCTTACAATTTTAGTAGCTGCTCAAAATAAACAGTCTCTGCAGACGTAATTTTGTCTAGTTTGTATTGTTCTCCAGGTCTTAAACTAGATTTTCTTAGCCCTAAAAGTTAAGGTAAGGAGAGGCAGTATAATCTAGCACTGAACTCTGAATATATTTTTCTAGCAAACCTGAAGGCAAGTTCAGCTGTCCTCTTTTTGCAGTTATCTACATTATGGCACTTTGGTTTTCCTTGCAAAACAGGAGAACAATACCCTTTTACCCAAATACCATTTTGATTTCTCAGTTAACTACAGTAGAAGAGGTCACTGCTATCTTCAGTGACTTCTTCAGAAGAGTCATTGAAGATGGAAAGGCTGTGCTGTTTTCTAACTTCAGTCTACAGAGACAGTTGTGAATGCCCCATCCCTGGCGGTGTTCAAAGCCAGGTTGGACAGAGCCTTGTGTGACTTGGTTTAGTGTGAGGTGTCCCTGCCCATGGCAGGGGAGTTGGAACTGGATGATCTTAAGGTCCTTTCCAACCCTAACTATTCTATGATTCTATGCACCTCTTCTGAGGTGAGGAACTCTGCAACTAATTCTGCACTGAGCAGCCAGTAAAGCATCAATATCAAAGCTTGCCAGTTTAAATAATCAGTCTCAGTGCTGACACTGAACACAGTTTTATAACGTAACTAGTAATTGATTCCAACTGTGTCCAGCCCAAAATTACTTCATGGGATCCATTAGCACCTGTACTATGAAACTCAATAGGCAGTACTGTATTATTAGGAATGAATAATGAGCAATATTAACTTTAAATTACAGTTTTAAAACAAAATAAAAAAAAATCACTTCTGGTGTCTGTTAGTTTTAATTCCATCACCTGCATCTTTTCAATCATCTAATTCTATTGCCTTCTCTCACTCTTGTGAGAGATTTCTATACATCCCATTAGACAGACTGATACCTAGTCTCACCAGGTATCACACAGACTTTAACTACAGTGCATTGTTAACCTGCTCTGTAAGCAAATGTGACTTTTTTTTTGTTTGTGTTCTTTCTCAGTCATGGTGGCTGTAAAAAAGAGCAGGTTAGAAACTTCTAGAATTAATTTGTCCTAGTGAAGGACTTGCAATGTCTTAATTGTACTGTGCCATGCTTGCCACAGCCACCATTCCCCTTGACTAACCACACACTTCTCATTGTTACCCTGGGGCCAGCTGCTCTTCCCTTTGGTGTCTGTGCAGTAGAAGTCAATGAAGAACAGTTTTCTGCATGCTGCTTCTTTAAGAGCAAACCTGCTACTCCACACTCCAAACTGCTGCTGAGCCAATTCTTAGTGTGTGTCGCAGTGCTCCCTCTTTGGCCTTTTTGATTTGTTCATTCCTGTCTTTGTTGTTTCCATTAGTCTAAGCCATTCAGGCTGAAAGGACATGTTTGTTCTTTGCTGATGAAAAACTGTAACATCCCTTTGCAAAGACTTAAATTATCTAGTTTGTGCTGAATCACAAGCTGAAAATTGTTCACATCCACCCTTGGAAACAGTGTGTGCTGGACACTTCTCAAGAACCATTACAGAGGTGTGAGATAGAATAAAGCAGTGTGAAAACACCAATCTCATTAGTTGTTGAGTGTTGACCTCACTTCAAGCATATACTGCAAGACTAAAAATACTCTGAGGTAGTGGGTTTTCAAATAATGACAACAAAATATCAGTTCAGGTCCCTTTACTTATTATTTTGTTGTTACAGACTCAGATTAGCCCCAAGGAAGGGTGGCAAGTTTACAGCTCAGCCCAGGATCCTGATGGCCGTTGCATTTGCACTGTTGTTGCACCTGAACAAAACCTGTGTTCAAGAGATGCCAAAAGCAGGCAACTCAGACAACTGCTAGAGAAGGTAAGTCTTCCACATAAAAAACTCCTTTTGAGCACTGCATTTCCCACCAAAATCCACTCCTTTCCCTCAATACATGATGGAGTACTGAAGAATTATCTAATACAAATATTTCTTCAGGATATCTATCCCCTACCTGTATTCTTGCCACTGATCACCGCTGGTCTATTTTCCTTCTATCACACCTTCCCCAACCCAAATCACTTACCTAGCAAACCGAAGCTGCATCTTTTCTTCACTCCTCCCAAAATTCTTCCTTACGCACACAGACAGGACTGATTTTTCTGTGTAAACCCAGTTACAAATCCCACCTCAAAGGAGCTTGTAGCTGTGGGATTTAAAATACAGCTTCTGCTTCAATCATATGAGACTCTTGAAGGTCATTCCTTGTCTCTTATCAACAAATGACAAGATACAGATATGACAGCACTGCAAAGCAGACTTTACAGAAGAGAAACAGTTATAACATTTTTATTTGTTTTTTCTTCAAATAATACTATTTATTATTCTCTGGTGGTGCAATTTTTCCCCAAACACCCTAAATCTTATTTCACGTATTATCCACTACTGCATATGTAAATAAAATCAGTGCGGTGTTATTTTGCATCAACAATAACTATTTTTCTGCATTCCCTTGTGTAAGTAACCAAGGTGATAGTTATTGTATCACGTCTAGCAGTGCAGAATCTGAGGCTTGAGACAGTGGAAAGCTACCTAAAATGTAGACTTAAAAATACAGTTTTTAAGCATACAATTTTCAGTATTTTTCTAACTATAGAAAAATCACTCTAGAAAAATCTGCTAATATAGTGAAAGATCCCCTGAATATTTTCCCTTCCTAAAACTCCATGAATTTTGTCAGGGACTTAGTTTCAGGTTGTGACAGAGCCCACAGCATGAGATGCTGGGAGAGAACACTGGCAAAACAGCATACAGAGGATCTACCTCCCCTCATGCTCTCTGTTTACTTACCAGAGGAAGGCTTCAGTCCTCCAGAGTCATTGCTTTAGCATGTTTCCCAAACACTCAAATATTAGTGTAAAAACTTCTTACTTTCTTTTCAGATGGGAGGTAAAGGGATGTTAAGGTCTCAACATTTTTTTTTAACTGCCCCAAAAAAGAGCCTAAATCATAAGTTCTCTAAAAGCTATATTCTTATTATTAGAACTCTGGTCATGATGGGTGTATCATGTCGTAATATTACTACACTACCTCCATACCCAGTCATTTAATTAGAGCCTCTATGTGAATGCATCTTCTGCCAAATGGAAACAGAAAGTTCTTCCAAGACCTGAAGGACTTCATTTGCCTGCTTTCAACAATTAGAAAGCAAAGAAAGAAAGAAACATTACCTTTTTTTTTTTTGTTAAAAATACTTTCTGTGAACTGCTAATGGCAACTGTTCCATAACTAATACACTATTTGTAAGAGTATTTGAAGAGTATTTTCTGAACCCACACATTCCGTAGGTCACAATGTATTTGTTTCAGACATGAATATCAGTTCAAATGTTGCATATTCCTGAAAACAACAGGAATGCTGCCAGATCTGTCTTCTATTAGGAAGGTGCCTGATACATTTACAGCAGTCTACTTTGTTCATGTTTTGGGAAAGCAAACCACTTATTGAAATAGAATAATTGCACTTGCAAAATGTATTCTTTTTATGACTGGCAAAAGCATTGCTTTTATAACATAAGCTTTTTGTTCTAAAATACAGTTCTTTTTGGTAAAAGTGCTCGCTATAGCTACAAAGTCACTTGCTCTACAGAAGTTACCTGAACATTCACGCTACTCATCTGTAAAAAATGTGGGTTTCTACCAAGGAGACAATTGTGTAAAATACCTAATTTTATATCTACTTACAAAATCATGAGCACCTATTTGATGATGGGCACACTCCAGCTTATCTCTGGATAGTCTCATGATTTCTTTATACTGAATTATTATTTAAATGCCTACTAGCAATATAAAAACATGTTCCTCATACTAACCAAAATCTCCAAATCTCAGTCCTGACCCTCCCAAATTGCTTGAGAGGAAACATGTGCTATCTAGCATATCCTGAAAAACAGTCAGCATCTACTACAAATGTCAAAGTAGACTCCACTGTCCAAAAGTCTTTATTGAGCCCACTGATAATGGTGCTGAAAGGATATCTCTCTCTTTACTTCTTCAAGGTCTTGCTCCTGATAGTCCTGTTACCCCTGTTCCCCTATTTCTGTACTGTCATGGAATTTATGGAGCATTTATGGAACAGTTATGGAATTTAAGACTATACTGTGGTATAAATGACTCACAACTAAAGTATGGACATAAGAACATATTATTGCCTGCCATTTAACTACCTAACCAGGAAAAAAGGTATAGCAACAGAAAGCACATTTAGAGAGTGTTCTTCTTCAACAGGTTCAGAATATGTCCCAATCTATTGAAGTTTTAAATCTACGGACTCAGAGGGATTTCCAGTATGTTTTAAAAATGGAAACACAAATGAAAGGGCTGAAGGCCAAGTTTCGGCAAATTGAAGATGATCGGAAGACATTAATGACAAAGCATTTTCAAGTAGGTTTTATTTTAACAATAACTTTGAAAGCCTGCTGGAAGGAATGTACTAAGCAGCAATGCATGGACTGCTAAAATCTCAGCTCAAAATGCTCGCGCAAGAGCAACATTAGAAAGACAAGCGTAATAAATCTTCCTTTATGATGATAATCTTCTGTTCAATTTAATTATAATAAGGAGTAACTATTAATTATTAAGTCATTAGAGAAATGTCACTATAAACAGATTCCTGTTTGTTCTGTGTCAATATGCTTCTCGTACTGAGAAATTTATATTCATTCAAGCTCCAGTGATAAATGGGGAGATCCAATCGAGTTAATAGCAAACTGCTAGAGGGTTCTGCACTTTTACTGTTGCCTGACATTTAATGCAGTTGAAGGGAAGAAAGTCTGTAATAAATCAGGTTATTGTCATTTTTATCCAGTACAATTAAGATCTAATTTCATGTCTGAAGGTTTGCTATTTTGAATTTGGGATGGGGAGGAGGGCAATCAGACCTACTCACATTTGGGTGATTAAAAAGAGACTTCCAAGGAATTTTAATGACAACAAAAACCACAAGCCAATCTTCTTGTGAGGAAGAAGGGTTCCGGGGATTACAAAATATCATTGTGTGTTCTGAAAAAGCTATCTGAAGTAACTCTTTAGGAGAGAATGGTACAAGAGCATATTCAAGTTCTTCAAATATCAAGTCTGTCAAACTGATGTTTCAAGGCTGCAAGACAGTAAAATTAGCATCTAGAAAATAAATTTTGAGCATCACATCATGTTAAGCAAATATATATGCAAATATGAACATTTTTAAGTGTTTCTGAAAGTTCACATAAAATGGTCTTAATTTTCTAATTGGTGCTGAAGCTCAATACCTAAACAATTACATAGTTAAGGGGTTATTTTTATGAGACTGAATATCCAATGAGTCTCAATTCTATCAGGAATTAAGTACGCTAATGATCTGACTACCAAACTTTATGTCACCTTTCTTAGTTTAGAGTTTGAGCACATACCTCCAGTTATTTTCACATAAGAAACTTCACCTTTTTTTTCCTTCATCCATCATTTCTGCAATAACAGCACATTCGTATAATGACATTATACATTCTACATTCTCATTACAGTTTTCCTGGAGAACAAAATATCATCATTTGAATGTCTGATAAACAATGTTAAAGGTAGCAGATTTCTGAAGTACTCTATCCTTATAAATATTCAATATTTGTACTGGACATGTAGTTAACTTCAGTTTGACAGTCTGCCAGGAGTATAAAACAGATTTCCAGCCACTCAAGTTATAGAGTGATTTAAAAAGTCAACAAAGGCTTTCTGAAATTTGATCTACTAAAATTCCAGTTCTTTCTCTTTCCTGAGACAAAGGAGATCTTTCTGTATATAGTCTATCCCCTTAGATCATCAGACACAAAGTGTCAGAGTATTTATACCACCTATCCATGTTGCAAGACAAATTAGTTCTTGGACCTCTTGTCATAGCAACAAGCTAGGAGTGTCAGCTGAAACCAATACAATTATTTTATGAGGAAAATACCAAACCCAGCTTCACTTATCTCCAGAGTTTTTACAAGTTTTGTGCTCTTTTCCATCATGGCTTACCCATGATTTTTGGCAGTTCACTGCTCCAAGGAACCAGAGTTCATCAGTTCAAAATGAAGTAACAAAACCTTTGGCTTCTGGAGCTCTGCTTTCTATGTCACAAAGCCTACTCACCATGTCACCAAG
This sequence comes from Lathamus discolor, assembly GCF_037157495.1. NCBI lineage: Eukaryota > Metazoa > Chordata > Aves > Psittaciformes > Psittacidae > Lathamus > Lathamus discolor. Next base: position 64,591,703 of record NC_088886.1, on the reverse strand, counting down.
TTAAAAATAGTCATTTTAACAGGTGTAAAGTAGGCTCAAATTTTCAATAAAACCAGTAAAATAATAATAGCTTTACCTGTAAGCAAAAAAATTCTCCTTTGTGTTAATTTCTGTAATTCTGCTACTATAATGTAATTGGAAGACCTCTTGAGAATAGAACCAATAGAACTCCTAATAATCGCAAATCCATTTATAATGATATGTCTGCTTATAATAGCTTCTTTAGCTATTAGGATGGCTTGCATGCAGAATATACCTCCTAACAACAAATGTAAGTCTCTATTTTGAGTAAATAATAATTCTGGTATGAAAGCAATTGTTAAACCAGTATGGATATATTACCTAGGTGATGAAGAGATACTGCAGAACTCCCAAGCTGTCTTAGAACATGTTTGAGAGGCAAAAATTCAGAGGTAGATCCTCAAGCAGCAAAAATGCTGACCCTGCCTGTGAACTTCTTCCACTTCTCCTTAGCAAAATACTTTAGACATCCTCATGGCATTTAGTTTGGAAATATTCTACCCTGTTCATTGCATCCTTTAATACAAGTGATGCAAGAAATGGTATGTGCATGTCTTCACACGTCAGTGACTACACTAACCTCTAACCACATCTGCTTCTGCACCTCTTTCTTGTCCTTGGGCTTCCATGTAGTTCTCTTCTGCTTTCCCTTTTAACCTGCTGACTACTCCAGCTAATGATTTTTTAAGCCCTTCGATAGCCTCTCCCCCTGTATTCTCATCTGTTCCCAATCTCTATTACCACCAAATGATAGTACCTAACACAACTTTATTTCCATCCTTCAGCTTGTTTTGTCCAGGCTTGTTTCTCCTCACGTCTGCCTGGCATTTGCTCATGGAGGTCCTGCTGTTTCCTCAAATTATAAAAAGATTTGAATCTCTATATATGGTTGATAGAGCAGGGACAGCCCTGTCTGCTTTTCAATAAAGCAAAACCTTGTGGCTGCAAGGATTCTTGGAGGTTTTCTACAGAGTAATAACCAACCAGAAAACAACCTCGATTAGTTTAATTTCAATAAAGCCCCTATGATTAGCACATCGAAAAGGATGATGAAGAAATGGCAAATTAGCAGCCAGCAAGGGTTACAAACTGAAACAAATTCTCAGCCTATGAGACTCAGCAAAAGTCTGTAACAGGGGCAGTCAGAGATTCCAAAGTATTCCTTATTTTATTCAATTCATGTTTAAGAATAGGATTGCCTGTGCAAAGGCAGCTACTGCAGGATGACAGAAGCAAAGCACAGTTAAGAACCCCAGATTTTTTCTTCAAAAGAAAGACCTCTGTGGCCAGAACAGAGCTAAAGAGTCTCCAACAGCCACTGAGAAAAAAAATAATTCAGTAGTTGTAAGGAGTGAAATGGAATTGAATAGCTCACCAACTATGACAGCACTGTAAAACAGGCATGACCTCCTTGAGCCTCACTGTGTGTTCAGGCCTAATCCCCTTCTCTCAAGAAAGTCACACTTAGTGAGGGATGCAAAGTCAGACCTTGAGCAGGTTTGGTTCAGATCACCTGAAGGTAATTGTGTACTTTCAGCAGAAAAACTATTGTCTCGTACATTTTATCTACTGCCTACTGCCGTTAAGTCTGAGGTTTCCAAGTCTTTCACAATACACTAATAGTAGATCTGTAGTTAAAAACAATAATAATTTTCAAGTATTTTTAAAAATCTGGCATAAATGTTACATAAAAAGGAATTAGAGGACTGAAGTCCTTTAAACTGCTCTAATGCACATCTGATTGCCTTTAACAGGAGTTGAAAGAAAAGATGGATGAGCTCCTGCCACTGATCCCAGTTCTGGAACAATATAAAACGGATGCCAAATTAATTACCCAGTTCAAGGAGGAAATTAGGAATCTGTCTACTGTTCTCACTGGGATTCAGGAAGAAATTGGTGCTTATGACTATGAGGAACTACACCAGCGCGTGCTCAGTTTAGAAACCAGGCTTCGAGACTGCATGAAAAAGCTCAGTAAGTTAACAATTTCTTGGCATTTCTATGACAAATAAATACTTTGTAAGTTAACACTGAGTATGAGCAAATTAGGAATTCCAGGGTTCAGTCCTGTGATCAGTATCCCAGTTAACAGGATGTTTACTTCTAAATGCTACAAATGACATAAAATATGTTATTAACCTGATATGCGGTGCCTTTATTTTTGTGAGGCAATGGAATGAGAAAAATCTAGGTTAGGTTAGCCTCTTAAATTATTTCTTTCCAGTTTCTTTATTTTACACTAGAAATAACGCAGTGACAATGGGCTAAAATACACGAAAGACTTCTTAAAACAGAAATTTCTTACCATCCTATTTTCCCCTCAGTACACACACACAATAGCACATTACAGCATTGACAGGAGGCAGCCAGCAGAAAATGGCTGCACTGCAAGAAAATTCATAGACAGTCTTTTCTGAAAGTGAGTGCTCCATTAAGATCATCAACTTCTCTTTAAGGAGTATCTTGTTTTTCTTTGCTTTTTACAGCTTATTCATGTAAGATTGGTTGGTAAAGTGACTACTGTATAAGATAAATATTACACATCAGAATGACTAGGTGTACTACACGCGTTATTTCCCTACTTTTCATCCACTTTATTTCTTCTCCTATCTATCCTGAATTCTTGTAACATACCCTATTAAAATTCTGTATATTAATAATAGAGAGAAAAATTTTGCATGAAATAGATTATTAAGCATATCCATTATTTAAAAGGGTTTGGCATTCTCAAGCTTCAATACAGATTTATTCCTCCTTATTGACAATATTCTCTGGTATTAGGTGCTTCAATGAATTTTATGCTCACCTACTAATGGACTGGCTGTACTTCTGGCATACCCCTGTGTGCCTTTCAAAGTAAAACCAGCTTCAGCTAGGCTTACTGTAACTCCTGAAAGCTGGTATTGTGTGTTCAGATCAGCAAGCTTAAAGGAAAAACCACTTTGCTGCCTACACCTTCTCCAGACACATTCACCACATTGGAGATGATCCAGCTGTGGCTCTCCCCATGCCAATCTGATGCCCAGAAGCCTACAGCAGCAAAGGGCAGACTGGCCCCATTGTGCCACAGGATCTGGCTCCGATCTTCACAGATTTTGTTGCTTTCACAGTATCATTATCTAACCAGCATGTGTAATAGCTATTTTCCATTCTTCTCCCTAGCAGGTGTTTTTCAGCAATAGAATGCAGTATTTATACTGCCCTGGCCACTTAAAAGGGATCTTCCATCTGCACTGGCAACATTTTCAACACTCATTAACATACAGTAAGCAGTTGTCTTACTTTCACTGAGGTTTAATGATTACCACAGCAGTTGTGATGGCTGAAACTTACACCTTCTCTTTGGAGTAAAAGAAAAGTCAGGCTGAAGCTGCTGAGAAATTTGTCCACAAAACTTTAGAAGGGTGCATGCCATTAAATACATAGCAAGAGAGCGCATATGATTGTGCACGCAGCAGACTCACATGCATTTAAAAAATGTGTCTTTTTCTGACAGTCATTTGCAGCCCCATCTAATTATATTGCATAATCAAAACAATATTTTACAGTAACATTCTAGTTATAAATTCAAAAGTAGAATAGTCTATCTTTTCAAAGAAATGCTGCCACACCAATGGCAGAAGAGGTACTAGTGCAGGCATGAGATCATTTTATTGATTGCAGTGGTGCTTGTTCTTCAAAGCATCCTTCCTCTTGAGATTTGAAAAATTTTACAAATATGTAGTACAAAACTGTGTACTAGGTCCCCATTTTGTACTTAGGAACAAGCAGCACAGGAGGATGAGTGACTTTCCCAAAGATTATACAAGTAATTTCACACATTTAGAAGAGTCCAGAGGCTTACTCTCAGAAATCTCTAATAACTAGATTATAGTGCTTCCTGGATTTGTGTTATGCAGGACAACAGATATATACCCTTTAAAGCAAGAATGAATTCTTCATTCCCTTGCATTACAATGTTATGAAAAATTGGACCATAAGCAGACAATCGCAAGCAGTAAAAGACTTGGAATTTATTTGCACAACCACTGGAAGAAAAAAAATACTTCATTTTCCTCTATTTATTACTTGCAATAAATAGAATAAGGATGCTTATGAACATCCTGAGAGAATGTTTTGATTTTATTTCCTTTGCTAGCCCTTCTATAAATCCTAGATTCAGTCGGTATGTATAGCACTACCCATAGTCTTTTGCATCACAGAGATTGGGACTATCAGTTACCTATTCCTAGCTATCTTCAAAACAGCTCCTGTCTATTTAGTCTGTCAGAGCCTTCCGCTGGTATTTGCTTGCTTTGAAGCAGCTTTCCAGATGCATTCTGCCCCAGAGCGCCTTCCAGACTACAGGAGTAATGCATCTACTTTCTTTTTTAATGGTCAATTCACGCTCAAATTCTCCCTTGATATAAATAAATACAGGAAATCACAGATTTACAGGAGTCCACAGGATGAAACTGTTACAAGAGATCAATGAAGCCACAGACACCCAGATAGTGCATGATATGATGTTTCTTGTACTGTTCAATTTAGGGTGGAAAACACTCAGAGGTTTGATTTTCCAAGTACCACAATCAGTTACAGTTAGGACTTTCTAATGTAGGGAAAAAATATGAGTGCTTCTAAAAACCCCCACTCTTTCTGTGTAACCCCAGGTGAACCTCTTAGTGGTAGAAGAAATGCCTAGAAGTATTACTTTTTTCCTTAGTGTTCCTGAACTTCCTGACATTTGCTAGTATGGGGATATATTTGACCTGCCTTCTCACTAACATCCAGTCCTCCTGTCAGGGAATTCAAGAGCAGAGGTTGGCTATAAACCAAAACTTTTCAACCAGTAAAAGAAAGCTTCCCTGGCATCACAAGAATTATTTTCACATCCTCAGATGTTCCCTTCTGCCAGAAAAAAAAAAAAAAAAAAAGAAAAAAAGAAAAGAAGAGAAGGAAAAACAACAACAACAAAATAAAGGAGGTTTTGGCCATGTTAAAAATGTCGCCTCACTGCTATAGAAAATACACAGCCCAGAAGTGTTTCTTGTTTCACGTAACATTTTTCTATGTTCTATTTCCCTACATACAAAATGAGCTAAAGTCTCAACTGGAAACTAATTGGAGGTTTTTAATTGCATACTCCCAGACTTGCCATGCCACAGAACTGTTAAGTAAATGATTCTGCCTTTCAGCATATTAGTAGCACTACTCCCTAGCAAGAAACCTCAGCATACAAGATCAGTTTTGACATAGCCACATGAAAAAATGCAAGGTTCATTCTGCAGCTATGAATATAGGCTGGGATTAGATCAATTCATCTTACACTGCTGGTGGATGAGTGAGGGAAATTCCTTGCAGTGAATGCAAAGCTGAACATGCTTACAACCACACAGAAAACTCACCTTGCTTTGTGAGTGAACTGTTAATTGTTATATTGAGCTTTACTCTTGAAAGAGTTGTCACTCATATAACTTCTGTTATCAAACACAAGTACAGGCTTGGGCAAGCTATAGGGGAATTATCTTTCTGTCAGTATTGCTAATTATTTCAATGTTAAACATTGGTAAACTACATATTGTAGTAATATGTCATTAAAATGCTGTGATATTCACCTGAAATAAGGAATTAAATTGTATTAGTAAGTCAGTAACACTTCTGCACAGACAGCACACTTGGTACTTTATAATAAAAACATAAGTGATCCTGATTCTGCCAATTTATACGGGTCTGCTGCAATGAATGGGTAGGACTCCAAAGGACAAAACTGGAGAACACAATGATACCTTTCTTTTGAAAACAGTGACTTAATATATTAAACTCCTGTGCCTAAGTCATCACAGCTATGAGGAGGCTGTGATGACAAGACAGAGGTGGGCACTGATGGCTCTGCTGCTTTCTTCTCACTGCCCACACCGACAGCAAGCAGGCCAACAAACCTCAGGTACTGCTGAGGTTTACAGCAGAAGCCTGCTGATGCTTTATAAATTATTACTACCATGTGAATGTAGTGTTAAAAATACTTGTAGTATTACTCCTTAGTTTTAAATACCAGTTCCATGCAGTTATATCTTAAATAAGCAGATTTATGTGTTGAACAAGGAAAAGATGGGGCATACTATAGGGCAGGAGTATTAAAATCCTCATGCCTCTTACAAGATGCTGTGTTGTTATGCTGAAAAGAGAAGCTTTGTCACCTTTTCAGTCAGTTGCCCCTCAGCTATATAGCAACTCTCCTAACAGTCTCCTTTTCTCAATCACTACATGCTATCTGAAAATAAGCATAAATATACCCTGACTCAAACTGCTGATCATTTACTGGCTGAAGTACAATGTCGTCTCTTTTTTCATATCCAACAGTATCTCAATACATTTTGACAGATTCTCTAAAAGCAGTGTCTCCCGTCACAGGGGAGGGTGTCTCAGTTCGTATAGTTTAAATGAAATTAAGGCTAAAAAGATTTCATTATTAACAGGTTGCATTTGACTGGTAATCAGTGAACTATACATTCAGGATCAATACAAGTAATACAACAGACAAACCATAGTACTAGATACACAGTAATAAACTTTCACATTTCTGAACACCCTTATCTTGCTAGAAACATGCACTGTGCACGCTCAGATGCCTACCCCAACACATGGTGTTACCCGGGCTGTATGGAAGAGGAGGGCTCTGTGAGCACCCTCACATCTCTGCAAGGGGCTCTTCCTTGAGTTTTGTCTGTTCAGAAGCAAAATTTCACAGATTATTTTTGATCCCACATATAGCTTCCTGGATTTTATTTTTGGTTTGTGGTGTGTTTTTTTTTTTTCATATTGGAAGAAAAAGTGTTTCAGAATTACAAAATCTTTTCTAATGTTTTCCCACTAATTTCAATACTGTGTTTTAAAGGCACCAGATAGTATACCCTTTAACTCATTTATTCTGTTATAATTATCTTTAAAACTAAAAAATCCTGATTTCTTCCTACTCATTATTAGTTTTCTGATAATTTTATTCCAGATTCCAAATTAAACCCCTCTGATGTTTGAGTTTATCTCATGCTCATTTCTGAGCTATTTCTGAGTCATAACTAACATACCATCTAAAAATAAAAGCTTTCACCTTGGTAGGATACACTCCTCTGCTTTCCAAGCTAATAGCAATTCATTGCTGCAGAAAAACAGCACTCAGCACGCAATACCAGCAGCCTATCTACAGAGAATTCCAGAATAAAAACCTATGTACTGGTATAACCAACTGTAGAAGATCTGTAAGATTCTTTAACATGGAAAGTTCAAAAATATCTTCAAAAGGTTGTGAGATACATAGATTGAGATATATGAGTAATGCCTTTCTGTTGACCCAGAAAATAGACACAGCCTACCCTGCTCACTGACTTCTTAACATGTTCTCAGTTATCTTCATTTCCATTACATCCCACTTCCTTGGCCATAACCAAAATCTCTGCAAGCAGCCCCTGAGTTGGCAGCACAGCATTAACCCCCCCTATTTGACTATTTGAAACAGGCTTGCACAATATGTTCCTTTGCCAGTTACGTAAAGTAGAAAATCCAAGCTTGATGTGCCTTCTCTTTAGAACTGAGTAAATTTACTCTCAACACCAGATACAGCTTGTTTTCCACCTTTCCTTGATGAATAGGGCTATGCAATGTAGCACAACCATGTATCATGGAGAAGTAGTTATTTTTGTATTAAAAAATAGATTAAACATGTCACTTCTTTTTCCATTCTTACAGAACATTTACATACATTACATTCTTACAGAACATCTTTTCTTCAAAACCATGCTATTTCACCTAATGACTTACATACCACTGTGTGATACTAAGCCTCTTAGTAAACGTACAAACTCCACCAGGGGCTTGTTGCTAATAGTTATTAATGTCCCCTAAATATGTAGATTTTGGGACTGTTAGGAAGGTCAGCATTCAAAACCATATCGACTCTCATTATTTTCCTACCAGACAGTCTAATGTGAGACAACCTAATGGATTAGAAGCCAACTAATCTAGCCAAGGTTGCTAAATAATTCTCATATTTGCTTGCTTAACTTCAGACAGGCTTCTCATGCTGGAACAGTGTGTGTAACCACGGGCAAGTCACACACAGGCATTGCTGCACAGTGATACTTTCTGATTACAAGCTCATTCTTTCTTTTCCACCCTTAACCCCTCCTTGGTTACCCTCGTCAGTGATAAAGTGAACCATCCATCAACCTTAGCCTTGCATCGAGCTTTTGGAAGGCAAAAGTGAAGGGGGTGTGTGTCTCCTTTTCATTTCTTATTAAAAGTTCAGTGCAGAAAGATATTTTACTATGTTGTGTTTTACTTTATGCCCAGAAAAATAACTGTGCTTTAAAATATATAAAGCTAAAAACACACACAAATGATTTTTTGTTTGTATATTTTTACGTATTTGTATTACTGTTCAATTGGGAAAAGTTCATACAGTGAAGATGACAATCCATCTTCACCATAAGCTTAAATCCCCTGGAGCCACTATCTAGTTTAGAGTAATTGGTCTTGTGCTCCGACTGATATCAAGGAGAGGTGTGTAATTATTTGCATTAATGTATTTGTTCTTCTAATTTCAGCATGTGGCAAATTGATGAAAATTACAGGCCCCATTACTGTCAAGATATCCGGAACCCGATTTGGAGCTTGGATGACAGATCCATTAGCATCCGAGAAAAATAACCGAGTATGTTAAGGCACTGAGTATCTTTGCGTCCTTCTGGAGTTTCGCTTGCTTTATTTTAATCTTTAAAAGTATATTTTCCCTCCAGGAGCTTCCACTCACAAGCATGCTATTCTATGATTCTATGATTCCATGTTTCTGCTACTTCCATCATTTTCACTGTTAAACAACTTCAGAGAAAAGGCGACAGTGTTCATGCAAAAATATCCAAAAACAACAGCTAGCTAAGCACTTTTGGGCCATTTTCTTCAACTGTTTCAGGGATGACATACACCTATCTGAACCAACTACATACATGTTTTCTTCCTACCATGTTTAACTGAGCTTGAGTCTTTAAGAACCAAGATAATATAACAACAAACATCAACACTTTCACCCAAGAGCATAACCCATAACGCAGCACAGGCAAAATCTGCCGGATTAGGCCCCAGATATATATAAGTTATATTCAATACCATTTTGCTGCCTCAGATAAAAGCTGTATTATGGTCTGGATCTGCAGTAGGATCTCAAGGTGGCCACAGCTCTGAGGAGGTGCTCTCTCCACGAATGAGCTTTTGAAGTCAAAGCACTAAGTTTCCTTTGTATGAGACCCACAAGGTTAATTTTTTGAATACAGGAAAATACAAAGTCAATAGAAAAGGCAACATAGAAATGGTAATAACTGAAGAATGCGTACAGCATTCCTTTGCCTGCCCTGTCCATCAAGGTTTATTACTGACACCAGGAACCTCAACTACCTGAGGAAATTTCCTCTGCCCCCTCAGAGTGCCAGTGCCCATGGGCCCTCACCTCCACCAGCGCCTTCTCCCTGCTATGGCCCCCTCCCCAGACAGCCTTCGCGTTCCCCCACTGTCAGAAACTGTTCTGGTCTTTTATTAGTCAGAATTTGATTTGTCCTCTGACAAATTAACAGGAGAAAAGGCAAAATGAAGGAAAAAATGAGGGAACAGAAGCTGGCGTACATAACATTAAAAACAAATGAAGTACTGATTTTGTTTTGGTTTTAGGGAAAAAAAAAGGGTTCCTAAACTTTACTGGCCTTCACTGCTACTGTATTTGGTTTCTTTCCTAAGAAGACACATTATTTCACACTGATTAGAGGTTCAGCTGAAAAAAAATTCAACCAGATTTATTCCTAAGATTCGCTCATATGTCATTTTCCATCTCTGTCTTTGATTATTAGTCTCTGGGAATATCTTTGAGCAAGCCCCATATAGTAGAGGCCCAAACACTAAATAATGCAAAATTGCATTTTTCTGAAAATGCAGACACTGTAGTTTTTAGTTAGCAACAATCTTCTTGAGACTTCACCTGTATAGGTAAGTGTTGATTCAGAAACTTAAGAGTTCCTCATGCTTTTGTGTCAGTAATTGGACAATATTGTGCTTTGATAGCCTGCAACGCACCTAAAACCTTTTTGCTTCCTTCTTTTTCTGCAATATATCCATCATGCCATATCACGATCACGTACCACAGATTGCGTTCCAGGTGTTTACGCCCTATCTTTGTTTTCTTTCAGGTCTGGTACATGGATAGTTACACTAACAATAAAATTGTCCGTGAATATAAATCAATTGCAGACTTTGTCAGTGGGGCTGAATCAAGGACATACAACCTTCCATTCAAATGGGCAGGAACCAACCATGTTGTCTACAATGGCTCCCTCTATTTCAACAAGTATCAGAGCAATATCATCATCAAATACAGCTTTGACATTGGGCGGGTGCTTGCACAGCGTAGTCTTGAGTATGCTGGCTTTCACAATGTCTACCCTTACACCTGGGGTGGCTTTTCTGATATTGACCTGATGGCAGATGAAATTGGGCTATGGGCTGTGTATGCCACCAACCAAAATGCAGGCAACATTGTCATCAGCCAGCTAAACCAGGATACACTGGAAGTGCTGAAGAGCTGGAGCACAGGCTACCCAAAGAGAAGTGCTGGAGAATCCTTCATGATCTGTGGCACCTTGTATGTTACTAACTCTCACTTAACAGGAGCCAAGGTCTACTATTCTTATTCCACAAAAACCTCCACTTACGAGTATACAGACATTCCTTTCCATAATCAGTATTTTCATATATCCATGCTTGACTACAATGCAAGAGATAGAGCTCTCTATGCCTGGAATAATGGACATCAGGTCCTGTTTAATGTCACCCTTTTCCATGTCATTAAAACTGAAGATGACACATAATTTCCTTTTCCTTCCTTTTCCCTCACCTCCCTCCCTCAAAGCAGTGTCATTTGTGATAAATTCTAAAAGCATCCATCTCTCTCGGTTCCTTTTAATTTACATTTCTTTTTTCATTAAGGAAAAGCAACATTTTCGACCATATAATCCATTTCAAATAGGGCTGAACATGTAAAAATGAGCTATTGGAAATAAAAGCATCTTAACCCATGATTCTACAAGGTCGCTCAAGACCTTGTCTTGAAAAGCACTAAAGAGGATTTAAGTGGCTAAAGACAGTTTTTAAAAGATTATGACCTGCCTTATTTTAGAGTCAGAGACTAACGATGGCTTACATGCATGAATGTCTTTTTTTACCTCATTTTTTGGTTTGAATCTATTGCTCAACTTCAAGTAGTGTCAGACACATACTGCCCATTGTATTTTTTTATATTTTTTTTTATTTATTCCAAAAGAAAGATTTAAGAATCTCATTGTCTTGGACATGGAGTCTGATTCATTTTGCCATCACCCAATTTCAGATGTGGTGCTGTATGGTATGTTTTTAAATCTCTTGCAAACATTTTATCCACAGTGTATTTCTACCATTGTAACCACCATTGTGCAATTGTATCTCTTCACATATGTGAAAGTAAACTAAGTACTATTTTTTATAAAATATATTGAAGTTTAATTGCAGTTCTGGCTATGGGTCAATTGAAAGTGGTAAAACTCTGAGAAAAAGTTGTTGTTTCTGAGAAAGGCCAATAGCTTCTCAGGTGCATGATCCTTATTCTCAGCTTCACTGGGTAGGCCCCTTCTTCTTACTGACAAATCTGCAGCCTTGAAGCCTTATACTAATCCCAGTTTTACATTTGTTTGCCCTTCCCAATTTTTGTCTCATGCTGCTGGCTTCTCTCTCTCAATCTCTTTCTCTCCTACTCTCTTTCGTTACACCATTTAATTTCCCTTGTTTATGCTAACTCCCTGATCTGGGCTTTACAAAGTCTGAAGTGAGTGTGGGAGTGCATCCAGTAATCATGCTGTTCTGGGGCAGGAAGGAGCCATGTTTGAAGTCTAGTTGCTTTCCTTAATCTTCCTGTCTTCTTACTCATAATAGAAGAACATGTATCTGTTGACAGAGCTCTTCTTTGGGATGACAGTTATTGGGGAGAAAATACAAACAAAAAGGTTCAAAGCCTAAATGATCAATGCTGCACCTAGTAGCCACCATATTGCTTGCCCTTGATAGAAAGCAGCCACAACACTGAGGCCAAGCTCTTGCAAAGAGGCTTGGGTTGTGCTACCGGAAGCACTGTTACTTATGGTCATAATCCATGCCTTTAAGAAACATATTTCTGACAGATAAATGGTTTGCTACACTATGTCATTAGAAATTGGGAGGAGGAGCATACTTTATTGAGAAAAAGGAATGAGGTGCTGCTTATCTGTTTGGGCATAAATGGAAAAAAAAACTAATATAACTAATATAAGAACAAGTAAAAGACTTTATTAAGCTGGGCTATCACATTAATGCAAAAAGACAGGTATCTGAAAAGCTGTGTGAAAGCTGAGTTCCTCACAAACTCTGAGATTCTCCTCTTTAGACTCTTGGAAATTGGGGTCACAGAAAAGCAAGAACATTTATTGAAGAACACCAAAAAAATTAAATGCACTGACTTTTTGCCAGTCTATTTTGAAGACATTTGATTTGCTGATTTTTCCAACATGCCAGCTGAGACCACCTGAAGGCTCATGAATGTTTTCATTATCAGAAATACACATCTATATACAAGTCTGCATTACAATATAAGCCCACATGAAAGTGAACAAGAAGTTGCCTTATTTTCATACTGGTTGCAAAAGAAAAAATTATTAATTAGGTTTCAAGAACTTAGGGGGGGGGGGCGGACGACAGAACGGGACAACACACAAAAGAAATTACATTGCAACATGACCAGAGAAAAGTCACTCTCCTGCTTCCATTTCCCCACTTCTGCCTAGCTGTAATAGTAGTTGTTGTTCCTTGCAGTCACACAGGATTTACAGCAGTAAGACAAGGGGCGATGGACTCAAACTGACATAGGAGAAATTCAGGTTAGATCTAACGAAAAAGTTCTTCCCTGTGAGGGTGGTGAGGCTCTGGCAGAGAAATGGTAAATGCTCCATCCCTGGCAGCGTTCAAGGTCAGGATGGACAGAGCCTTGGCCCACCTGCTCTAGTGGAAGGTGTCCCTGCCCATAGCAGGGGATTGGAACTGGATGATCTTACGGCCCTTTCCAGCCCAAACCATTCTGTGATTCTATGTTCCTATGATTCCTGCATTGACAATGAAACCTCCCTTATGACACGTGAAAGTGACTACTCATTAAAAAAAATAGTATTATATGTCATATAGGAATGTTTCATGAGAGCAAAATATGATCATGTTTTTATCAAAAGCCTTAAACCCTGGCTCTTCCTCTACACAGAGTAATTTTAACAAGTAGAACTTTTTCACAAATAGAGCACTCTTAAAACCATTTGTCATTAGACTGAGAAATTAAACTTCTTTCTACTGTATCATCACAAACTAGGCTAATAGTCATGACATGAGGACCACTTCATTTGAAAAAATGGTTACTACCATATTTCTTTATAAGGATTGAATACTGTATGCTCTAGTATACGCATACTACAATTAGCATGCGCACACTAGTGCTAGCTGATAGCAGTTCTTACAGTAAGATGAATTTCACCTAATTTCAATGCCTTTTAGTTAGCCATTTAAAGGGTAACAAACTCCTAATAGTCCAAGAAAAGAACAAAACAGGCACTCCTGGATGCTGCTAGAGATGGGTGGATAAGAGGGGTAGGAAAGGCACCTTTGAAGGGTGTGCTGGGTTCAGCTGTAACAGTTACTTTTCTCCTTCCTACTAGCTGGTGCAGTGTTGTGCTAAAGTGTAGAAGTCATGCCTAGAAAATCCTGCCCTTCTAGATTAGTAACAGTGGGCTGGATTCCAGTACCTTTAAACGTAACAGCATCAATACATCAAAACCTAGTGAGATGTTATCAAGTCAGTAGTACTGCTTCCTGCTAGCAAGCATTCATTTTTCTCTTAATCAGTGTTGATCCCGTCTTTTCCAAAAAAATCCGAAGTCGTGTTCCCAAAATACTGAAAACACCATGCCTCAGTGTGAGCAAATCTGTGTTACAAGCTTTGCCTTCACAATGGAGCAGCACAAGCAGAAAATCTTCCTAATACAGCAGCAAACTACATACATATCAGCAAGTATAGCTTTATCGTTATAGTTGAAACATCAGCTGTTTGTTCTGAGGAAGTACTGACACCATAGTGGAAAATAAGATCTCTCATTAAACATGAGAAAATTAATTTTAGAGCCTATTTTAATTTCTTAGTTACCTCCGGCTTCAAGGGATAAAGATATAAAAGGACCATGTTATCCATGAGTGATACAAATGTTTTAATCACAGATTTCCTATATCTAAAAATACTAATTTGCAGACATGCTCAGTGGCACAAGTTGTCAGTCAGCTCTGCAAGCTGGATCCACAGCAAAGGAAGAAAGGATCTGTATTTAAAACTTGAATAAAACTGTTACCTGCTAATTTGTCTAATAAACAAGTGCTTAGAAAATACTAGAGCAGAGATGAACAAAACCAGTCACAGTTATTCAACTGGTAAATTATATCCTTTTCCAGTTCAAGAATTGCCAGGGAACAGTCTTGATTCATACTGATTTTTATGCTAGTCAAAATACTTTTGCAAGTCATTTGGATGGGCATGAATCTTCATGTGTATATATATATATATATATATATATATACACCCACACACATGATCCAAGCATTCCCTGCTGCAAATCCCTGGCATGCAGAAAGCAATGCTGGACATTTGGGCATCTTCTCACAAGAGGCTGAGGGATGCAGCTGCAGAGCTTTGGGACAGAGCTGCATCTCAGCCCATTGTGCTGACAAGATCCTCACTCCACTAATTCTGAGGAGACAGCTCTGGCTTCAGGACATCCTCAAACAACTGCATCCCCAAGAAGCTCACACGCCAAAGGACTCAAGCAAGCAGAGACTAACTTCCATAGATCATAGAGCCAGGTCCTGAAACCACATGACCATATATACATGCACATCAGTATTCAAACTGATCCTAGAATTGTAGAATAATCAGATTATTTCTTACAGAGAAAACAGACCATTTAGGTTATGCGATTATGATTATTACTAGGGTTTCTACATTCAGTTACTAGGAAAAAGAGTTACCCAGCACCAAGTTGTGAAGATTATACAAAAATGACTGGTTTGTGCAGTATGGCTTTTGCTGGGCTGTAGAAAACAGACGTACTGTATCGATGCTATGGCTATCAGATTCACTACACTGAGATGTGCAGGGTTTTCTCCAAACTGCGATCAAATCATCCACCTGATTATTCTGGTATTACTTGCCACTCTTACAAACTGTGAACTCCTCTAGTCGCTGAGTTCACAAACTGTGAATTAGACTCGCTATCCATCAGTGTGTTTAGGAAGCATTTCAAGGCAACTTCTAGCCTTCCAAATCCCTGCTTTTCCTCAGAGGCCTCTCATGTAAGCACCACACATATCAGACAAGCTACAAGGGTGATGAACACAAGTGACATTAGGTGATCTTCATGTCCTTTCCAACCCTAAATATTCTATGATTCTATGAGAGATCCTTTCTGCAGCCCCCACTCAAGTCAGCAGGGATTCTTCATAAATGTAGCGATTGGCCCCAGATCTCAAAACTCTGTTTTTCTCTGAAACAACCACAGGGAGGAAATATTCACTCTTAAAAATACAAATCATATTTACTGATTTTACATCAACAGGAGTTGCACAAGCTTCTTATAGAATCATAGGTTGGAAAGATCATTTAGTTCCAACTTCCCTGCATGAAAGAGTTCAGCCTTTTAAAGATGAAGGGTACTTTTTCTGTCTCTGAAATGGAGACTGGGAAGAAAATGCACACTGTCTTAAGTATCAGCAATATTTCCTGCACTCCTGGACCCCTATGCAGCTCGCGAGCTGAGCAGCAGAGCCTCAGGAGTTGTCCTGTATCTCCTGCTTCAGAACACACCATTAAAATAATTCCATCACAGAAACATGTCAGCAGTCCAAGTGACATAAAGCTTCTTCAGGATCCAGTTTCAAAAATGGCAGAGTTTTAAACACAGCCCACTGTAGATGCACATAATAGTTGGATCAGCTGCATTCTGCCCCCACCTTTGAGTCTACTGTACAGAAGTCCCATTTTTCCTGACAACTGTGCAACTGAAACCACAGCAGCACACAAGAATAGATGAAGACACTTAAAAATGACAGCTAACAGGTCAGATTGGGCATCTCAAAACACAATCCATTTTACTGTGCTTTTTATACATAAGCTTGAAATAATATTTACACAGTTCTTACGGTTAGCATGAACAGTAAGAATCTACTGACTCAGAAATGCTTATTTTATTTTATTTTTATTAGTTTATTTTATTTACAGCATTTAAGATTCTTAAGATTTTAGAGCTTAAGAACACTGAACAAGTTAACTAAGTCACATGCCCATGGCAGGGGGTTGAACTGGATGATCTTTGAGGTCCCTTCCAACCCAAACCATTCTGTGATTCTGTGATTTTATTACTTCGGGCTACGGTGACTACAGTTCTGTATTGCCTTACCCTGTGGGCTCTGCACCCTCAGTGGGTATTCCCAGCATCTGCCCCCAGCAGAAAACACAGTGGATACCTCAGACAACCTGCCTGGAATCCAGCAGCAGCCCTCCAGAGCCAGTTGCCTTTTACTGGAGCTAATGAAATCTTTCTCACCAACAGTTTTTCTGAGCTTTACTCAGTATTTTAAGCCCTATCCATCTTGCAGCAGAAATTACGTTCCTAACATAGTATCCCTAAAGCTAAGTCAAAGACCCTTCTGGCTCTGGGAATCAGGACATACTCGGCTATGCAGACTTACAGCTCTCCATTGAAAGAGTCCGAATGGGCTCAGTAGGGCTTCCATATTCCTGCAACTGCTTATTTATAGATGGGTCAAGTGTCTTTAAGCATTGTTAGACTGACTCAAAGGTTCTACTGACAGGTACAGCTATCTATAGCTGTATATTACAGAACTAGTGGGGTTGGAAAAGACCTTTAAGATGACCAAGTCTAAGCGTTCCCAGCACTGCCAAGGCCACCACTAACCCATGGCACTGAGGCCTCATCTCTATGGTGTGTGACTCCAGCACTGCCCTGGGCAGCCTGTTCCAATGCCTGAGCACCCTCTGAGGAAGTAATTGTTCCTCAGCTCCACCTAAACCTCCCCTGGTGCAGCTTGAGGCCATTTTCCCTTGTCCCATCCCTTGTTCCTTGGGAGCACAGCCCAGCCCCTCCTGGCTCCATCCTCCTGTCAGGCAGTTGTAGGGAGTGATAAGGTCCCCCCTGAGCCTTCTCTTCTCCAGACTGAACCCCCCCAGGTCCCTCAGCCGTTCCCCATCACACTTGTGCTCCAGGCCCTGCACCAGCTCCGTTGCCCTTCTCTGGCCCCGCTCCAGCACCTCAATGTCTCTCTTGTAGTGCGGGGCCCAGAGCTGAACACAGGGCTCGAGGTGTGGCCTCACCAGTGCCCAGTGTAGGGGCACAACCACTGCCCTGGCCCTGCTGCCGCACTGGTGCTGATACAGGCCAGGATGCTGGTGGCTTCCTGGCTGCCTGGGCACAAGCTGCTCATGTTCAGCTCCATCAACCAGCACCCCCAGCTCGTTTCCCATGAGCAGTTTCCAGCCACTCTTCCCCACAATACTAAAACTGCACTTGCAGCAGCATTTATAAATTTATTAAAGTGACTGCTGTATATTTTACTTTACAGTAGGTTTGATACCATGTCCCCCTTTTTTTTTTTTTTTTTTTTTTTGCATAAATGGTTTGGAGCCCTCAAAGGTAAAAACATTTACTGTTAATGCAAGACACTGAAACGTCAAAGCAGCCACTAATTTCAGAGTCCTCTAAAGAGTACTTGCCCATATTCTCTAATTCTGTCTGGTCCCCCTGGAGAGAATAGCTTGTTTCAGGTTTCTAGTGAGTGCTACTCTCCCAGCCTGTGCATCAGGAGGTGGAAGAGACAAGGATCCAGAACAGGGTACTGGGCGACTGCCTGCAGCCAAGAGCAGTGGAGTACCTGCACACTGGTAACTTACGGATGCTGCTTCCTTCTGCAGATGCACAGGCCTGAGTCCAAACTGGGCTGCTTAAGTATGCAGTCAGTCTGCAGCCATTCATTCCTAATCTAAGGCAACGTGATGTGGTGTACATACACAAGAACTCTTCTACTCCGAAGATACGGATTTTTGTGCAAATAGGTGTCAACTACCATACACGCTTTAAACATTAAGTTGCTCATAAGGTCACCACATAAAAAACATTTGGAGAGGATAATACCTACTCAGCAAAGCTGTTGTTTGAAAGCAATCCAGAAGAAATGTGCCATATTGTATTACTGAACTGTGCTAATCCTTTGATTTTTTTAGGCTTCCTGAAATCATTCCCTTAGTTTCCCTCACACAGTATCAGCCACAAGTGCAAACCACTCCAGAATATTTTTCCTTGCATTTTGTCTTCTTTCACTTGTTCTAATCTTCTTGATCTTCACCTAAACCTGCCCAACCCCTCTCACCTTGCAGCGTGAACATTAATGAAGGGGTGTTCAAACAGAACTCAACTGCACAGATTTATAGTACAGCAAGCTTCATCTGGAGAAAGCCTGTGTTTATTTTCCCAGTTTAGCTCCAATGTCCCATAAAACTGCCTACAAGCAGCACTGATTGTATATCAGGGGTTGCTCTGCAGAAATAATTTTTAAAAGATTCAAGATAAAAATAACTAAATAAAATGGAAGGAAGTTGGGAAAACATTTTGATTCATATCTGCAATGGTGAGAAATTAAATTAGAATCCTATTTGTCCATCCATTTCTCCCTTCTGGATCACACCCTCAAGGCGGTCAGCCACATTTCGTTCTCCAAGAAATCAGGTGTCACAGTAATTGAGTGTGCATCCTGTCAAAGGTGCTTACACCTTCTCTCTTAAGCTCCAAGTCTGCATCGCATCATGAAGACAGGGCATTTATTTAGGCTTCTCTCATCTGGGTAAATTGGGCTTACTGTCATCTTGAAGGACATCACAGATTAATGGTTACTCAGGACTGTCACTGTCAGTGTAGCACTTGGAGAGACAAGTGCTTTTTGGAGTGAAGTACACACAAGAGCTACTTTAACTCATTCCTACAACTCTAGCAGTAGCTCATTCCTGGAGAAAGAGCACACACCACCTGACATTTCTGTGGCAGCCACCTCTTCAGGACTGCAAGGCAATCTACAGAGAGAGTTTCCCAGACCATCAGAAAAGAAAGGTAACTTCTACAAGTCTCATTCTTCAGGCTGAGCAGTTTGGACACAGAACAGATCAGTTTAAGCCTAACAGGATTTCTTTAGCTCACCAGAAGCTGATGTGAGATTTCCAATATCCCAGGCCATTGTATCACTCATTAGCTCTCCTGCAGAAACAAGTACTTGTGACCAAAAGTTCAGCACCCACACTCTCATACTGATTTTTCAGTGGCTTTACCTGTTGTGTTTCAACCTAGGAAGCAGGGCTTTGTTAATTGGCAAGGTGTTAACTCAAGAGTTTCAGTCTCGGCGGCAATGTACTGCAGATATGGCTGGTTATGTCTGCTCCCTCACAACCATTTCATGCCTGTCACAGATAACTGCCTCCAATGATTTCTAAGGGAAAAATGACACTTCTGTAAGGAGTTACTTTCTTTCCCTTCATGAAGAAGGAATACAAAGGGTGCTGTATGGAGCTACTTTTATGCTGCCCGTATTTTGCATAACTGCAAAGGTCTTTCCTTCCTACAGACTGACTTACAGTAACTCCAATACTGCTGGACTTCACTAGCTTTCCTTGGTCATTGCTGTGGTTTAAGCCCAGCCAGTAACTCAGAACCACGCAGCCACTCGCTCACTCCCCCTCTTCTTCCTCCCCCTGCTCCCAGAGGGATGGGGAGGAGAATTGAAAGAATGTAACTCCCATGGGTTGAGATAAGAACAGTCCAGTAACTAAGGTAGAACACAAAACCAGTGCTGCTTCCATCAATGATAATAATGTCAAGGGAAATAGCAAGGGAAGAGAATACAGTAGCTCACCACCCGCCGACCGATACCCAGCCTGACCCGAGCAGTGATCTCCCCCTTCCGGGTAACTGCCCCCAGTTTATATACTGGGCATGACATGCTATGGTATGGAATACCCCTTTGGCTAATTTGGATCAGGTGTCCTGTGTCTGTTTCCTCCCAGCTTCCTATGCCCCTCCTCCCTGGCAGAGCATGAGACTGAAAGGTCTTTGGTCAGGGTAAACATTACTTAGCAACAACTAAAAACATTGTGTTGTCAGCATTGTTCTCAGGTTAAAGTCAAAAACACAGCACTGCACCAGCTACTAAGGAGAAAAATGACTGCTACTGCTGAAACCAGGACAGTATCCACCCCTTATTCCATACCATTCACGTCATGCTCAGGTAACATTCCTTAGTCCATGGACCATCGCTATAAAGTTTGCTAATTTATCCAGTCCATGATGTCAGGTTCCATCACGTGTAGCAGTTTCTCAGGGCAGGAGAGATGATGTGCAGCGCTGGACTGTAGCCTGCTGACAACAACACTGGACTTGCCTGGTCACTGCCGAGCTCATCTGATTTCATCAAAGTTCACTCTTTGTCAGGGTGATGGTTGAAAAGAAGTCAGGGTCAATCAGTGGTGTCCTGAGGACAGTTCTGTTGCTGCTGCCTGCTTTCCCATGACTTTATTCTCCACTGATGATCATGACAGCACGTATCTTCTTTTCAAATCTGACAGTGGTGGAGTTGGGCATATGAGGATGGCACACTCTGCGTAAGTTTCCGTCATAAGGGTCATATACATTCGACTTCATCTAGATCTACGGATGCATTCCCAGCATCCAGCCTGTGATAGATCATCTCTAGAACGGCTGATTCCCTCAGGGACTGGATGCCTCTCTCTATCATGGTCCATTTGCCTGAGTGACTCATAACATCGTCCTTGTAGAGAAACCTTTCCTTCACAGCTGGCAAGAGCCACCTCCAACATCTGAAGACTCATTTCTCTTTTGCAACTGCTTTGACAATTCTTCCTTCCCTAGCAAGTGATCCCAGTTGCTTGGCTTCCCTGCCTTCTAGTTCGTGACCATCAGCCCCATTGTCCAGGCATCAGAGCAACCAGGTGATGATGTGCTCCCCTGGAAGATGGGTGAAATCTTTTTGCGTATTCCATGGCACGGGTGATACAGTTGTGGGGGTCTATTACAGACCTCCTGATCAGCACGAAGGAGTTGGTGAGGCTTTCTACAGGCAACTGGAAGTAGCCTCGCGACTGCATGCCTTAGTCGTCGTGGGGGACTTTAACTACCCCGATATTTGCTGGAAGACTCACACAGCCAGTCATTCACAGTCTAGGAGGTTCCTCGAGTGCATTGATGATAATTTCTTAATGCAAATGGTGGACGTACCAACTAGGAGAGCAGCGCTGCTAGATTTAGTACTCGCCAACAAGGAGGGTTTGGTCGAAGTGGTGACGGTCAATGGCAGCCTTGGCTGCAGTGACCATGAGATGGTGGAGTTTAGGATCCTGTGTGGGAGGAATAGAATACCTAGCAAAGCCACAGTTCTGGATTTCCGAAGGGCCAACTTTGGCCTCTTCAGTCAACTGCTAAGGGAAGTCTCATGGGAAAGTGTACTAGGCGGTAAAGGGGCTCAAGATAGTTGGTTAGCATTCAAGGACCGCTTCTTCCAAGCTCAGGATCGGAGCGTCCCAATGAGTAGGAAGTCAAGTAAGGGATCTAGGAGACCGGCGTGGTTAAACAAGGAGCTGCTGGGCAAACTCAAGTGGAAAAGGAGAATCTATGGATTATGGAAGGAGGGGCTGGCCGCTTGGGAGGAATATAGGACAGTTGTTAGAGGATGTAGGGAGGCAATTAGGACAGCTAAGGCCTCCTTGGAACTCAGTCTTGCTAGTCGGGTTGAAGACAGTAGAAAGGGCTTCTTCAAATACATAGCAAATAAAACTAACACAAGAGGCAATATAGGCCCACTGCTGAACGAAGTGGGTGCCCTGGAGACAGAGGATATAAAGAAGGCAGAGGTGCTGAATGCCTTCTTTGCCTCTGTCTTTACTCCTGCAGACTCCCCCCGAGGGCCCCGGATTTCTATAGCCCCAGAAGGAGTCAGGACTAAGGAGTTTGCTTTGGTAGATGAGGATTGGGTTAGGGATCAGCTATGCAATCTGGACATCTGTAAATCGATGGGTCCGGATGGAATGCACCCATGGGTGCTGAGGGAGCTGGTGCAGGTCATTGCTCGGCCACTCTCCATCATCTTTGGTAAGTCGTGGGAAACGGGAGAGGTGCTTGAGGATTGGCGGATGGCAAAGGTCACACCAGTCTATAAGAAGGGCAAGAAGGAGGACCCGGGTAATTATAGACCGGTCAGCCTTACCTCCATCCCTGGAAAGGTGATGGAACAACTTATTCTTGACTCCATCACTAGGCATATCAAGGATGAGGGGGTCATTAAGAACAGCCAACATGGTTTTATGAGGGGGAAGTCATGTATGACCAACCTTATAGCCTTCTATGAGGAAGTGACTAGGTGGAGGGATGATGGTAGAGCGGTAGATGTAGTTTTTCTTGATTTCAGTAAGGCATTTGATACTGTCTCCCACAGCATCCTCATAGATAAGCTAAGGAAGTGTGGGCTTGACGATCAAGTAGTGAGGTGGATCGAGAACTGGTTGAAAGGAAGAAGGCAGAGAGTTGTGGTCAATGGCGCAGAATCTAGCTGGAGGTCTGTGACTAGTGGAGTCCCTCAGGGGTCGGTGCTGGGACCGGTGCTGTTTAATATTTTCATCAATGACCTGGATGAGGGAACTGAGTGCACCCTCAGCAAGTTTGCTGATGACACAAAACTGGGAGGAGTGGCTGACACACCAGAGGACTGTGCTGCCATTCAGCGAGACCTGGACAGGCTGGAGAGTTGGGCGGGGAGAAACTTGATGAAATTTAACAAGGGCAAGTGTAGAGTCTTGCATCTGGGGAAGAACAACCCCATGTACCAGTACAGGTTGGGGGTTGACCTGCTGGAAAGTAGCGAAGGGGAAAGGGACCTGGGGGTCCTGGTGGATAGGAGGATGACCATGAGCCAGCAATGTGCTCTTGTGGCTAAGAAGGCAAATGGCATCTTAGGGTGCATTAGAAAGGGTGTGGTTAGTAGGTCAAGAGGGGTTCTCCTCCCCCTCTACTCAGCCTTGGTGAGGCCACATCTGGAATATTGCGTCCAGTTCTGGGCCCCTCTGTTCAAGAAGGACAGGGAATTGCTTGAAGGAGTCCAGCGCAGAGCCACAAAGATGATTAAGGGAGTGGAACATCTCCCTTATGAGGAGAGGCTGAGGGAGCTGGGTCTCTTTAGCTTGGAGAAGAGGAGACTGAGGGGTGACCTCATCAATGTTTACAAATATGTAAAGGGTAGGTGTCAGGATGATGGAGCTAGGCTTTTTTCAGTGATATCCAGTGATAGGACAAGGGGCAATGGGTGTAAACTGGAGCATAGGAAGTTCCACGTTAACATCAGGAAGAACGTCTTTACTGCAAGAGTGACAGAGCACTGGAACAGGTTGCCCAGGGGGGTTGTGGAGTCTCCTACACTGGAGATATTCAAGGCCCGCCTGGACAAGTTCCTGTGTGATGTACTGTAGGTTACCCTGCTCTTGCAGGGGGGGGGTTGGACTAGATGATCTTTTCAGGTCCCTTCCAACCCCTGGGATTCTGTGATTCTGTGGTTCTGTGATGGTTCAGTCAAGGTCCGGGATGGAAAAGTCACCTCTTCTGATTCCTGTAGTAATAACTTGCATGGTATGGAATACCCCTTTGGCTAGTTTGGTTCAGGTGTCCTATCTCTGCTTCCTCCCAGCTTCCCGTGCCCCTTCTCACTGGCAGAGCATGAGACTGAAAAGTCCTTGATCAGGGTAAGTGGTACTGAGCAACAACTGAAACATCAGTGTGTTACCAGCATTGTTCTCAGGCTAAAGTTGAAAACACAGCACTGTGCCAGCTACTAGGAAGGAGAAAAATGTCTGCTACAGCTGAACCCAGGACAGTCATGAAGAAGATCAGCCACAGAGCAGAGCATTTTACCCAACCCAAGATGTTCCCACAGCAGGGAAGTGTAAGGGATGGGACATAACCTCGTGCACAGCCCTTAGCAGAGCTCTGCACTGACCCACAGTGCTGCACATACGAGTTCAGAAAGAACAGTGGGTACCTACCTAAACATACTTTAGGCTCTTGAATCTCTGGACTTGCTCTCTTGACTTCAGAGGACACATCATATCAAAGTATATACCAAAGCAGTTCTGTTTACCATGCCAAATGAGGGAGGAGAACACGACAATTTTTATATGCTTTTACACTGATTTGAGAACTAAAGTAGGACTTGGCAGATTCATAGGCCTCATCCTATGCCCAGGAATTAATTTCACTCTGAAAGACTAAACTTCACTCTTAGAGCAAATGTCAATATGCTGTTATTCTAATAGTATGACAAAAACATGACATAGAAAAATGACACCATATATAGCAGAGCCCCTCATCTGAAAGACAATAAATGCTGTAAAATATAACATATTAAAATAAATAAAATTATCTCAATGGGCTGTTTCACAATACATGCTCTAGCTTAACAACACTCAGTTATAGTAATTCAACAGAACACACTAAACAAATACCAAGTTAGTTGATTTTATTAGTATTTACTGAATGTCAGCATGCATGATGTGCTTAGATAATTATGGAATTGAATATTTATGTGCCATATGAAGATTAATTTTTATATCATTCAAGTGGCTCACAGAAAATTCAGAAAATCCTATAATTATGTTTGTGGAACACTGCTTATTTGCCATATTAAAACAGAGTCAGAAAACATATGGAAATAGAAATATTTTACATCACAATGTAAGGTATAAATTAGAAATCAGTACATACAGTACATCTAACACATCTGGATGAAAGAGCTACATAAATTTCAGGTTTATGTTGGATGATCAGGGGCTGGAGCACCTCCTGTACAAAGACAGGCTGAGAAAATTGGGGCTGTTCAGCCTGGAGAAGAGAAGCTGCATGGTGACCTCAGAGCAGCTTCCAGTGTCTGAAGGGGGCTACAAGGATGCTGCAGAGGGACTCTAGCGATAAGACTGTAGCGATAGGTGATGGGTTCAAACTGAAACAGGGGAAGTTCAGGTTAGATCTAAGACAGAAGTTCTTCCCTGTGAGGATGCTGAGCTGCTGGCACAGGGTGCTCAGAGAAGCTGTGGCTGCCCCATCCCTGGTAGTGTTCAAGGCCAGGTTGGACGCAGCTTGAAGCAACCTGATCTAGTGTGAGGTCTCCCTACCCCTGGCAAGGGTTTGGAACTGGATGAGCTATAAGGTCCCTTCCAACCCAAACTGTTCTGTGATTCCATGATTCCTTTCCACGTTGCACTTAGAGAAAGCATAAAACTGACTTTACAAATAATATAGACATAGATGCAGATGTAAATAGAGTTACATGACTATACCTGAAGTCTACATGGTATTTACAACCATATCCAGAGAGAACTTACTTAGCATGTGTGGGCAATAGCTTACATACTGACTGAATCACGTAAGAAACACAAGAAAACTACCCTTTCTTAGTCAGACTCCCTGAAATGGAGATATTTCTTCTACCTGGAACAAAGTTTGCCATGCCATGCAGGCGTGCAGCCTGCCAGAGATAGTGGAACAGCCATGGACCCTAGTGCCCAGGCAGCTACCACTGTGCAGTGCAAACAGCAATATATTCATTCTATAGGAACTGTAAAGCTCTCATCAGATGGTCCTGAGAAATGGTAGGATTTAATCACTTGAATAATCAAAGGAACATTTCTAATAAAGTCAAACAAACTGTACAGCCTAACAAGTTTTGTAAGAAAACAAATCTTAGTGCAAACAGCTTCTTTCTGACAGGTTAAGCTATTTACCAAAGTTTTATGCCACTAGCTAGCTAGTCCACTTGGTGGCACAGACTCATGAAAAGGGCCTTTTCTTCCATTTTTGTCACCTGGTCTCCCAGGAATTAGGTGAGGGAGATTGGAGAGATTTATTACAAAATTTCTGATAAATGAGCTGAATTACCATTCTCTGGCATTTCTAGGCCTACTCCTGTAAAGCTTCTGATCCTTTTTACAAGGTATTTTGCTAAACAATAGACAAGGGGCTTCAGCATATCAAGTAATTAGATATCAGTGGATATCATTAGATATCAGTTCAGTAAATGGTCTGTTTTTCATGTCCATTCTTATATAAGCAATACTGCCCATTAATTTTACAAGAGGCATTGTCATGGTTTAAGCCCAGCCAGCAACCCAGAACCACACAGCTGCTTGCTCACTCCCCCTCTTCCTCCCTCAGCTCCTGGAGGGATGGGGAGGAGAATCAAAAGAATGTAACTCCCATGGGCTGAGGTAAGAGCAGCCCAGTAACTAAGGTATAACACAAAACCACTTCTGCTACCACCAATAATAATAATGATAAGGGAAAATAACAAGGGAAGAGAATACAACCTCCCACCACTGCCAACCGATACTCAGCCCAACCCGATCAGTGGTCTCCCCCTTCCAGGTAACTGCCCTGTTTATATACTGGGCATGACGTGCTGTGGTATGGAATATCCTAACCCTTTGGCTAGCTTGGGTCAGGTGTCCTGTCTCTGCTTCCTTCCGGCTTCCCCTCCTCCCTGGCAGAGCATGAGACTCAGAAAGTCCTTGGTCAGAGTAAACATTACTGAGCAGCAACTAAAAACATCGGTGTTATCAGCACTGTTCCCAGGCTGAAAGTCAAAACCACAGCACTGCACCAGCTACTAAGAAGGAGAAAAATGACTGCTACTGCTGAACCCAGGACAAGCATTAAGGAACAAGAGAAAACATTTTAATATCAGTAAGCATTCTAAAAGAACTGACTAAGAAGATTCATGTACCCAGTTCACCCTATGCATGAACTGTAGTAAGTTATACCTCAGTTTTGCTTCAGCCAACCCCAAGCTGCTGGGCTCAATACGGAGCCCATACTGGAGTCTATTTTGGAGAAGTGTGATATGAAAATATGAAATAGGAGAGGTCAGATTAAATGATGCATTTTTCATTATAGCCTTAAACCCTCACTGCATGAATCTCTGACATAGTTGGATATAAAGCATTTATCAGTGCTTTCAGGTTCTTTCTTCCATTGAGATTTATAAGGGCTGAATAAACACATTGCAATGCTTCAAGAAACATAAAAATGTCAACATTAAAGTATTGTCCCATTGATTTGCAATTTCCTGCACTTATTGCATTACTGATCTCAAAAGTCAGATGTATTTATGAAAGTTGTTAGGGATAAGCTTTCATGACTTTGTCCTTTGCAAAAGCAGAGAATATTAAACAGCAGTTACTTTGGGCTGTCTTTTGGTAACGCAGAAAAGATACCAGTATTTCATTAATTTTTAACATTTTGTTCTTAATATGAAAATCATTAACTTTAGGGTTTTATTGGGTAAGTAAGTTACTTGGAAAAACTGTAAAGTAATTTCTGTTTTGTCAATGACTGTTACAGACTTGGCATGAACTGAGACCACAATCACAAGTTTCTACAAAGACTATAGTTTTACATTTCATTTTCATTAGCAGTAAATCCAGTTAAAGAGCTTCCCGTGTTTCTCCCCCTGTCTCTGGTTTCACCGCCCTGCTATAACTCACAGCCTGTTTCAGCTGATCAACTGTTTGTGGACTATGCTGTAAAACTGGTAAATGCAATCATCTAGAATTACATGTACTCATTGATTCGAACTAGAAATTAAGTTAAACACACACACACTGATTTGTAGAACTCTCCAAGAACTCGCCAATTTTGTTTCTTTTCTGGTTTTCATAATTCATCGACTGTTTACAACACCAAAAGAAACATTGGACTGAAATACAAATGACTAATTAAAATAATCAGTATCACTATTCCTATAACAACTTTCTTAACCAGGAGAGATTTGATAACCAAGATGTCATTTTTTTCCAGATTTCCTCAAATCCCCATGATGTGTCACCCCTAGTGCAATCTTGCAGCACCTAAACCTGTTTCTATGTATCTTTTAGAGCAGTTGTGATCCTTCTGCTTTGTTCTATGTTAAGAACTACCGTCATTGATTACAGAAAAAAATCCTCCCTGTGAGGCTAATGAGATGTCCAGGGCCATTTGATTTTGCAAGACTACTTTAGACAAACTAGATAATTCTTCTTGTACTGCCTGGACAGTGTTTATTGTTCTATTTTCTATATTTTCTATGGTTGCTTACATATTTACAATGGACTTTTCTAAAAGGATGGATAAGGTAATCCAAGCCACTTGCCCTAGTCCCTAGTACTCTTTTATTTATTTTTTGTTTTTCTAAGTTTTTGAAATTACATTCTGATTCACATTCAATTAGCAATCCATATTTTAAAAGTTTATCAACGATACCTTTGATTCCCTTCTGATCCTCTAATTTTAAGGGATATTGTTTTATCCAAATGGGCAGGGTCCCCCTTTTTATTTCTACTTTAACAGGCAAAACATTTTTCGCCTTACCTGGAACTTCAGATGCCCATACTACTGGATATACCTGATTAAAGACTTTTTCTA
The DNA here is from genome assembly GCF_037157495.1 of Lathamus discolor. Taxonomy (NCBI): domain Eukaryota; kingdom Metazoa; phylum Chordata; class Aves; order Psittaciformes; family Psittacidae; genus Lathamus; species Lathamus discolor. Next base: position 64,563,003 of record NC_088886.1, on the reverse strand, counting down.
TTTCAGGGAGGTCATCTTTTCTGCTTTTCTGTTGAATTAAAGATAAACTCAGGACTTCAATTAATTGCTCATCTTTAACTATTGATTCCATTTCTCATTCCTTAAATGTTACAGTTGCTTCCAAATGTTCTAGTAAACCTCGCCCTAGCAAAGATTTTGGAGAATCTGGTATGTATAAAAATTTATGCATTCATATTTGTTTTCCCAGTTTGTCCTCTAAAGGTTTCAGAAAGAATGCTTTTTCTTGGCTCCCATAACTGTAACCAATTCTTTTCCCAACAGAGTCAAACTCCGATTTAACACTGAATAGGTTGCTCCCATATCTACTAAAAATTCCACCTCCTTTTCTCTGGTCCCTAGCTTTAATTTAACCAGTGGATCCACTAGGGTAGATTCCCCAGGTCCCTGTCAGTCCAGCTCCAATTCAGTCACCAGAGCCGTCTGGAGATTCATTAGCTCAGGGCAATCTCGCTTCCAGTGTCCAATTTCCCTACAGTATTCACACTGCTCTGGTCCCACAGACAAAGGATTTACTTTTTCACCTCTGCCTGACATTCCTCCTCTACCTCCGCCTTGTCTTCTTATGCTAGTCCCTCTACCAATTCCTACTTGTCCCACAGCTGCCACTGTAGCCGTGGCTATGGTACGACCTAGCCTTTTCTTCTCTACCTCGTTTGGATTTCTGTAGACACTCCATGCTTCTTCTATCAACTTTTCTATATTGCAATTGTCTGGCTCTTTAAACATCTGAAGCTTTTTCCTAATATCTTCTGACAATTTTCCTAAAACCAGATTGGCTATCTGGTGCTTCCCTTCCTCTGAGGAGGAATCTAATATAGTAAATTTTCGCATCACTTCTCTCAACCTGTCCAAAAACTTGGTGTTTCGGCTTGCCCTTATTTTATAATGAATAGGGCTGATCAATTTACTAGTTTTGGAATTGCATTTTCCAATCCAAATTTTATCCAATTTTGATAACTTTTCAAAGTGGCATAATCCACAGGCTCATTGTAATCCCAGTCTGGTCTTGTGGTGGGAATATGATCTCCCACTCTGCCTTCTAATGCTCCTGCAGTAATCTGAGCATTTACACGAGTGCAGGCAGTTAACACCAACTGGTTTTCCATTTCAGTTAATGCATCCAGCATTACATCTACATCTCCCCAGTCAGGATCTTGGCTTTTAACAATCAACTCAAACTTTTTTGCCACTCCTATGGATCATCTCGATAATCTTCCACAGCTAACTTCCAAGCATCCAAATCTCCCATTGAAAAATTCACCTTCATTCTTGTACAATCCTCTGGTCCCATTGCCTGTCTTAAAGGTGCCTGAGTTATCAGCCCTATTTTATTACAAATGTGTGCAGCGATTGGGGTAACATTTTCAGGTCCTTCTCTTCAATCATCAGCAACTGCAACCCCTTCCTCCTCATCAATATCAGAGGGATTTGGGGCAGGGGACGCTCCTCTCAGAGGTACCGGTGGTACATAATACTCCACCCTATCTTTCTGATTACTCTTTTTTCTTAACTTTAAACATCTTTCTCCAATATCACAAGCTGAGCAACATCTCTCCAATTTAGATCCCTGTTTTTCTCTATCCTTTTCCAAAGCTAAAATTAAGGGATTCGGTAGATCTCTATTAATTCCACGTTAATGCCACTCTGGATGGTTTCTTAACGTGTAAAACACATCTGCATACATTATTTCATCCCATTTTCCTTGTCGTCTTAAACACAACATCAACTGCAGTAATGTATTATAGCTCAGGGTTCCATTTTTAGATCACTTTTCCTGATCCTCCAAAGTATACAACGACCACCACTGATTACAATATTTTACCAGCATTTTCTTATTAACCAAACCTCCTGTCGATTCTCCCAATTCTTTCCAATGAGCTAAAATATGTCCTAAAGGACTCTATCTCAATATTTCACCACTCTGTTGATTTCTCATAATTAATTTTACACACAGACACACAAGGGATCCCACAAACACACTCCACTCAACTATAATAATCAAAATACAAACAATATCCAAACAATCATCAATAATGCATTTGCAATGTACAGCACAGCGTTAATCATATCATACAGCTAATACCAAAACTGTTACCATGATAATCCACAAAACCTGGTCAAATACCTATGAGGCACAGACAGATCCAAATGTATACCAATTGGGCGCCAGCAGCTGGGTATACACCTTCCTATGAGAACTCTATGTCTCGCTTTATGGAAAGCTCCAAACGAAAGGTTAACCCATTGGAATCCAAACACCAAAGTCCTGCACGGGATGTCTCCTATGACTTACAGAATGTTAACCAAAACAAAATAATACTTACAAAAGAATACCTTTCATAAAGATGGTCCTTGTCTTCTCCCACAGTGACCCAAATGAGTCGAGGGGTCCCACCGGGAAAAATTCCTGTAGGTCTGAGGCAGCCCCATCCTCAGTGGGTCGTGCAGCCGAGCAGAGAGGGTCCCATCTGGGTCGCCAAATTGATTTGTAGAACTCTTCAAGAACTCACTAAGAAGGTTAAAGTTGACAAGCAGGTATTTATTGCATTGCTGGGAGATATGTTAGGAGGAGGTACCCCTCGCGTCTCCCAGCGCTGCAACAAAGAATACCTGCTTGTCAACTTAAACTTTGTTGGCGAGTTCTTGGAGAGTTCTATGAATCAACGCACAAAAAATACTTAGTATCCACTATAATTTTGGAACATGATTCATAAATTGGATATCGAATTGTAGCAAAATACAGACCCTTCCAGACTTCTATCTTGACTACAGTAAAGTTAAAATTGCACATGGAATACAAACGTTCAAGCAAGAAATACAAAAGCACCAACCACAAACAGCAGGGTGCAGCAAAGTGACTTCCCCATTTTTGCAGAAATTAAAGATGTACTTTAAAAATTGTCTTGGTTAAAAACAAAGTATGTTACAATAGCTACATAAAAAATCATGGATTTGGCTGAGTATTGCGTCCAGTTCTGGGCCCCTCTGTTCAAGAAGGACAGGGAATTGCTAGAAGGAGTCCAGCGCAGAGCCACAAAGATGATTAAGGGAGTGGAACATCTCCCTTATGAGGAGAGGCTGAGGGAGCTGGGTCTCTTTAGCTTGGAGAAGAGGAGACTGAGGGGTGACCTCATCAATGTTTACAAATATGTAAAGGGTAGGTGTCAGGATGATGGAGCTAGGATCTTTTCAGTGATATCCAGTGACAGGACAAGGGGCAATGGGTGTAAATTGGAGCATAGGAAGTTCCACGTTAACATCAGGAAGAACTTCTTTACTGTAAGAGTGACAGAGCACTGGAACAGGTTGCCCAGGGGGGTTGTGGAGTCTCCTACACTGGAGATATTCAAGGCCCGCCTGGACAAGTTCCTGTGTGATGTACTGTAGGTTACCCTGCTCTTGCAGGGGGGTTGGACTAGATGATCTTTTGAGGTCCCTTCCAACCCTTGGGATTCTGTGGATTCTGTGGATTCTGTGGATTCTGTGGAGTAAACCTCTTTGGATAAGGAGAGAAGCATTGCAGGGATTGTCCAAATTCCACCAGTCCCCCACACTGGTGGTTCTCCTGGCTGGCTCTGCCCTGCCCAGATGCCTATCAACAGGAAAAGCAGACCTTAGGCATACTGAGTTGATTGGAAAAATCCAGCCCAGATATCAGCCACCAGATAACCTGACCTTTACTTCTACTTATTTCTGAGTCAAGAACCAGCTGTTTATTCACTTCAATGAATACTGTGGTGTATGTCTAGATGATGTTTGTAAGTAACAGCCGTCTTTCCTGACACCTTTTATTTTACAAATATGCAAGAGTAAGTTAAAGGCTTCCGTATTTCCATTTAATGTTATGCTTTTCGTGCTTGAAGATGGAATGGTATTCCTGTGAGAATGTTTTCTGTCTACTCAGCTTCCAAGCTGGTGTATTAAAATGCCATGCCTGGCAGTATTTCTAAGTAAATATATGAAGACACCAATCTCACCTTTCTGGGTGCTTCTGAGGTACCTGAGTTTTTCCCTTTCTAAAATAGCTATCAGTCATTCAGGAAGTATTTGCTTGATTAATTGGTCCAGGCCAATCTATTTAATTTCAGCACAAAAAGCTGAAATAAATACCTTTCTGGCTCTTTTACCCAATTATACAGAATGCTATTTAGCAGATAACCATGAATTTATGCAAAACATCAATACAGGAAGTCACTTTATTAGACAATTTTCTGGCTCAGTAAACGATCTTCAAGAATCTTCAAACCTACGTAAGCAACTGTTGCTGTTTTACTAACTCAGCTGACAGATGTAGCTAGTTTTCCTAGACTAATAACTCATTACAGAAGCTGAAGTTTCTAGATTAGAAGTTTCTAGCATCAGCTGTCTTGTTCACAACCTTCAAGGCTGTTGGGGGAGAAAAGATGGTGCACCAGCTTCACAGCTACCTCATGGTAGTATAAACCTACATAACTAGTCAGTTTTACATCTAGGTTTTTACCTCTGTTGTCAAACCAGGGTGCTGCAGCTGTCTTAAATGTGCCACTCATGAAAAGTGGAAGATCAGTGCTGATAACAAATAAGCATCATTTGGAGGAAGCTCAAACTGTAAGAAGGTGCGTGCCCAGCAGTTGATGGTTACTTCACCGTTCTTTATAGAATCACAGAACAGTTTGGGTTGGAAAGAACCTTCAAAGCTCATCTCGTCCAACCCCCTGCAACAACCAGGGACATCTTTGCCTGCAGCAGGTTGCTGAGAACCACATCCAGCCTGGCCTTGAATGTCTCCAGGCATGGTGCATCCACCACTTCTCTGGGCAACCTGCGCCAGCGTTTGCCACCCCCATTACAAAGAATTTCTTCCTCACATCCAGCCTGAATCTCCCTCTGTGAGTTTAAACCCATCATCCCCTCCTTCTGTTGCAACAGGCCCTGCTGAAAAGTATCTCCCTATCTTTCTTATAGGCCCCTTTTAAGAACTGAAAGGCTGCAATAAGGTGTCCCTGAAGCCTTCTCTTCTCCAGGCTCAACAATCTCAGCATTCTCAGCCTTCCCTCATAGCAGAGGTGCTCCATCCCTCTGATCGTTTTTGTTGCCCTAAATCATTGTCCATTTGCAGATAATTTCATTCTATTTCACTGGGATTAGGTCAAGCATAAATTCAAAGACTGTATTAAATGCACTTAAGAAAAGAGAGAGAACAGACACTTCAAAACCTTAAAAGAAATAAGTCCACATTTAATCTTCATGAGTTTAGTATGCAGCTTCTATAAAGGTCTCTAAATATAATAATACTTCGATGGGACTGCTTTCTCTGCTTGAGATCTGGATCGCTGTTTTGGACACTTTAAGTATCTAAATGCTAATAAAAATATCTTTGGGAAAGAAAATTCCCACTAGAATTTGCATATTAAGTTAAGCCTTTCTATCGAGATTATTATTAAATACCGCTAAATCCTATTTGCATTCAGTCAGCAGCAGCTCTCTGCACAAATAGGTAGAAAGAATGCTGCAAGGGATTATGTTTGTGGAAGAACTATGAGCTATCATTCGTGGCTCATTCTTTAGCAACAAAATAATGATAATTCTTTAAAAGTCACTTTCCATCACTTTAAATCAAGAGGTTACTGACAATAATATTTTAAATCACGTAAGTACCTTTAAGATCTCTAGCAAGTTCAGACCATTAGAAGAACTCCTGGAAATGAGTACTTTTGTTACTGGAACTTGTTACATTAATAGCATAATGATCAGGAATACAGAATGAGGGACTGTATCAAATTTGCCCCAAAATACTCTTAACATTGGTGGAAAATGAACAATGTCAATAAATATTTAGAAAGGCGTATGAGAAGAACTTGTGGGGTTTGTTTTTATTTTGTTAGATAGTATGAACTTACCCAACAGGGAGAGAGTTTTCTTCTGAAACACCTTTTTTTCTCTTTTGAGAGGAGAATAAAGCAGATGTAAGATGTAAAATATTTCAATAGCTTTAAAACAAACCCAAGTCAAACATACAGTTTCACCCTATACATTCTTGCACACAGAGATTAACTTGTAAAATAATATACTTCTGAATAATATCTTGCTTTTGCCATTACGAAGAAAAGGGAGTTCTTAACCTTAAGAAAAATGTCATTCATCCAACAGTCGCAGTGGTTGGCAGAAATTAGATGCAACACAAACAACATATTGGGAATTGCACAGAAAGTGGTAGACACATGCTGATAAACAGCACGGAGCTATCTTTCCAACTGCAAAAGTCACTGACTTAATTATCCACAGAGATTCTTCCATCGAGGTAAGTGGAAGAGTCTTAAAATTATCTTCCCATAGGTCCTGCTTCTGAGCCTACACATCCTGCTTTAATACTTAAACCTTAATTACTATTTCCATGGCTTCCCTCAAAGGCCAAAGGGAAAAATGTGCCCAACCCTGGCACACTCTTCACTGTCTCTTCACCCTTTTCTGTCTAGCCAGTCAAACCTGTACTTGCTCAGAATAGTTACTGAACCAGAAAAATACTCTGTTGGCTATAGAAGAAAGAGAACAATTGAGATTCACTCACCAACTCTCAGAATGAGAGGGAGCAGACTCAGTATTTAGGTGTCAGGTGACATTCATATGTATTTTAAAATATTACACTTTTTCACTAAGATATGAGAGCCTTAATATACTTTTATGACAAATGCCCATCAGAATGAGAGAAAATTCTCAGAGGAAGTTAATTTGCTTCACCTAGAGCAACTTTTTTCTGATTTAGCCATTTTCCATTCTGATACAGGATTCAGAACTTGTGCTGCTAACTGCATGCTACACACTGATGACCTGAGGGTTTTTCAGGGAAAGAAAATAACAGGGTTTGTGCTATGCTTCTTTCTCCCTAAGGATAATTGCTCACCTTAGTGGCCTACAGAAAATATTTAGTTCAGTACAAATAATAAAAGAGTATTTTGTTTCCAATATTGCAGGGATGGTGGCTGCACAGGCAGTCTACCTTTGCTACATGAACAAAGATAAACATTTAGAGTCAAATACGTTTCTTGTTCAGAGACTTGCAGGTTAAAAAAAGCTCTGTGGATGTACATGTAACAACCTAATGCAATTCCTCTCTGAGGAATTTCCTTATGGCATTTTATATGTTGACTTTTCCATAGTTAAAAGCTTCATATTTTATATTCTCTTTAATGTACCTTTGCAGTTTCATTTTGATAGCTGACTTTAACAGACTTTTCCTACATACTACAGCAATGACAAATGCTGTCTTTATAAACAACTATACTTAGGTTCAAACTTCCCCAATTTCTTTACATTTGTTACCAACAAGTATTTCCAATTCATGTTTGGGGAATTTTGGTTAGTTTTTAAGACAGTACTGATAAGACAGAAATGGCGGGGTTTTGTGCTTTTATGGAAATCAGATTACACATGACTGAAAATTACTGTGAAAGATAGCACATCATACCACACAGGAACACCATGTACAGTAATAAAACAGATTATTTAAGCAGCATGAAAGCATCAGACTTGAATTTAAACCTACACTGTTTGTTTACCCTAGAAATTATAATTCAATAATATGTGCTGTTGGAGTTTAAACCCTGAAGTAAATGGAGTTTTAATCTCTACAATACTAAGAGAGAAATTAAATCAAGAAATGTCAGTGTGTGTATTTCAAGAGCAGCTTTCTCCTTCCTGAGTTTGCCTTATACTGTTCTAGATGGACCTGCTTTTAGATCATTTCCTTCAACAGCTTCCAAATCCATAAAACTACTAAAAAAAAAAAAATGTGCAGCAACTGATAAGATGTTTTGGTGTTAGATACAGCAAATGGTATAGTTCACTATTTCAAAGCAAATCCATGAAGACTAGGATGGAGGGAAGAATAACATTTGGTTCTGTGAAGTCTAATGTAAGCTGTACTTCCTAACCCCATGCTGATACCTAGTTCAAAACAAGCCAAAAAGTTACATTGCCCTCAACAGGAAAACTGCAGGGAATTAGTATCTTTCAATTACCTGGCATCATATGTGTTGCAAAATGGCACCACAAACACCTTCGATTTAGACATGAAGGGGACCTATGCTGTCCGTGGGTAAGATACTTTCTTTCTATACCAAACAGTAACACAACATAGAAATCAATGATGCGGGGAATCTGAACACACACAAAGCAGCTGTTTCTATTCTTCTACCTATTCTGCCAGGAAGTAATGTGGAATCTTACAACTGTCAGATAAATATTGGATATGTAAGGTTATAAATATCCTTTTTCAAGCATTTAAGAAACAGAGAAGTATGTCTGATAGAAACAAGAAGCATCATATTATAGATAGTAACATGAGAACCTGAAGCTCCATACCTTGGACGACATTGATCATTGCGATAAATCAGACAGATTAAACGTGCACTGTAATGTCAATTACATTCATAAAATGAGAAATCCAGTGAAGATTAACTACTACTGAAGTCCATTCATCCAATTCAGTGTCCTGTAAAATCATCAGCTCTCATTACTTTATGTGTTCCACTAATATAGCTAATTTGCTCTACAAGGTGTCTGGTTAAATGAAATTACTTTATCAAAAGATATAGTTAAACTCTAATGGACAGTATCTTCAACTGTGACTACAGCAAATCTAGATTTCACCAGTACTTAGGCTCAGATAAATGTTTATAATCCTCCCTTCTTAGAGCTGTGACATTTTTCTATACTGACCTTTATACAGCATTATGATGGATAGACACTGCAATGGCAGTACAACCATACATAAACTGTCACAGCATGAAGAAAAAATGATGTATTAAGAGCACTCAGAAAAAACTGCTACTTACTGTGTCTATACTTTTCCCTTCTTGCTTTCTTCTTCCATTCTTTGAACTACAAGAGTCAGTAGCTGTATGCAGTAGCTGGCTTTCTTTAGAAGATTATATGCAAATGATTTTAAAAAGTATCGCAATAATATTTCCTCTATTGACAGACAAAGGGAAAACTTACAACTTTATATGAGTAGATAAAGACACAAGCTGTATTCTATACTTTTCCTTCCATGAAATTGAAATCTGATAGAAATGTGTTATTTTTTGCTATGTAATATCTGGTGATAGACAATAAACTTATTGTATCGATCAAACTGCAAGGAGAAATAGCAGTGTTTACTTTGATTCCTTTTAATCTAGCTAGTAGTGTTGTGTGTCAAGCAAAAAAAACCAAGAATAAATCCAGTCTCAATCAATGTTTTTCTCTAACAAAATCCATTTCTAATTAACCAAACTTCTGTGCACTCTAGGCTGCCAGCACTAATTGGGATTTCTGCATCTACATAGTGTCTTTCCTGCATTTCTGTGCTTTGATACAGGCTGCAAGGCAGAGACCGAGGCAGTGTAAAATTCACTTTGCAAAATAACAAGAAGGAGGATTAGTATCTGCCTTAGCAATGGAATAAGGGGTGTTTTAGGATCATGTCTTCATGCAGCAAACTGAAGACATTAAGCAGGTTATTCTCTGTTCTCTCTTCCTTCATGACCTCTAGTTTACTCTGAGTCCTGTTGTTTTTCCCCTAGCCATGGTTAGCCTCTCCAGGGCAGGTGTCCTTACATGAAGTAATTATCAGTATACAGGCCTGCTAAACATTGCAACCTGGAATTCCCATGTCATTGTGGAGAATTAAGGAATAAGAGGATGGAAGAGGAGAAAATAAATACTTCCTTCACTTTAATTCCTGTTTATATGTAGAACCCGGGGGTTACAAAAAGCAAAACAGATCAGATAAAGTAATGAATGCCATGCTTCCTCCCAGAGACACTGCCTCCTGCTCCTCCTATTCCATGAAGACAATGGACAATACACAGCTCTGTATCTTTATCTCTTCACTTATATTTTAGTAGATCAAGAAACTCTAAAAGACTCTTTGTTCCCTACAGCTAAATACTGACTTACAGCCACTAGAGCTAAGTCTGCCAGTCCCTCTGCACATCTCTGCCTCTACATGATAACGGCACTATTTGTAGACGGTGAAAGATTTTGTTATGCCTCATCAAATGCTATGGAGATGCTGGAAGACTCTGAAACACAGCCTGTTGTTAAGCATGGACTACAAATAAATATGTGGCAAACTTCAAAAATGCCTGCCTGTTTTCTAGCGATCAAAACTGGTTTTACATTTCATAGTTGTGGCTGTACAGACATGTGTACACTTGCTAACTTTTGAGACATACTACACAGATCATTTTTGTGTACAGAAACAGACCTGTGGAAACAGTTATAGTTTATTGGAATTATATACTCTTACAGATGTTTCCTTGCAGCAAATGGGAATTAGTAAAGTTAAAACCTATCATAATTCAGTGGAAATACTTCCCCTGAGTGAACTGTGGGAAGATCATTCCACTGTTAGTTTTCTAACACAAGAAATAACAACATCTGATGTTCTGATTGAGAAAGCAGAATAAACTTCATTCTTATTGGCAATTTAAGTGTTACATTCACTTTTGCAGTTCACAAAATTCATTTACTAAATGATGACATTCAAAATGTAAACTGCAAATATGGGGAGTTTGTTCACATATATACTTATTAAGATATAGATTAAAATTAAAATCCGGGTTTTCCAAACAAAGTAAGTAATTGAGCACTACAGAAGCTCAATACTCATCCAGTTCATGTTTCAAATAAAACAAAAAAGCAGTCCACGCAAAAATGAACAAGTTTCTATTCTGTTCCCTCCCCACCGTTTAGAAGGAAAGGGAGAGACTGAAATATTGTTTGGATAGGTAATCTTGACTGATGCCTATTGTCTATTTCCACAGGCATATGAAGCATGTTGAAAATTCAAAACCATTAAGAATAACACTTCTAAGTCTGTTGACATACTCAAAAGCCAGATATTTTATAAAAGATCTTTCTGCATATGGTTATGTCACAGCAAGTCCTTGAGGACTTCTGCTTTTTCCTTAGCATGCTATATATATGTTGCAATATCTCCATATAAGTTAAAACATAATTTCAAAAGAAGCGTGTCTTTTGTTATGCAACTGCAACAGACCATGGGTTTTTCCTATTACACTATAAAATTCATGTTCACATGTGTGCTTAAGCTATAGCATTATAGTAGTGGCTAACAGATACACTCTCCAAAAGCTACAGCACACAGAAGAGCAGAGATGTCTGAAGGGAATTATTCCATGTGAATTCTCTTCAGTCCCTCACTCTGTCCACACAGGAATACAGAGGGCTATTTTCAGTTGGCAAACCTTATTTCTGGAAGTCAAATAGTGTATATCAGATTTTTTTCCCCACAAAGACAAGTCACAGTTACATATTATTTCATAACATAATTTTCATGATATTATCATACTACATTATAATACTATCATAATAAATTATAATAGTCTCATAATAAATGATACATACAGAATCAATATAGAACTGACTCCTTAAGTTGGCATGTTTTTCGTGCAAAGTAATCAGGTCCATAATAAACAGCTACATAAAAAGCACTGCTTTGGGACCTCTGTTATCACACATATCTGTGTATGCTTGTGCTATTTTTCTAACTGTTCAAATCTAAGAGCATGCATCATTAATATTCTTCGAAGAGATGTATGAATTTTTGTAAAATACCATATGTAAATACTCACTTTTGAATGACAATTAAAAACATTATAACCATTTTGGAACTAGTTTGAATGTGTACTGGCTGTCCTCCCATGGATGTACACAGGAATGGGAGCAGAGATGTGATAAATTCTGGATTTTATTCACTTAGTTACTGAATATAGCATTTATCCTAATGCCTCTCTAGGCAGTACTGAATCCCTTACTGGTGAAAAAGAAACCGCTCCCCATCAGGAGCTAAACCTCAAGTAACACATCAAACTGTTTCTGTTGTTCAAATTTTCAAATCACTTCTGGAAACTACATTTAGTATTAAATCTAATTTTCAGTGATGGGCCTTAACTCCATGGAATACATTATGTCAAATGCTCATCCTGGTTTAACCCCAGTCAACAACTAAGTACCACACAGCCACTCACTGCCCGTACCCCACGCCCTGGGAAAAGGTAAACCCCATGGGCTGAGATAAGAATAGTTCAGTAATTTATATAAAGTATAATATTATTACTATATTTATTATTATCACTGTAATGAAAAGAGAGATAACAAAAAGAAAGAGAGGAATAGAACCCAAGAAAAACCCAAGTTATGCCCTATACAATTGCTCACCACCCACTGACTGATACCCAGCCTGACCCGAGCAGTGATCCGTCCCTTCAGGTAACTCCCCCAGTTTCTGTACTGTGCATTACATGCTGTGGTATGGAATACCCCTTTGGCTAGTTTGGTCAGGTATCCTGTCTCTGCTTTCTACTGTTTTCTTGTGCCCCTCCTCACTGGCAGAGCATGGAGAGACTGAAAAGTCCTTGATCAGGGTAAGTGCTACTGAGCAACAACTAAAACATCCTTGTGTTACCAGCATTGTTCTCAGAGTAAAGCCCAAACACAGCACTGCACCAGCTACTAAGAAGAGGATTAACTCTATCAAATAAAAAAAAAAAAAAAACCAGGACAATGTTTAATTGGTAGGAATTAGCACATGTCTATAGCTGCCAAAGGAGCAGTATCATGATCATGTCACTACACCTCCCCCAAGATCTTAAACCTTTAATTCACAATGTATAATCATAAAAAGTTGCTAAATATCTGCTTCCAAAATGTAAATACTAATTTAAAAATACTACCCACTGAATGCACTATGATTTTGTAAAGTTTATGAGTGCAAAAATTGGTCTCATAACCATTTTTCATTAGAATATTTTCAACTTAAGACAGAAATATTCACATTTATATAGAAAACCCTTCAGTTTCATCCCTCAGCATATGAAGAGTATTCAGCTGGTTCAGTGTATGCAGGATAATTATTATGGATTCCAGTTCTCTTATTTTAACTGTGCCAGAGTAGTTTACAAGCTTTCAAGAATATCTAACAAATTAGGTAAATACAAGAGTCCAAGGAAAGGAGCTAAGGTATAAGAATAACATAGCTATGTGAAGAAACAAAACATCCTAATGGTTTTATTAAAGTTATTTAAACAAAACTTTTAACATTAAGAGTATAAAAAATATTTTTAACGGTGAGAGAAACATTGGCAACCACGCTGTTAGCAAAGAGTTGAAACCTCTAGTTACAGTAGCTTTCTCAACATTTCCCATTTGTGTCTCAAATATGCATATATGCCAACAGTAATTATTTCAGCAACATACATTGTCTCCTGTGTGCCTGATGTAACACAAAATACCTATCTCAGTCAATGCTTATTCATTTCCTCCCAGTTTACACAGTTGAATGAAATATTAGTCCCAAGCATTAACAAGAATTGTTTCAAACCTCCAGACAAATGTGTACTTAAGTACAAAGTAAAGGAGAATCTTTAACGAGGTATTTCAGAGACAGTTCATCTCCAGTGTATTCCCCAGGAAACTGCTCCTTAAATCTGCTCATTTGCCATATACGCAGGCATTACATATTTCATTGTTCATGTTCTTTTCTCATCACACAGGCTTTAAGAGGCCAAACTGATTCTGAGTTTTTAAGGGCAGTCCCACTGATTAGAGCACAAGTGTACAAGCATAGGCTGCCTCAGGATGCAGGAGTGTAGAGAAGCACAACATCACTGCTGAAAATTCTTCCTATGTATATAAGGCACCTATGACTGACTTTCGGACTTTAAGTCAAACTTAATGGGAGATGTAAAAATATCCCTGACCCTAGACTCCATGAACATATATTAATTCAAAGAAGTAAAACCACTAAACATTGCAAACCCAAGTGCAGCCTCATAGCACCTCACTGAAGTAAAATGGTTGCAGCCAGTTCTGCCCAGATTCATTCCACCTCTTTAAGCATCCACCAAAAAGGTTAACCTAGAAATGTTGTGATCTTAAACTGTGTATATATATCAACTCAATTAACCCCTCAGGATAACAGCTTCCAGGAGCTCTAATCCTGACTTTCGTGCCACAGTTACCTGCCTAGGTATAAGTGGACTTAACTAATCTCCCACCTGCATCAGTACAAGATTCAGGGTAAGCATGTATATTCTGGTAAGGTGTCTGCTGGTGTCCGTGTTATGTGAGTACCTCCCATGGAAGGAATTGTGGAATTATCACCAATAATCGTGATAGAGAGAACTGCTCAAGTTCAAGTTGGGACACTGGATATTTTGCTACTTATTAAAACAATACAATTATTAAAGAATAAAGAGAAAATTTACCCATAACATTTGGCTAAGGAGAAGACATAAATATATATTATGTCATTATATAATCTGTCTTATTTCTACATAAAAATGTATACACAGGAACTATTCAAGTTACCTGATATTATCAACTAGTAAGAGCCACTAAACTTTGCTCCACTGCTTTCTATTCACCTGGTCTTAGGACCAGACTGGGCACACAGCACCCACACCTATTATGCCTGAGGAATAAAACATTTCGGGTTAAAACTTAAACAGGGGAAGTTTAGATTGGATATAAGGAGGAAATTCTTTCCTGTTAGGGTGGTGAGACACTGGAATCGGTTGCCCAGGGAGGTTGTGAGAGCTCCATCCCTGGCAGCGTTCAAGGCCAGGTTGAATGAAGCCTTGGGTGGGATGGTTTAGTGTGAGGTGTCCTTGCCCATGGCAGGGGGGTTGGAACTAGATGATCTTGAGGTCTTTTCCAATCCTAACTATTCTATGATTCTGAGACAGCCATTTGGACGCTTCAGCTCTAGCCCCTGTTTTAATTATGAAATGCTTCTATTCTGATTTCATTTCTGTTTTGGTAGGCACCAGGAGTTTATCCTGCAGCTCTAGAAAGATTCAATTTACTTAATTCCCTATTTGCAGCCCCTTTAGATGCCAAAGTAACAGTCCTTGAACCGGCAAATAGAACAGCTGTGTATCTGTGTTTTTAGCATAGCAGTATCATTTCTTCTTCAATCATCTCAGGTACCCTAACTATTCTATGATTCTATGATTCTACTGAATTGCACAGTGCTATGGGGAATCGGTAGCTTTTCTCAACAACCTAATGTAGTCATCAGCTTATTTAACAGTTCCTTGACAGTCTACCAGCAGGTGCTGCACAGTTTCCTACAACTGGCCTTATCATTTAGCCAGGATGAACTTGAAAATTAAAGGAAGTTTTCTTCCATGCCCCATTTTGAGTGTTTTCATTTGTTCGGCAGATTTTCTGTACAGCTCAAAAGTAAAATTCAGCTGGAATCAATGTTACCTTCTCAATGTCAAGTCAACTTCTGTTTTGCCTAGAGCCACAAACTAAAGACTTGCTAGATTTTGTAGCATTGTTGGTAGCATTGCAGATCAATAAAAAGTTGGTGTACTGGTGGAAATCTCTTCTGATGAAGCTATTTCTGATGAAATAGTATGAAAAGTCTTGGGAAAAAAACCCCAACCCAAATAACTACATGCAATAGTGTAATAAGTGAGTGTAAAGTGCTATTTTCAGACACTATAAAAATACAAGATAATTAATGATGACAGTTGTTCTAGAGGGAACAAAAAAAGGCTATTTTGACCTTCAGCTGAAAGCAAAATCAAAATTCTCCTACTGTGAAAAATCAGCTGCACTAATAGGCATGTTGGTACATGTCACATGAAAGTAGAGGTGTTGGATATAAATACATTAACTAAATCTTACAAGCTGTAGAACTTCATCACATAGGTTATAAGGTTGTAGCTAATTTACAGCATCCCATTCAAGAAAGATGAGAAACAACTGGACAAAGCCCAGAGAAGATCATCAGGTCATCTGAAATCTAGAAAATATGACATCTGTTTGAAAAAGTTATGTTTCTGTACTGAATGGAATTAAAAAAAAAAGGGGGGGATTCTCATGGTGATAAGTGATTATAAAAGACTGCTGTGAAGAAACCAGTACACTGCTCTCCATGGTCACTGTGTGCAGGACAGGTAATAAGATAAATTGCAGAAAGAGGTTTAAGTTACGCAAAATATTCTCAGTAGATAAGGTGTTCAAATTACTACCTCAAACCTAATCTATTTTTCTGTTAATTGAAATACATGTGTGGGGTCAACCCTTACGTATTGTGAAGTCAATGAGTTTAGAAAAACAAGAAAAGAAAAAATATCAGACATGAAAAAGGTGCCTAGTTCACTAAAGACAGCAGCAAAAAATCCCACTGACTTTCGCAGGTTCAGGATTTTGTCCCATAAGAAGATGAAACGATAATATGACTTTATTTGCATTTTCTTTCCTAGTTGAGTACATGTAAAAAGAGACAGATATATTTTACTGAGTGCATAATCTCTGCAGCAGAAATTATTATCACTAGCAGTAGCTGGAGAAACGACTTATTTGTTTAGCTAGTGGTACATCAAGACAGATTCTGAAGCACTTGAAATAAATAGAAGTAATTAGAACCACAGCTGTATTTTGAAAAATGTAAAAGACAACGACTGTGCTGTTTAATAGCTTTCATGTGATTGCACTACTCTTTTCTTTTTGTTTCCTGATACCAAAAGAGATAGTATTAGAATATTCAAGAAATACCAAGTGTTAAATTGACACTTTATGATTTTTAAGGCCAATAAACATGTGCTGGTGGTTGTGGGGTTTTTTTCCTTTATGGTTCATCTTGCATAATATCCAATCTTACTCAGTTTTCTTAAGTGCCCAAAAAAGCAATATCCTGGGAAGGACATTGTTGAAACCAGTAATTGAGTGAATCAGCTAGGAATCCTTGCCCTGTACTCATCTAGCAAATACATGGCTTTACAAAATAATTGTCTTCACTTTGCAGTTACACCAAGAGCAATATTTTACAGATAAAGGCAAAAATACAAGGTGAAAAACCACCTTTATTTTTCAGCATTACTTGAACAAAACCTCAAAAAGCTCAAAAAAATGCTCTGCAATCTTTTAACAACTTCACTCCCAATTTTGTACAGTTGCTATCAGGCAATTTCAAATCAAATCAGGCTGAAAGTTTGCACCTGGGCTATCAGTTCAAAACTGATGTGATTTTCATTACTAAAGGGTTTCAATTACTTTTCTTTCTGAATTTACAAGGAGAAAAAGTGCCTCTATTTTGGAAGCAGATTAGGGTGCCCATTGCCAACTATAGCACCATGAATTTAATCTTTATGTATATTTTATTTTGAAAGTATAAAGAATTTTTAGCTAACAGAATGACTGACTCTAGGGTGAGCGGCTTTAAATAAAAAAAACCCAACACGATAACAAAGGATATTTAAGTATGACCATGAGCAATTTTGCAGAGAATATTTCACCGCTAAATATTTCATCAAGACCCAAAAAAACTAGCAACATGCTAAAATTTTGTGACTGCAGAATGAACCTTGACAAGTGATCAAAGGTTTCCCTTTACATCTATTCTAGTGTCACGTGATGGGTTTCAGCCAAAATGGCTTCACTAGGGATGTTAAGGATAACAGGAATGGATTGGATGAAGCCTTGTGTGGGATGGTTTAGTGAGAGGTGTCCCTATCCATGGCAGGAGGGTTGGAACTAGATGATCTTGAGGTCCTTTCCAACCCTAACTATGCTATGATTCTATGATTCTATAGGTACGTAACGAATAAAAGACAGACGAGGGGCAACATAGGCCCCGTCCGGAAGCTATCGGGAGAACTGGCTACCCCGGATTTGGAGAAGGCTGACATTCTGAATGACCAGTCAGTCTTACCTCTGTGCCTGGTAAAATCTTGGAGCACATTCTCCTGGAAGGCATGCTAAGGCACATGAAAAACAACAAGGTGCTTGGTGACAGCCAGCATGGCTTCACTAAGGGGAAATCCTGCCTGACCAATTTGGTGGCCTTCTATGATGGGGCTACAGAACTGATGGACAGGGGTAAAGCAGTTGATGTCATCTACCTGGACTTGTGCAAAGCATTCAACTCTGTCCCACACAACATCCTTGTCTCTAACTTGGAGAGACATCAATTTGATGGATGGACCACTCAGTGGGTAAAGAACTGGCTGGACGGCTGAACACAAAGAGTTGTGGTCAATGGCTCAATGTCTGGCTGGCGACCAGCAGGTCCAAGGAGGTGATCCTGCCCCTCTAGTCTGCTCTTGTGAGACCTCACCTGGAGTATTGTGTGCAGTTCTGGTGTCCTCAACATAAAAAGGACATGGAACTGTTGGAACAAGTCCAGAGGAGGCCACGAGGATGATCAGGGGACTGGAGCACCTCCCATAGGAAGGAAGACAGGCTGACAAAGTTGGGGATGTTCAACCTGGAGAAGAGAAGGCTGCATGGAGACCTCATAGCAGCCTTCCAGTATCTGAAAGGGGCTTATAGGGATGCTGGGGGTGGACTCTTCATTAGGGACTGCAGTGATAGGACAAGGGGTAATGGGTTAAAACTTAAACAGGGGAAGTTTAGATTAGATATAAGGAAGAAATTCTTTACTGTGAGGGTGGTGAGGCACTGGAATGGGTTGCCCAGGGAAGCTGTGAATGATCCATCCCTGACGGTGTTCAAGGCCAGGTTGCACAGAGCCTTGGGTGGGATGGTTTAGTGTGAGGTGTCCCTGCCCATGGCAGGGGGGTTGGAACTAGATGATCTTGAGGTCCTTTCCAACCCTAACTATTCTATGATTCTGTGATACTATCCCAGAAAAAACAAGACAGAATTAGATTTTCACTCATCCATTCCTCTTGAATATTCGTAAGACAACGATGGTGTGGTGATTGCCAAGACAGCCTGTTCTGAAGGGGGCCTGCATGGAGGTAATATCCAAGGGTGCTTGCAGGTTTACTGCCCTGCAGCAGCTGGCAACAGGTAGTTGTTTCCATTACATTTTCTAACTAATCAGATTATCTGACTCTTCTCACTCTCACAACATGTGCCCATCTATACCGATTGCCGTGAGAAGAGATACTGTGTTGAAGACTGGCATTGTACAAAGTACAACTTTCAGATTGATGATCAGATTCTACAGTTGAAACAAATACACGTACAAAACTGCAACGCTGGGGTCACAATTTAAAGCTTGCCTCCCCACCCCAATTACCATGTTCTTAAGACCACCTTTGTTTTATGCTGCTCTATTCTGACATTTTGCTGGTAAATAAGTGAAGATTCTGTATTATGCATGAGGATTACAAAGAGCACTTTTGAATGCTAAAACAGTGCAACAATGATACTTACAGATGTTATATGAGCATATCAAACATCTTTCTTCATTTAGATCCTCTGGATATTTTGTACATTACTGATAAGAACTAGCCCTTATCAAAGTATCTGTATTTTTACACCTACCTCCCATTGCTTGCAACTGAAGGTTAGATTTTAAAATCCTGTTGAGGATTTTTTCCCCTCTGCCATCATATTTCACCTGAAAATGGGAACAGAATAGTTTCCTCTTTCTGCCTGTCTGAAGTGATGTGAATTTACGGAGCTGTACAGCGTTATACTGGGCAGGCCTTCTCATTTCAAGAAGATAAATACTGCATCTTCAACATTTCCTCAGGAAGCATCACCTCTGTCATTGATATCAGCATGCTGATTCTCAACAGTGTGCTGATTACACTTGTTACAATAGAAGTTTATAATTTAAAAGTGATACCTCTCTAAAAAAAAGATTTTTGTGAATATTGCTAGGTTGCACCTAGCTGTTCTCTTGAGTTCAGGCAATAAAGAAAAAATCTGTATAGAACTCTAAGTGTTTCATTAGGTCTTCAGTGTACTTTGCCTGCTTCTTTAACCAATCAATTCTGAAGACACGGGGCCAATCTATTCAGTTTATCTAAACTTGAGATCCTTTTGATTCAGATATTTGATTTCTGTAGTTACAGTTTATAGGTCGTCCATATTCTACCTATCTTCTCACTGAAATTCCATTTTATTACTGTGTCTTAGAAATAGTGCTGCAATAACGTTATGGCAACACACACATATTTGACAGTAATAGATTTGTCTTCATTGTTTTTGAATATCTCTCTACATGACCCAACAACTTTAGTCTGAATCCAGTTGAAGAACAAGCGTCAGTTCTACTATCAAGAACACAGTTAACTTATTTTTAATGAGGTGTTTAATCAAAATATATTCGATATGATAGCTGAAGAAAATGACACTAAATATAATGCAAACCCAGGGTCAAACAACAGGCCAGGAAATATCCTTTCTTTTCATCCCAAAATTCTTTCGAAGCAATTATTTCAGGCCATGAAGAAACATCACGAACTTGTAATCCTGACCGTGGAACTTTAAAATATCATTTAGATAAGCCATGAATTAAATGATACCACAAATAAACTGGAGTACCTGCCAGGATGTATTGCACACCTTAACAATTTTGAAGCTAAAGATTAAAAGCTGCTGTAAGAATGTCATAACTGCAGAAACAATATGGATACATTGAAGATGTTAAAGCTGTATTTGTTCTCTTTTCTGTTCTATTTTTCCTGCTGTTTTCAGGAAAATGTTTCGCAAGTTAGTATTACACTGGCACTATGTTTTGCTTATTTATCTCCAAAGACTAAGAGTTCTCCATAATAAGCAAAGATTGTCTATTCATGAGTTAACAATGCTTTTGCTTTGTGATGATGTGACCTGACAGCAGAGCAAAAGCTCTGTACCGGACTTGTGTACAGACCAGCTAGTAGGAGGCAATTGGCAGAAGGTGGATGCAGGGTGAGATGACTGAAGTCATCAGCTGTGCTACTACTTACATACTCCCTTGCAGGCAGGGTAAGAATGGGAAGGTAACTAGTAAGAGGGCACAATGCTGTAAGTCTACCTTTTTATCTTAATTCTGTTCAAGCAGAAAGGAAGAAAGTATGAAGGAAACTCAAAACTTCCACTGCAGTCTACAGAGTATACTTAAGTTCGCCATCACTGCACAAACAGTGAAAGTAAAGGAGAGAGCTGCTACATGATTTTTACAAAGGTACATCTCAGCCAAAAAAAAAAAAATGAGAATAAGAAGAACGATGAGCAACTCCTAATTCTTCACTCAAGAAGAAAATACCATATCTACACATGTTCTAAAAGAAATTATAGATTTTTAAGCATTGGCAGGTCCTCTTTGGCTTTTTTGATTCCTCCCAGCATAACAGCTAGAGATATAAGCAGGTTTAAAGAATCAGATTCTGTATTTTCTAGAGATATTACCTTGCAACTACCTTTATCTTCAATAAAATCTGACTGTTATCAATACTTCTCAATGGAATGTAGCAATATAGCAGTAAAATGGGATTTAAAAGCCTCTACAGTTTGCCCCAGATTTCATTATTTAGGGTCCTTTATGCAATTCATATAGCTAGTCAAAAAAATGAGTTCTACTTATTAAATGGTATAAAAGATGATACATTATGATTTGTTATAGCATACATAAAAGAAATATGGATTCAGTTCTCCGGCATAATATTCTGTGAATATAATCACTGTTTCCACTATAGAGGTTTAGGGTGCTTCCTTAGAGACTCTGGTGATTCCCATGTCTGATTCCAGGCAAGCGAAGATGGGAGCATACATCTCCTCTTAAACACTTCACATTTTGCAAGGTCTGCACGAGTGGAAGGAGTGAAGCTAAACAGAAACAGCAATTTCTCTAGTCATAGTTTTAGCCTGTGTGCTGTTGCACGATATATGTCTCTCTGGAGCCTTATAAGCAGAGGAAGGGACAAATCAAGAGTGAGCAGACACCACATTCTGGCCCTTAGTATTTAAAAGATAAATCTGAAATACTGTTGGCATTAGATTCAACAGCCTGGTTTTCAGTGGAGACCAGGAACACACCTGAGAATAATTGCTTGCTAGATAGTTAATTGTCCATGAATATTGCAGGCATGGAAATGGATGGAAAGGCAGGTGCAACTTGACATGAATAACAGCAGTCTAAAGTTGATGAAGATACTTGTTTACAAACAAATTAAAGAAGTTGACAAAAACTTTCACACAATGTCAGCAAAATATGTAAATAACTGGCTTCTAGGGTGACATTCAGCACCCTTCGGAATGATACAGAGATCAGAAAATGCTTAAATGTGCTAAAGAAAATGTGGTGCTGGCAAAAACAGAGAATGCTTGGTATGAAATCTCTGCAAGATGTCTGTAGCTACAGTATTTTAAAACCATTAAAATAGCGATTGCAGATCAGATATCCTATTTGCTGGCTTTTTCTTCTTTCACCCCTTCTCCTGCTGGAACAGAAAATCACCCAGCCATCCATGTGCTGTATGACATAGCCCATCCAAAATTAATAGGGCCGGACTATAACCATTACTCAGACAGCTCTGTTACTTAATCTTCTCTTACTCAAGTGTACTTAGAAATCTCACGTTCTGAAGTCACAGGCACAGCAAAAGTCAGAGTTTAATGCAAATATATCTAAGGGATATGACATGTCAGTCCACAATTAAGGTGTAGAAAGTGATTAGTGACTTCCCCCACCCTGACCTGTGGATGCCCAAAGTGGGAGACTTTAAAAGAAACAGGCAGGAGTTCATTCAAAGAACTTTTCAAAACCCGTAGTGTATAAAAAAACTCAAAGAAATCTTGGTTTGAGGATATAGACAAAACCAAAACCATAAATGAACTGTCATTTGCTCAGCAAAAGAAAACAATTCAGGAAACAGTTTCATCCCCTCTCTGGTGCTTGTAAGTACACACACACAATCTGAACAATACAGGCCAGAGTTTCATTCCCTCTCTAATGCTTATAAAGACACGCACACAGAATCTGAACTGTAAAACTAAAAACTGGATTGGTCCCACCTGTGTCTTACAGGAAGAATGACCATGGGAAGATATCCTTTTCCCGGCACTTCAACATATGCCATTCACACAATGACCTTGCAGTATTTTGTTGGAAAATGGAAATGAAAGAATAATGTCTGAGGGTAACTTTATATTTTATTTTTATAAGGTATTTTACAGTTTCTGAGACAGATTCATTAACGACCAAGCCCAAAGGATCCGAATAATCATGTCTCTAAAAAGGTTTTGCCCAGAGGTCAGAAAAAGTGGATTATTTTCACCCACTAAGAAAAAGCCTTTAAGGGAACCACTGAACATACTTATTCTCTGATGTAAATTAGAATTGCTTCAAAGCTACTCTAAATTCCACTTTGTCTGCAAAAGCCAGGGAAATTATGCCTGCCAGAGGCTGCCGTTATACAGTATACTCTGAGGATGAAGAGTGGACAGCTAAACTGCTGCCTTTTTTCTGCATAGAGATTTATCTTCCCAGTAGGCAACTTCAGCTGCCTAGCTAGACTAGAATTAGAACAATTTCTGGACTCTCATTTTTAATGCACTGAATATATGTAAAATAGTGGTCTTGTACATGCAAATTTCATTTTGAACAGCAGCATGATTTAAAGGTTACGTGGTGAGTGTTTTCTTACAGTGATCTGTAGACCACAGATTATTTAAAAGATGTGAGATCGGGGCGAAAAGAAATCACTTCACCCCAGTCTCAAAGGATGAAAATCCTGCCCAGCATTTGTGGCTATGTGCAATGGTCCATAGATCATTTCAGACTCCTGAAGAGATACTGTAATAAGCCAGAAGAAATGTTTTAAAAAGATTCCTGGATGCAAAAGCACCTGTACAGAGACTGCCACAAACATTTGGTTATGCACGTTTTGACCACTTCATAGCAACCCCAAAAATTAGATTAATTTTGGTAACCCTTTGTAAAGGATTAGATAATGTTTTGTGGAGACTGTAGTCTATGCTTCAGGTTATCGCAGCTCCACAAATACAATAGTGACTGAGCAATTAATAAAGTATGGCTTTTACGGATTCTGCCTGGCCGAATTCCCACAGTCAGGATTAGCTATCAAAGTTGTGAAGAAGGACCTAGGAGTTTTATCTTGCTCAGTTTCTGACAGGACCCTATATAGCCCCAAGGAAGCTGGCAGCAGTAAGCCTCCAAAAGGGATACATTACAATGAGGATCAGACCTATCACTCAGGATTGTTCTTTCTTAATTCATGTGGGAAAGAAACCTTTTTCACAAACAGCCCACTTCATCATGTCTATCAGAAAACTCAGATCTGAAGGAGTTCGAGTTTGAGTTCATAAAACCATACCAAGCTTGAGTATTTCTACAGAAGAATGCTGATCTTTTCAAAATGCAGTCTTTGAAGTGTCCAAATAGCACTTGCTGCAAAATATGCATGAGTGCTGCTTGCCACATCTTAGATGCATAATCCTAAACGGAAATACAAAATTCCAAGCACAAGGTTACAGGCTGAATCCTGAGACTAGTCTATCCAGCACCAGAAAATTCAAGTTACAAGCTTGCGAACATTCATTCTGGAACAGATGCTGATTAGTTTACTCAAGTTAAGCAGTACCTTATTCCTCAGATTTTCAGGTGGGGTTTGTATTTGTTTGGGGAGGTTGGTGGAGTTTTGTATCTTGTTTGGTTTTTGTTTGGTTTGGGGGATCTGGGGTTTTTTTAATAATATGGAAAATGTATTTGAGGTCTAATCAGTTCTCCATCTCTTTAAGAAAAAGAGTGAAAAACTATCAGGTTATCATTAAACCTTATGAAATAGTCTGCTGTCTTGTACTTTCCCAGATACTTGCTGATCACAGAAATATCCACCCTCCCTTTCTCAGTTCCTCTTTTTGTGCATATGACAAATGCTGGCATGCAGGCTGCCCAAAGGGAATAGTATATCATCTCTGGAAAGTTGTTAACATAAGACTGAGCATGTACCATGCCATTATTATGACAGCTTGCTCTGAAACAGAAGAGACAAGCAGAACGGGGGGAAAGCGCACAGGTCTTGTTTCTACCACATATATCTGCTGTTTATTGCTGAATATAAAGCTTACTATGACCTAGAATGTAGGCAACTAACAAAGCACAGAGCATTTCAGCAATTAAGTTTGCTCTGCCTGGTTTTGCCCATGTTCATCACTGACAATTAGCAACCGTCTCTTGTACAGGCTTCTGAATAATTAAATTCAATCAAAATACATGTCACAGAAATGTCTTGTGTGACACTTAGCTCTTCCCCTCCTTTGAACTGTGGGATCATTTGGATATGACTTACAGAGATTTCCTGTATTGCAACAAACAGTAAGCTACAGCAAGAATCTATTCAATTTATGTTGTTTGAAGTGGTAAATCTAGATAAAACACAACTAGCAAATTTTGCCATGTCATTTAGTTATATTATTTCTATTTCTCCTTAATTCTCCTGCTTCTTTATGTTCTCACCTCATAGAATTATCCTGGAAATACTTGAAAGCACATGACTGTCATAGTTATTTTAAATAAAGTACTAATGATTTATTGTTTCCATTGGCTGCTTGAGTATCTTCCCCAGAGCACCCACTAAGGTCTTGAAATACTCAAGAACTCTTTTTGCTCTCAGGTTGCCTGTTCCTATAACAGCTATTCCCTGCTCCTTTCTCAGCACTACAGCAATCTCATTAGTCTCTGGTATTCCTTGCCCTCATTCTTTAATAGCCCCCTAAGAGATGTTAATTTGTAATTTTCTTTCTACCTCTTTCATAATCAAACTGGAGAACCCATGTCTTCCATTCTGATTCCATAAAACCAAGAATGGTAAAAGCACAGTGTTTCTCTGCTGTCAATTTATCTAATTTATCTTCTACCTTTTGGTATTTTAATAACTGGGTTGATACATATGTTTGACATGGTTGGGGCAATCAGCCATTTCTTGACCATTTGTCAATTTGCCAATAAACAGCGTATGTTTGTACATTTTATAAATAACTTCAATGCAAGGATTTCCCTGGGTTGGGATAGAGTGCCTAGTCAGAAGAGCAGAGCTAGTCTCAAAAGACAGGGCAGCCAGGAAGCCCCTCATGCTCTTATTAGGACACCTGGCTTAGGTGTAAGAGAAGGCCAGGTCCTTTCCTCACAGGAATCCAGGAAGGTCATGGAGACAACTGTCCCTTTCAGGTCCCTACCTAGCTAAGGTCCCTAATAAATGTTAGCATTTATTTTGTGATCACTATCTTTCTCTCTTTTGTGTCTTTGGCACAAATGTTTCTGCTTTGTTCAGAAAGACGATAGCTAGATAGGAATATATTTTACCTAATGAGAGTCTTCCAGTTAATTCTGGAAGACACTTAAATCAAACCAGTTCCAAAAATAGCATTTCAGACATTGAAAAAAATGGTTGAGTTTAAAACATTATACTACATCATTGGTTTTTTGGTTTTGTTTGTTAATCTACTAGCAATATAAAGACAGCAACCAAATGTCAGAAAAAGAGTAGGGCCAGATGCCAAAAGGGATCTCTGCAAAGAAAAATTATCAGACTGGCAATATTATGTGCATTCTTTTTTTTTCCCCTCCTTTTTATCTTGTAGATTGTCCATAGACCACAATATTTGTAAGTTCTACAGAAGGAGGAAGAAGAGTATTCAAAATGCTGAAGTATTCATGCTGTGTTTTTACAGTATTTATCAATTCTTACTAATACAGCTTCTTTAGTGTATGCTTGCTCATCTTCATGAAACACTAATTCTTTGCTTCGGAAAAAAAAAGTAATATGATTACAGAGTAGTGGGTTTATTGTATTAGTATTTTTGATTGGTATTTTTCACTATGAGGGTGCTGAGGCGCTGGCACAGGGTGCCCAGAGAAGCTGTGGCTGCCCCATCCCTGGCAGTGTTCAAGGCCAGGTTGGACACAGGGGCTTGGAGCAACCTGATCTAGTGGAAGGTGTCCCTGCCCATGGCAGGGGTTTGGGACTAGATGAACTTTAAGGTCCCTTCAACCCAAACCATTCTGTGATCCAACTAAGAAAATTCACTAAACTGATTGTTTCTAAGGTATTCTTACCACTGTAAATAATTTATTGAGAAAAGAAAATGACTATTTCATCAAAATTTTTGTGCTACACAACCAGAACAGGACAGAGGTAGTATGTCCGAACTGGAGGATGACCTTTGCCACCCTTCCGGCAATCCTGCAAGCATTATACAGTCATAAAATTCACATGGAGACCCTTTTTACTCCAGTAGATCTCTCACATATTAGGCGCCCTGGTTATTAAATGCTCATTTTCATGCTGCCTGCACATACAGAAAAAGTCGGATTCCAGCATCCAGGTTTATCTTGTTACTTCTTGCTACTTCCCAAAGTCTTTCACATGGAAAGTGATATGAAAAGGAAAGGGGGTACAGTGCACAATCATACATAATTCAGCATTTAAGCTTATTCAGGTGGGTGTTGTTTTGATTTTGGTTGGGCTTTTTTTTAAGGGGGGTCCTTTTTTTACAGAAACTTTAAAAAATATCATCTGTCAGGTAATGTCACTGATCTCACAAACTATTAGCCTGTAGCTATTTTTTTGTCTGAGATTCTGGAACCTTTTTAAAGAATTTGATTCCTTGACATCCATTACTTAGTAATTATCTACCTTTGACTTGACATGCAAAGAAAACAAGCTGAAAAGCTTGTGGCACATCGGTGTTTTATAGCAGAAATGTGGCTGAGAATGTCCACAGTATAAATCCCTATAATGAAGGGTGTGGGTACATATGTGCTGATGGGTTTGTGTCCCCTAATATGAAAGAAAAAACCCAGACACTTTATTAGCATGTTTCAACAGAGTCTGTTTGCTATTTAACTTGGTTTGAGCCATTTCTAGATGAAATACTGCATGCGAGCAAAACCATGTACTTCTTGCCCTTGTTTCGACCCTTTAATTACCTTGCACTGCTCAGAAGACAATTTGCACTGAAACAGAAGCTGATTTGAAACACTAATGAAGGACTCCCTGCCTTCCTGCCTACAAAAAGAGTGATATTGTGACCTGGATAAATAGCTTACTGAAAAAAAAAACCCCAAAACCAAACCCCAGGTTTGCACTCAAAACTAAGTGCTATGTTTTGTGGAAACAATATTAAAAATTAGAGAAATTATGCAGAGATTTGTTTCTTCTTCCCTTGGAGATTATAAACACCCTGAGGCATCTCATTTTTACCAAGTGTTTGCTGTCAAGAAGCAATGAAGTGCAAATGGAAGCCAACTGAGTTTAGCGATTTGTTTACCCAGGAAGACAACAGCTGGAGAAAAACTGAGTATTTGAATAATTAGCCAGTCATATTAGATAAGGAACAAACTGGTGTGAGAGCTAACATTATAATAAGTAGACTTTATTGGGGGATTGTAGAGAATTAGTAATTATCTTTGCTGAGGATCAAGGAATTTGCTTCACCTTACCTAAGGATGCTGGAAACTGAACTTTCCAAAATATCAGGTCCTGACTGTATTTTTTTGTTTCCCCAAACCCTCAGCCAATATAGACTTTACATTTTTTTACTTCAATATTTAGAAGCCATTCTGGTATGGCCACTAGCCCCTATCTTCTCCAAAAACAAAGCTTTATAAAAGAGAAATTATTTAATTATTAGATATTATGTATCTGGAGAAATTCAAGTTCATGTTCTCAAGCATGTATCACTTTGATACCTTTTTCTAAATTAGCTCTTGGGAATTTTTAAGTTTGGATAAAACATAAAAAGTAACTTACCCACAAAGAAATAGTGAAGAATTCTAATATGTTGTGCACCTCAATTATTTACTACCCACTGATACGTAAAAGGGACAGGAAAAAGAAATTATTTCTTTGTTATAATGTCTGCATACAACATGTGTAATTCAAAACCTGCTGCAGCAAGTAGAAAGCTTCTGGATGCCATCACTGGCTTTCAAACTAGACTCTGTCTTGCAGAATGACTCTTATGTAGCTCAGTAGCTTTTTAATGTTAGGTGAACTCAACTAAAATCAGTTCTACAAGATGTTACTTTAGACCTTTGGCTAAAGTGACAAATTTTCTTGATACATAATTAGAAAATATCAGAACTAGAGGAACAAAACCGTGAAAATCATTCAGAGGAGACTGTAGAAATTACTACAGGACAAACATTCTGAAGAACTGTTTCACAGCCCATACAACAATATGCTTTGGACTGATTTATCTGAGTAACAGTGACTCATCATGACTGGATAAATTAGAGGCTGAGGAGCAGCCTTAGTTGGAGACTACCCTTTAGTCCTCATATTTAAGGACTAAATTTGAGACACAATCTCTTTTTGTATGTAATAGAGGGAAGCTTGCCATCATATTCTACTGAATTATGCACTTAAAATTTCTATTAAAATTACTTTTGTTAACATCTGTAACAGTGATACTTTTAGCCATCCTAAACACAGTTTTGCAACACTGTCTTAGCCACTTGGGTACAAAGGACACTAAACTGAGTTCGTTTTCCTATTTCTGTTCAGTTTGCTATTTTGCATAGTCATACAAGAGAGAAAGACCTAATAATATGCTGCAATGCATTAGGTCAAAGTTAATGCTGTGAAAACTTGGATGTTTTCTCAGCTGCTCCATCTCCCCATCAGCCCAAATGTTCTCCTATTCCAAACACCCCACAGCTGAAAAATCACAGGGGGCGAGGGTGGGAAGAGCAACAAAAATTGCTATTTCCAGGCTTGGAAAAGGTCCCAGGAAGCAAGTCTCACATCTGTGTTGAACTAAGAAATGCTAGTCCATTCTGCTTTCTTCTAATATATAATTACAGTCCTTGTTATTACTGTTGTTGCATCTTCTGAACTGATTACCAGCACTTTGAGTTTTGTCTGAAGATTCAGTCCTATGTGCCTGACAAATTCTACATAAACATTAGGTATCCCAGAGCAGCCAATACTGCACTTGTCTGTTTGGAAGGGATAACTTCAGCGATGTTGTGTTTACAGAAAAGAATCATAGAATCATGTGAGTTGGAAAAGACCTTTAAGATCAGAGTCCAACTGCAAACCCAGCACTGCCAAGTCCCCCACTAAACCATGTCCCTAAGTGCCACATCTGCATGTTTTTTAAATTACTCCAACTCAACCACTTCCCTGAGCAGTTTGCTCCAATGCTTGACAACTCTTTCAGTGAAGAAATTTTCTCCTAATATCCAGTCTAAATCTCCCCCATGGCAGGGGGTTGGTAAATAAATGATATGTGAAATGTATAAAATATGAAGCAAACTAAACTTTCCAATGTTAGCTCTGCTCCAAATGAATTATTCATTGTGAATCATATTCTTGTGACTTTAGCCCCCTCTCTTATCACAAGTTCTTCAGGAATTGACCATAATTTTATTTAAACATTCATTACCTGCTAGTATTTGCTGAATATTTTATGTCAACAAATTTCAGTCCTTGGGATGCTTGTAAAATCTTCACCTCAATACCATACTACTCTGTTATTTCTGGAATGTTTGTCCAACTTAGGTGTCCAACACTTACAGTTTCTAGTGTTCTGACTGGATGACTAAAATTGTTTAAACAAGAGAATAACAAATTAGGAACACTGAACTGTAAATAATGAAGCACCAGAACAGATCTGGGGGCAAAAGAAATTAGGTAAATAGTTAAGGCATAGTCATAAGAATGGAACACTGATACATTGAATTTAATCACTGTGTCATTTGACAGTCTTTTGATATTTTTATGTCTGTACACTTTATTTCTGACTTGTTAAGGAACTTCAAGCTGTATTTTCAAAGGTACTCACATATCTTAGGAAAAAACAAGGTCAAGAAAGGATATACATATGCATATAAATCACCTGATTTAAAGATGTATTTGAAAAGCCATTTTGACGCTTTTTATATCACCAGACACCTAAGCAAGTTTAAAGAAACCAGCGGTTTTGTGTGTCCCACACCTCATTCCCTTTATTCTTCATATTTGATGATTAATAAAAGCTCTATTGAGCTTATTTGGAGAATTTAGTTAACTTCTGCATAGACAGGATGAACACTGGGTCTTGATCCACTGTAAACTGGGCACACTAATCCATGTAACTGAGAGCCTCATCTACACAGTGTATGAACACTTGCAGGGACGGTGACTCCAGCCCTGCCCTGGGCAGCCTGTTCCAATGCCTGAGCACCCTTTGGGAAAGGAATTGTTCCTCAGCTAGATCCAAACCTGCCCTGGTGCAGCCTGAGGCCATTTCCTCTTGTCCCATTCCTTGTTCCCTGCGAGCAGAGACCGACCCCACCTCACTACAACCTCCTGTCAGGCAGTTGTAGGGAGCGATAAGTTCCCCCCTGAGCCTTCTCTTCTCCAAAGTAACCCCCCCCCCAGGTCCTTCAATCATTCCCCATCACACTTGTGCTCCAGGCCCTTCCCCAGCTCCACTGTCCATATATATACAGAAGTGTTTATTCCTAACACTTGTAGAAATTTATTACCTTTTTTTCTTTCAGCATAATTTACTGTGCTTATCACACTAATCCATACCATCTCTGGACAACACCAGGACAAACACCATCTTATACCATTCATTTTGTTACTCTCTCAGACACCTCAATTACCTTTGTTTTGACTGATTATTAAATGATGGAAGAATTTATTTGTAAAGAAATTAATGGATTTACAAAAGAAATAACTGCAATGAATATTATTTGTAAAATACTATTCCCCAATCCACAGTATTAATTAGCAGCAAACATTGTCCCGCTCTAAATATTCTTGCATATCTTTGTAACACCATGATGGTATTTATTGACTACAAATATGTTCTCCATACTCACAAATCCGTACTGCAGCTCAAATACAAGAGCATCAGCACCTTTGCAAGGAAATTTTCTTGGGGTGAAGAGAAGGGAATTAGCCTAGACCCATTCAGAGCGTTCACATTCTTTATGGCACAAGAAGGAAGATCTAGATTGCTACCCTTGATTAGTTACCTAATATTACTTGGTTTAGGTGGCGAAAGCCCATTCTAAAACCTGCATGTATAAGCAGCAACTTCCATTTGTGGCCACCAAAAATAATTGCTTTGTTTCATGTTTGTTTTCCCAAGTATGGGTTATGCATGATGGAGCCCCGCTTTTCTGGATATGGCTGAACATCTGCCTCCAATGGGAAGTGGTGAATGAATTCCTTGTTTTGCTTTGCTTGCATGCACAGCTTTTGCTTTGCCTGTTAAACTGCCTCTATCTCAAGCCATGAGTTCTCTAACTTTTCTTCTCTTCCCATACCACTGGGGAGGCAGTGAGCGAGTGGCTGTCTGGTGTTCAGTTACCAGCTGGGGTTAAACCACAACAATGTTATTACAGTTTCTTATTATATTGCCTAAAATAATTATTTTTTCAGGCACTGTTTTGTCCCAAGTGACCCTCATTAAATTCAGTACCAGATTTACTATTGACTCAAATGGGAGCAGAGTTAGACCTATACAGCACAGATACTATTTTCTTTGTCTAATACTGCTTTACAAAATACACCAGAGAAAGCAATGGAGTTTTCCTTTTCAGACAACAAAAATCCATGGGTTTAATTCCTGTTTGAAGTATACTATCCCCATGAAATCCAGTAAATTCCATAAACATGACTAAAGAATGAATATGGCCTCATATACCTGCATCAAGCAATCAATTGAGACCGAAGTCTGCAGAGTT
The DNA here is from genome assembly GCF_037157495.1 of Lathamus discolor. NCBI lineage: Eukaryota > Metazoa > Chordata > Aves > Psittaciformes > Psittacidae > Lathamus > Lathamus discolor. The sequence goes on along the minus strand of NC_088886.1, from coordinate 64,530,530 downwards.
CACAGTTCTTCATTTTCATTTTTTAATCCACTGACTTCAGTCACGACACTAGCATAAGGCAGGTGTGAGGAAGCTGGGATTAGAACTTGTAGCCCGTCAGAACCCCAGACTAACATGGATCAGTAACACTTCTTCTTTTCAGACTTAATCAGTTGCTTAAGCCAATGAACATGATTCACCTTAAATAAATCTCCTGACAACAATAAATTACTTGAAATGAGTGCATTATCCATTGATTGCGTTAGCATTCAGGGATCACTTAAAAAATGTTAGCTACAAGAAAGCAGAAACTGAATTTTTTTGCAAGTTTAAATATAATGAGGTTAACTGTTTAGCACAAACACAAAAACAACACTTGTGCTGCAACTTCAGTCTGCCAGTATCCACAAGCAAACATAGGGATAGCTCTACAGAAGTAACTCACTAAGCAGCTGGAAAGATTCTGCTCCCATCTAATATCTCCTCCTCAGAGTACTATACATGGAGATATAACAATTGGGTGCCAGTATAGTTTGCCTAAGAAAATTATATCAAAACAGACTTAGAAAACACAAGGAAATAAGCACATCCTTTTCAGAGACTCTTTAGAGAATGTCTTTAAATAATCCTTGAGAGTTTTTGAATTCTTGTAACAGGAAAATGGAGAATTCTCTGTAAAAAAAAAAAAAAAAAAAAAAAGTCTACAAATATAATGATTACCTGAAAACATACAAATCATACTGCAGTCATTTAAGTCCAGTCCTTTTCTGACACTAACCAATATCAGAGCTCTAATAAAAGAGGAGAGAAGGAAGAACCTTAAATATTCAAAGAATAATGATGCAATAGCTGTTCTACAGCCTCAGATTCTTATCCATTCTGGATAGTTGCCATCCAACCTTAAGCTTCTACCAGAAGATACATCCCTCTACCTCACAGAATTTTAATTAAAGAAAACAAACCAAAGAAACTAAGGAAACATTACAAACTTAATTCTTTGCATTTATAACTCTTCTGGTATCTAATAACTGCATTTGCAATGTATGCAAGAAATTGTGTACCTCACCATAAATGACTGAATGCAGCCTCAATTTTATGCCCACAAACTGGAAGCTAAGCTTACTCTTAGTTTCTTGCACTTCTATCCCATCTAATCACAAACATATCACCCTTATGAAAATCTACATTGGTTTGAGCCTATTCTATCATATGATATAAATATGTGCCACAATGTATTTCCAGCAAGTTTCAGATTGTTGCATTTAAATTTCATTTAGCACCCCTTTTCTCTTTTATTTTATGAATTGGATTAATTAGAAATACTCAGATGACTTTTCAATCCCAAATAAAAAGATATTTCATCTTAGTTTGCATCTCAAATTCAAGCACTGAACTTGCTGTAAATATAAATCTTCACAGATTCTACAATATCTCTTCTGAAATAGAATGAGACACCTGTATGCAGTATTCAAGGTGACAATACAGCATCAATGGATATAACAGCACTGTATTTTCAGGGTTAATTTGTAGCTTCTTATTAGTAAAACGTAACGCCTCCTGTAACTGTAGCCAACAGTAAGCAATGAGCAGACACACCTACTGAATTGCATAAAGCAATGCCAGCATGTTTCTTAAATGGTTATAGGTAACTGAATTAACTATTAATCAGTAACTTATCAAGCACACAACCCCAAAATACATAGAAAAATGGAATATAAATATATTTAACAAACACTATGGTTGAGGTTTTTCAAAAGCATTCAAGGTTTTTTTCCACAATGCCATGGAAACTCCTACTAATTTCAGCAGGAGCTAGGTTTGGAAAGCTCCCTTCAAATTCACAGAATCACAGAATCCCAAGGGTTGAAAGGGACCTCAAAAGATCATCTAGTCCAACCCCCCTGCAAGAGCAGGGTAACCTACAGTACATCACACAGGAACTTGTCCAGGCGGGCCTTGAATATCTCCAGTGTAGGAGACTCCACAACCCCCCTGGGCAACCTGTTCCAGTGCTCTGTCACTCTTACAGTAAAGAAGTTCTTCCTGATGTTAACGTGGAACTTTCTATGCTCCAGTTTACACCCATTGCCCCTTGTCCTATCACTGGATATCACTGAAAAGAGCCTAGCTCCATCATCCTGACACCTACCCTTTACATATTTGTAAACATTGATGAGGTCACCCCTCAGTCTCCTCTTCTCCAAGCTAAAGAGACCCAGCTCCCTCAGCCTCTCCTCATAAGGGAGATGTTCCACTCCCTTAATCATCTTTGTGGCTCTGCGCTGGACTCCTTCAAGCAATTCCCTGTCCTTCTTGAACAGAGGGGCCCAGAACTGGACGCAATATTCCAGATGCGGCCTCACCAAGGCTGAGTAGAGGGGGAGGAGAACCTCTCTTGACCTACTAACCACACCCTTTCTAATGCACCCTAAGATGCCATTTGCCTTCTTGGCCGCAAGAGCACATTGCTGGCTCATGGTCATCCTCCTATCCACCAGGACCCCCAGGTCCCTTTCCCCTTCGCTACTTTCCAGCAGGTCACCCCCCAACCTGTACTGGTACATGGGGTTGTTCTTCCCCAGATGCAAGACTCTACACTTGCCCTTGTTAAATTTCATCAAGTTTCTCCCCGCCCAACTCTCCAGCCTGTCCAGGTCTCGCTGAATGGCAGCACAGCCTTCTGGTGTGTCAGCCACTCCTCCCAGTTTTGTGTCATCAGTGAACTTGCTGAGGGTGCACTCAGTTCCCTCATCCAGGTCATTGATGAAAATATTAAACAGCACCGGTCCCAGCACCGACCCCCTGAGGGACTCCACTAGTCACAGACCTCCAGCTAGATTCTGCGCCATTGACCACAACTCTCTGCCTTCTTCCTTTCAACCAGTTCTCGATCCACCTCACTACTTGATCGTCAAGCCCACACTTCCTTAGCTTATCTATGAGGATGCTGTGGGAGACAGTATCAAATGCCTTCCACAATAAATCAATCTTACACAAGAATTTATTTAACCAAAGCAAACATTAGAGCATCATCGATCCTCAGAACGATTTTAGGTATTCCTATTTTAAAGCAGCTCCTTTAAACTAGATTGCATATGGATCAAAGCATTGTGAATTAGTATCTCTGAAAAATACTGGAAAAAAATTGTTAATATCTGTTCTTGTTTCTAGGTAACCTTACACCAGTTGCTCTGATTTATTAATGGAAAACATTAGCCTAAACATTTCCACAGGTAGTCTCCAAGAAGACCTAAGGCTCACATAAAAATGTGTTCTGTGCATGTGTTATAAACCTCACTCCTTTTATTCACTGCTTTTGAAAAGCTTGCTGCTGAAAAATTAAACAGAAGCAATAATTTGCAAGTTAGGTGACTAGTCATACACCATGGAAACTCAAAATGAGCAGCTTCCAAACAGCCTAATCATGGAAACGTATTGGCTGAGCTGTCTGGCAAGTACCTGTAAATTACAAAGCGATCCCTAGAAACTGATAGCCGTTTTCAAACAAACAAAAATATTTAAACTAAACTGATACTTCAACTATTCTGAGCAGATCATCTGCTTCTAACAGTAAGAATACAAACCAACAACAGATGCAAAATCTACCCAAAAACCTGACCTCGCTCAGCTTATGAACCCAGACCGATGCTCTCTCACAAACCAATTTGAATCAAATAGAAGGTTTAGTGCAGCAGCCAAAGCACACTCCTGGATCCACTGGAAATAAGAAAATAACAAATGAAAGAACTGAAAATCTGTAAACCATGACTCTGGCTCTTCCAAGTGAAATCCTCTGCAATGGAGAAATGGCCCTGGGGAGTAGAAAGAAGCACCCCACTGAAGACGTCTTTCTTTACAGAGCAGACACCTTCAATTTTTTTAATTTGGACTGATAATCTCTGATTTGTAATTTCATAATATCTTTAGAAATAGAACCAGTATATTTAATGTTTATTTTAGAAACTACATCCATAGATCACAAACTACAAGAGTAAGACCTTTAATATGCAAATTTGTAGCTACAGCCCAGTTACACCCACGGTATGTTAATATATCGCCAAATAACACAATTCTCCCATTTGGCCAGGAAGAATTTTGGCACAGCTGCTCTTGGCAACATTAAGAAAGAAAGAATGGCTACAGCTTGTTATTTACCAATACAGCTAACTACAGCCAACAGTCTTTTGACACTAATGTATTTCTCTTAGTAGCAAGTGCAACCGGAATTCAGTTCCCTAGGGTTAACTGCATTACCAGTCCATATATAGGCCTGGACAGGATCTACCCACAGGCACTGAGGGAGCTGGTGGAAGTGCTCACAGAGGCACTTTGAATCATTTCTGGCAGTCCTGGCTAACTGCGGAGGTCCCAGCTGACTGGAAGCTAGCAAATGTGACACACATCTACAAGGAAGGCCAGAATGAGGATAAAGGGAACTACCGGCCTGACAGCAACCTCAGTGCTGGGGAAAGTTATGGAGCAGCTCATCTTGAGTGCCATCACGCAGCGCATACAGGACTACCGGTGACCAGGCCCAGGTAGCAAGGGTTGATGAAAGGCAGGTCGTGCTCCACTAACCTGACCTCTGGATGTTGCTGGATTTTGCCGAGGTGAGTAGCACAGAGAGGATGCTTCAGCCCTGGAGTGAAGGGAAATACTGTGTCCTGGAGCCTCAACTCAGAGTGGCGAGAGCCACCGCGGGAGCCTCAGTCCTCAACAGGGCCAGCCCAGGAGTCGACGGCTCAGCTGACGCGAGCAGGGACTCACAGGGGTGGTGCCAGGAGAGATGGCACCGGCCTGAGCAGGTAGAACACGGCCCAGGGAGCCGGGGGAACGTGGCAGTCAGGGCTGGAGGCGGTAGCTGGGGCCAGGAAGCACTCGCCTCAGGGCCAGGGCCCACTCTGGGAGCTCTGCTCCGGCTGCCCCGGCGGTGGCAGCGTTGGCATCAGACAGAACCGATGAGAGGGGAGGCTGCAGCGCAGAGCTCAGAGTGTGGAAACTGCTTCGATGTGTCTCTTGAGGCGAGGGTGCACAATGGGCAGGGCTGCACGCTGTGCGCCCTGGTGGAGGTCCTCCTGCAACAGCAGTTGAGCTGTGGGACACTGCCGGTAACCCAGAAGATGTCAAAGAAGCTGAGAGTGAGCTGGACTGCTTGCTCCAGGCCCAAACTGTGCAGAGGCCTCAAGCGTCCACCATAGGACATACAGAAAAGGAGGAGGCATTAATCCAGGAAGCTGGGAACTAGTAGCCTGGAGAACAGAAGCTGCATGGAGACCTCAGAGCAGCTTCCAGTGTCTGAAGGGGGGTACAAGGATGCTGGAGAGGGACTCTTCATCAGGGACTGTAGCGATAGGACAAGGGGTGATGGGTTCAAAGTGAAACAGGGGAAGCTCAGGTTAGATCTAAGGCAGAAGCTGTTCCCTGTGAGGGTGCTGAGGCGCTGGCACAGGGTGCTCAGAGAAGCTGTGGCTGCCCCATCCCTGGCAGTGTTCAAGGCCAGGTTGGAAGGGACTTGGGTGACATGGTCTAGTGTGAGGTGTCCCTGCCTGTGGCAGGGACCTGGGACTGGATGATCTTCAGGTCTTTTCCAACCCAAACTGTTCTGCAACTGTACGATTTACTGGACTTTAATAAATCCTTTTGACTTTGTTCCTCACAGCATTCTCCTGGCTGCTCATTGCTTGGATGCGTGTATGCTTCACTGCACAGAAAACTGGCTGGATGGCTGAGCCCTAAGAGCAGTGGTGAATGGTGTCACATCTAGTTGTGTGTCACCGCTGGTGCCCCTCAGAGCTCAGTAATGGGGCCAGCGTTAATACCTACATTGATGATCTGGATGAGGGGATCAAGGGCACCCTCAATAACTCTGCAGATGACACCAAGTTGGGTGGGAGCGTTGATCTGCTGGAGGGTAGGAAGCTCTGCAGAGGGATCTGGGCAGGCTGGATCCATGGGCTGTGGCCAGTGGGGTGAGGTGCAAGAAGGCAAACTGTGGGTCCTGCACTTGGGCTACAACAACCCCCTGCAATGCTCCAGGCTTGGAGTGGAGTGGCTGGAAGTATGCTCTTGAAAAAGGAGCTGGGAATGCTGGCTGATGGAGCTGAACATGAGCAGCTTGTGCCCAGGCAGCCAGGAAACCACCAGCATCCTGGCCTGTATCAGCACCAGTGCTGTAGCAGGGCCAGGGCAGTGGTTGTGCCCCTGCACTGGGCACTGGTGAGGCCACATGTTGAATCCTGTGTTCAGCTCTGGGGCCCTCACTACAAGAGAGACATTGAGGTGCTGGAGCGGGGCCAGAGAAGGGCAATGGAGCTGGTGCAGGGCCTGGAGCACAAGTGTGATGGGGAACAGCTGAGGGACCTGGGGAGGGTCAGTCTGGAGAAGAGAAGGCTCAGGGGGGACCTTATCGCTCCCTACAACTGCCTGACAGGAGGATGGAGCCAGGAGGGGCTGGGCTCTGCTCCCAAGGAACAAGGGATGGGACAAGAGGAAATGGTCTCAAGCTGCATCGGGGGAGGTTTCGGCTGAAGAGGTCAAGGATTTGAACAGGCTGCCCAGTGTAGTGGTGGAGTCACCGTCCTTGGAGGTATTTAAGACAAGTAGATGTGGTGCTTAGGTACATGGTTTAGTGGTGGATGTGACAGTGCTAGGCTAACCACTGGACTTAATCTCAGGGTCCCTTCCAACTGATTCTGTAATTATGAACGATGCAGCATACAGCTTTAGACTTGTATTTGTTCTTAAAAAATACATGCTCAAGAATAAAAAAGCACCAGCCACTCAGATGAAGGGATGGCATTTCAAAACCAAAAATTACTGTTTCCTTCACTTTAATAACTCGTTGCCAGAACTTTCTTCTCTCCTATGCAAGGCTTATAAAATAACGGTTGACCTTTCTTTTCAGGAATCTCAGTATGAGTAACTGCCTGGTTTGCCAGAGGAACAGTTACTGTTCCTGGCTGTGCCCAGCTATTTTATCACTAGGGAAGCCCTTCTTAGTTTTTCTGTCAATGCAGTAAAAAATAATGAAACCAGTAAGAGCAATTTACACTGGTTCTAGTGCAAAAAAAAAAAAAAAATGCACTGCTCCTTTGATGGCATCTATTCTACTGTAAGATTAGTTATTTCTTATTGCTGCTTTCAAGTCTCATATTTTCCTTGTGTATCTTCATTTCAGAATCTTTTCCCTTAGCTACAATAAGTTATTTCAATGCTTTACTAGCAACATTCATAAACTGCACATACACTGCAATGCACTTCAATATCAAATGAAAGCTGTGAACTCCAGCTAACCCGTAATTTCTGCTACCATTTCTGAACAGGCTGCAACAAGATTACACAGGCAGCTGAGTAGGGCTAGATGAGGGTTAAGTATCCACTGGATATGGCAGTCTCAACAATTATATACACATAGCAACATCCGAAAGTAGTTGGAAAGGTTATTTTTCTCTGATTTATATTTTCTAACCATTTGAGAAGTCATTTCCCACTTGCCTTCTTCAACACCAGAAAATCTTTTCCCTCATCTCTTTCAAGCCATTTTCTTTAGTAAATTGTCCATTCGCACTTAAAAGGAAAGAGAACCTTGATCTGACTCTGCCCGGTTCCAAGGGAGATAACCCAAGCAGAGGGAGCATGCCCATCACATGCTCCAACACCACAATATGTTCATACTACACAACTTAAAACTCTATATTCTTTGCTTCCCAGTTTTCTTTAAAACTGCTCACACTTGAGCAGTTCCATGAAAATACAGAAACTAAAGATGAGCAGAGGCCTTCAAGAAACTTTTCTCCAAATTCCATTTTCTGAGTGCACAGACAGCATTTACTGTCTGCGAAGAATTCAGTTTTAAGAAGTGTGTTTAGCTGTCCACCTTTTTGGGAAGGGAATCTCACATCTGACAAATAGTCTTACAAAAAAACCTGACACCTCATTTTCTTCTACTGTATTTGCAGGTAGCTACTGCAGTGAAAGCACAAAAAGAAAGCTAAAACCAAACAGCACAATGCTCAGTAACTTTCTCTGGACAATGTTACAAAGCAGAATCAACCAGTTCTATGCATGGGGAAAGAAATAGGCTCTAGCAAAAAAAGAACAAGAAAAACTTTTCCTTCCTGAGAAGGGAAAGCCAAAGGGTGGTGGTGTTAAATTACAGCAGAAAATCTGAGTAGAGGTATGCTCCAGGATCTGATCTAGAAATTACACTCAAAGCTTCATGCTTTGGCTATATAATCTATTACAGAATCACAGGATCATTAGTATTAGAAGGGCCCTCTGGAGATTATCCAGTCCAAACCCCTGCCAAGGCAGGGCCACCCAGAGCAGGGCACACAGAACATGTCCAGGTGGGTCTGGAATGTCTCCAGAGAGGAGGACTTCATGACGTTCCTACTAGCTTGCCTTTTCTTATGCATTAACACCTGGTAACCTCGATTTTTTCTATTTCTAGCCTTTTGTTTTTCACTTCAGAACCTCTCTCAATGCTTGTCTCTTCCCATCTTTTTTCTTTTCCAAAGGAAATATTTCTTACACTATAATTCGGGTTTCTTTTCAGATTCTCAAGCATCCTTCAACATAATTGGGTTTTGAGTTATTCCTCTATGGATCAAATAATGTAGTCCATGTGTTAACTTATTAATGCCTTGTTTTAGGCCTCACCTCTTGACAGAAAGAATAAAAACCACCAAAAATCTGATTTCTTAGTAAATGGATTGGATGACATATTAAAAGCAAAAAGAAGTGAAGACTGATGTTGTGCATGCTGCTGCTGTGTGTTGTCTGATAGATAACTGTTCATAAAAATAACTCCTGTGGGTCTCCAGTACCCTGAAGCTCTGGGTAAGCTGTTAGACTAAAGGCTTCTAACTTCAATGCTTTTGTCACAATTATCTGTAGAACATAATAGAAACATTATCCTTCACATCCTTATACCTGTTATTGGTAAGAGAAGGAATAACTGTCATTCCCTAAGAGGAAGTTCGTCGCTCGTAGTGTTAAAGTGACTTGCAGCATACTGCCCCTTCTCAGAATTTGCCTGCCCTAATAGCATACCACAGAACTGTAGCAGAGCCATCCAAAGATTATTTAGTTTTCCCCACTAGACAATGGCCTGCATCACATAGTAAACTACCTTATTCTTTTACATTTCCCATTCCACCACAGTATTTGAATACTATGCATTACAATTGTATACTTTAGAATTTTCCAATAGCACCACTACTACTGCAAATATTTTTCAAGCAGGATAGTGATTTCTTGCTGGTACACTGTTCTCCTCCTGTTAGATTATGTTCCAATCACACATGTTTAGCATAAGCATCACTAGGACTGCTCTAGCTGAAGCTGAGCCTGAGAATGAAATCAGCTATTTTATCTCCTTTACAGTTTCTTATTATTCAATCACTTTAAATTTTTAGCTCTTTTTAATCAGCTTGTGTGGTAGAAAGTACCTTTTCAGAGATGTAGGTTACTCAAGAAATACAAAGTGTCATACTAAGTTCTTCCTCATCTTCAGTCACTTCTACCTGATATTAGCACAGCTTTATGTGATATAAAACTGGTTGCTGAAGTCAGACAATATAGAATTTATAAAGAACATCAAGTTTTAATTTAAACATTGAAGAAATGACAGGATGTCCTTTTTAATGAGCTGCAAATGAATACAGTTGAGAATCAGAATACATCTAATTTTCATACCCATGGATGATTTTTCCAAACAATCTATACAGACAAGCATAGCAGTTTTCCTTTTGTGTCATCTGCAGTTTAACTTCAGGATGCATGACTTTGAGATCACTGCCAAATACATCCGGCTTCTCCAGAACTTTCAATCCAATCAAATTTACATTACAAAGCAGCCTTTGTGCAACATTCTAGGGCACTGAACAAATCCACTTTAAAAATAAATGCAATTGAATATTAATAAGTCAAGCCAAACAAGTTTGTTTTCTAGTGAGAAATGTGAAGTTCTTCTACAGTTCTCATGCAAATACGGATTGAATTTCACAACCAAAGATCACACTTAAAAGCATGTAGGCCTCATATGCAGACAAAATAAATGGCAAAGCAGGTATCCCAGTGGAAAAGTAATCTGGCTGCAGCTCAAGCAGAATGGAGACAAGATCTGAACAAATGATGAATCTGTGTCAGTCTAGCTGTTGGTCAGCCCAGTTGAAAACCTTCATCCAAGATTTTCAGAGAGAGGTGCCTAATTTCAAGCAAAATTTATTAATCTGGGCTATAGGTACATATGGACTGTTATCATTCTATCATGTAATTAACATCATTCAAGAGAAACCCAAGATAGAAAACAGATTTACTGATCTCAGGGCTCTGTTAGTCTGGAACTGTAACTGCAGGTGTAAGAGTTTACATCTGCTCTGCAAAAATGCAAATATTTGGTTACTTTTACAACCCAAACTAATTCATATGCATAGAGATCTTAACTCTCTGTGCATTTTTCATCTCTGAAGAGAGCTACGTGTATATACACATTCATGCATACCCAGATAAGAAGGTCTGTATTTAGAAAGACTCTGAAATAATAAGACTTTCTATCGTTAGTCATCCCTAGGAGCATCAGCTATCACAAAGTTTACTGGATGAGTCCCAAATAAGAAAATTCATTATTCAAATAAAAGAGAGTAAAGACACATGTAAGCACCCCTACCAGTGATTTAGTATTTCCACATGCAGAACAATCGATTCTAGTGCTTAAAATATGTAGCTACGGCCCATCAAAATGTTAAATAGTTGCTTAACACTATGTATGCAAGTAACCTGGTCAACTTCAAAGGTGCCATTTGTAGGTTTAATACGAAGCAGGTCTTCAAGGATATAGTCATACCACTTTAGATCTCTCCCTCTTACTATAAGGAATAATGAGAAGAATGTAGGTCAGTTGTGTAAGAGCACCTTATGAATTAAATCAAACATAGCATTTGTAACCAACCCTACTTACCATCTCCTGAGATGGCTTATGGTTGAAATGATTGACAGCAAAGATGTTTTTGTTCCATTTCTCTGTGCAGATTTTCTCCTTTATTGTTTTTACTATGTCATCTAAGTGATACTATCATCAGACACCTCATCACTAATGAGTAAAAATCTCATCATTGTTAATAGGAATATTACAAACAAGCATTATATTCAAAATCAATATGCTAAAAAAAAATTAGTATTAGGATTCTAAAGACTAGCATCAAAAGAGAAAATCTTTTTTTCTTATCAGCAATACTGATAACAGGAAACAACAAAGAAGGCGAAATAAATGAGAACTCAGAAAACACAAGTGATGCCCAATGCAATTGCTGACCACTCACCAACCGATACCCAGCCTGACCCAAGCAGTGATTAGTACCTTCTGGGTAACTCCCCCCAGTTTCTATACTGGCCATGACGTGCTGTGGTATGGAAGCCCCCTTTAGCTAGTTTGGGTCAGGGGTCCTGTCTCTGCTTCCTCCCGGCTTCCTGTGCCCCTATTCACTGGCAGAGCATGAGACTGAAAAGTCCTTGATCAGGGTAAGTGCTACTGAGCAACAGGAATATTGCGTCCAGTTCTGGGCCCCTCTGTTCAAGAAGGACAGGGAATTGCTTGAAGGAGTCCAGTGCAGAGCCACAAAGATGATTAAGGGAGTGGAACATCTCCCTTATGAGGAGAGGCTGAGGGAGCTGGGTCTCTTTAGCTTGGAGAAGAGGAGACTGAGGGGTGACCTCATCAATGTTTACAAATATGTAAAGGGTAGGTGTCAGGATGATGGAGCTAGGCTTTTTTCAGTGATATCCAGTGATAGGACAAGGGGCAATGGGTGTAAACTGGAACATAGGAAGTTCCACGTTAACATCAGGAAGAACTTCTTTACTGTAAGAGTGACAGAGCACTGGAACAGGTTGCCCAGGGGGGTTGTGGAGTCTCCTACACTGGAGATATTCAAGGCCCGCCTGGACAAGTTCCTGTGTGATGTACTGTAGGTTACCCTGCTCTTGCAGGGGGGTTGGACTAGATGATCTTTTGAGGTCCCTTCCAACCCTTGGGATTCTGTGATTCTGTGAAACATCGGTGTGTTACCAGCATTGTTCCCAGACTAAAGCCAAAACACAGCACTGCACCAGCTAGTAAGGAGGAGAAAACTAACTGTTACAGCTGAACCCAGGACAGGTTCAGAGACAGAGAGTGTGTTATGCACACTGGCATCTGACTTTTCCTCACTCTTCTTCCTGCTTTTGCCCCCACGGCTCATATATACTAACTTCACAGGATTCCTGGAGTCGGGGAAGACTGTGCAATTATGCGTCCCTGTGGTGAGAAAGAAGTCAGAGACATCTCTGGGGTCTCTGGGGACCAGAACACGGGAGAGAACACTGCAGAATCTGGCTGTGCTCCTGCAGCTAGTTAATTAATCATTACTTAAAATACCAAAAACCAACATGCAACAGAGGCAATGTGCATATCCGAGCAATTGTGATGCCATACAGCTTAGCATATGCATTTTTAACCACAATTTTTGTTCCATCCATAAATCTTACTCATACAACTCATCCCACAGGAAGATACAGGTAACCTGTACTGTGGAGTAGCATCTGAAGTCACATACACTCGGGGATCTCTGTAGGGACTTCAGAAGAAAATAGTCCAACTCAACCACCAAAGATATCATGGACTAGCTCTCTACAAACTAGTATCCTATCCTCTCTTTCAGGAAAAGAGTGGGCAAACCAGTAGAGCTTTACTTATGCTTCCCATCTTCTCATGAGACCCCACTTGCAGCACTGTGTACAGTTCTGGTGTCCTCAACATAGGAAAGATATGGAGCTATTGGAGCAAGTCCAGAGGAGGCCACAAGGTCAATCGGGGCTGGAGCACCTGCTGTATTGAAACAGGCTGAGAACATTGGGGCTGTTCAGCCTGGAGAAGAGAAGCTGCATGGAGACCTCAGAGCAGCTTCCAGTGTCTGAAGGTGGCTACAAGGATGCTGGAGAGAGACTCTTCATCAGGGACTGTAGCGATAGGACAAGGGGTGATGGGTTCCAAACTGAAACAGGGGAAGTTCAGGTTAGATCTAAGGCAGAAGCTCTTCCTTGTGAGGGTGCTGAGGCACTGGCACAGGGTGCCCAGAGAAGCTGTGGCTGCCTCATCACTGGCAGTGCTCAGCGCCATGTTGGACATGGCTTGGAGCAACCAGGACTTGTGTGAGGTGTCCCTGCCCATGGCAGGGGGGTTGGAACTTAAGGTCATTTCCAACCCAAACCATTCTATGGTTCCGCCATCCAGCACCCAAGATGGGAATTTGACAGACTATCAGGTTTGATGCTCAAACTCTCATGTAGGAAAGCCTAATGTGTTCCACTGCCAAAGCAAATCGTCAAGGCATTGCAGGCTGGGGTAGGATCTACCCCA